>NW_027362764.1:575154168-575639168 GCF_046119375.1 Phyllobates terribilis
AAGAGGCCCTCAGAGCATACACACACCTCCACCTTCCATCTCAGACCACCAGAGGGAGCCTGGATAGGGATATAAATAGGGAAGGTGGAGTGATTCAGCAGTTTTTTTCTGCTCAGACACAGAAGGAGAGAGCCTGTGAGTGAGTTCTCCTCAGGAAGAGAGTGGAGACAGAACAGTCTGGAGTCCACAGCCAGTTCCTGCAGAGTGAGACACAGAGAAACAGGTCAGTCTGCAGTGGAGCTCAGTCAGACTCCAGCAGCTCGAGTTAAGTGAGCTAGGAGCGTTGCTGACGCTCAGAGATCAGCAGAAGAGGCAGCCAACTAACTGCCAGTGTGTATAGCCTAGTGAGGGCCCTAGTAGGCCGAAGGCTAGAGGAGTGAGTAGCATTGGGGGCAGAGGAGCCTTACCAGCTCACCCCAGAAACCATATTCCGGACACTGTGTCCGAGTCTGCAGGGATTTTTTATACCCAGCAGAAGACAACCAGAACCCCTGGCAAACTACAGGTCCCTGGAATACCAAACGCTGACTGTTATACCAGGGTCAGGAGTTATAGAGGCCCCATATACCAGGGAGTGTGTACTCCAACAGAAGGCCCTAGCACAGGATCAGCCGGTGCAGAACAGAGACTAAGTTAGGCCTAGCTCCTGGCAGGCCAGACACTAAAACTAAGTGGCGAAGAAACAGGAAGCCCTACACCTGCTCACTGGGGAGAGTCCTGCAGTGCACCCCTCACCCTACAGTGCTCCGAACGGTACCTGCATTCCCACCAGTAAAAGGTACAGAAGCAAACCGTGTGTGTGTGTCCAATGTTCTTCCTGTGACCCGGCTGGGTCACCGCCATATCGTGCACCTTGTCAAACATTACTGCCCTGAGGCCTAGCTCCACCTGTGTGGAGCTACACCATCAAAGCTGCCGTAACACCGGCTTCAGTGGACTGCCGCAGCGCTGGTGATCCTCACCAGAAACCACAGGTGGCGTCACGAACTTTGACATTTCAATTTCCCCTTTTTTAAGAGAGACCCCAGGGTACGGGCCTGGGAACCGACCACCACGACATCCCCCAAGACCAGGCATTAAGGCCCAGGCGCCGAGTCGTCCCCATCCCCTGGGCGCCACATATACATACTCCACACAGCTGCTGATATGTTCATTTATGACATTCTGAGCTTACAATATGATGGTACCAAGCTAAGTGTGCAGAAATATTACATGTATGACAGCACAATCTACAACTATGAATAAAGCAATGTACTTGTATTGAAAACTAATCATTTGCTATACCGTAGCTTAATATTTAACAGGCTACAACCATGGTTCCAGCTATCCTGTTTGTTGAATCTTCTTGTTATAGACAAGGGATTGATCGCTGGAGATCAGTTTTATATATGGCTGTCTGTTCTGCAAAAGATGGTTACTTCCTTGTATATATCAAGCTGCCATAAATTCAAACTTGAGACGATACTTACAGTATTTTGATGACTTTAATAGTTAAGGTTGATTAGCCTATGAGACCATTGCAGATTCTCTTTGAAAAATCTAAAATAAGATAGAAAGTTAGTAAAAGTTGGATAAACTGGATATTGTGTCTATCTTTACTGCTGGCTTCAACCTAGACTAGCTTATTTCAAACCTTAGAAACCATACTATATACTTACATAATATATTTATACATTTTTACATTTCTTTTCATTCGAAAATGATAACAACTCCACTATTGTTTTTTTTATTTTAGCTGTTTACCATGTAGTTAAACAGACCGCATAGTTGTTTAGTTTAGTTTTTGATGTATGAATGCTATTCGTTGTTTCATGTCCATGATTTTTTGCTGACCATGTGGCTCTTACAAAATCGCGGAGACATGTCTGATATTGAACCGAGTGTTGGATCAAACTCGACAATGAAAGTCTATGGGTCCATGAAAATATTGTACAGCATTCGGATGCCCTCCGTGTGCTGTCCGCTTTTCACTGAGTGATAGATAGGAGAAGGTGGAGAAACTTTTTTTTCTCATCAGTGAAAACATTTATGAAATTCTAACCAAACTCTGATGAAAAATTGATAACACTCTGATATACAGTATATCAGTGATGAAACTTAGTCCTTTGTTCCTGTACTTGAAAAAAAGTGATGTCTGAATGAGACCTAATTTTTTTTAAATGCATTTTTTGAGGCAAAGCAGAATGAAAAAGAGGTTTATAAATAATTATATATTTTGTTTTTAGTTTTGTGTTCCTTATTTTAGAAAATAAAAAAAGTAATAAACCTACATTTTATAGACAGCATTTAGACTTTATATTTGTTGCATATTTATTAATAACTCAATAGTGCAGGAAATAAATTAAACTTTATAAGCAGAAATGAATGGAACGACAATGTCAGTCACTCATCTAACTCTAGACACATCTGTCACTGTTGGAGACAGCAATAAAAAAATCTATATCTCTGTACATAAAAAAAAATCAATATATTTGTTCACATATTCTTGTCTTCCATGTGCTCTATATTATACAGCACATTAATCCAAGCCATGCTTATTCCAACTTTAAGACTAGATAAATAACACTTTTTGTTGATGTTTTACTTGTTAGAATAAAAGATGAAATGCATGTAGCATATTGGTGAGCAACATATGGCATTATGCTTTACAGCAAGCGGTAACTCTTCTTTCAGACAAAAGTAGGAGAAGAAAATTGAACTAGTTATGACAGAAGGTGTCCTTGAAGAGTAAGTGCAAATACTTCTATTTGTGTCCACAACAAAAGCCAAACTGAGTTAAAATGATTCCATCCAGGACCTGGACAAGGTATTTTAGTGCCCTAGGCAGATGAGGCCAATGGTGTTCCCCATCACTAAACAAAGGAATGGGTCAGAGACTAAACTAATAAGACCGATAATGCATCCCTCTTTTCCTCCAGTTGTGTGAGTTGCAAGTTCTGTTGACCACTTCCACTATAATTTTTTTCTCTTTAACCAAAAAATACCAGCAAATGTAAAAAAAATTGTGTACTTTAGGCTTAACAGGATGTGCAATTTTATAGTTAGAAATAGGAGTTACTCATTGATTGAGGACAGTTTACTCAACGGATTCATGTAAGAATGGTTGTTTTGGTGCTGGTACTGTATTCATGTACCGATAATGGTTCTGGTGATGAATACATCAGAGAACCATCATCAGTACATGAATACAACACCAAAATCATTATCAGTGCATAAACACAACACCAGAGTCATCAATAGGCTACAATAGCCATCAATAGTACTTGAATATGGCACCAGAACCATCATCAGTAAATCAATACATAACCTGATTCACCGTAAGTACTTGGCTACAAGAACAAAGCTTAGTACAATGATCAATTGTAATTTCAGGACAGCCCCATATTCATTTGTACTGCATGAATCTTTTACTCCTAGTATATATATAACAATGGTAAGGAGTTACTGGGACTGTGGACGGTACAGCAACCACTGTACTGATGAGATGTAGTCAGTATCACACATACAAATGTATATCCAGGTATCTTATAGATGACAATATTTCTGATTGGAGTTGTTCTCTTTCTTTTTGTTTCCTTCTTGTCCAGACGCCATGATGACTTTTCACATTCACAGCTCATCACTGCAGACTTCCATCTTCTCCAGTCTTCTGCAGCATGTGCCAACACAGTACCCTTAAAAATAATAGTATTATTATAATTACCTCTGCATAAAAATTTCTGTCCATACTGTGTTCTAAATAAGCCTCCAAATGTATATGGTCTCCACACTGTCTGCCCTCATGAGCCACATCCGCCATACTGTCCATCTTAATGTATTATAACCACCACATCATCAGCCATGATCAGTTATAACTGCCACACTGTCCTCCCTCCCCTATACCATGGCTGTCCCCTCTCCACTGATTTCTCTTAATATCTATTCTGTGCCCCTCTTCATGCCCTTCTTGGGCAGTATTCCCTCATACTGCCCAACATGCTGCCCTCTCCTATTTGTGCCCCCTTCTCACACAGTCCCCCTATACAGTATGGTGGTCAATATGTCCTCCACAGCCCCCATACAGTATGATGTCCACTACAGCCCCCCATATTTAGTATAATAACCACAACAGCCCCCATATAGTTATATGGCCTCCATAGCCCCCCATACAATATAATGACTCCCTCAGTCCTTTATACACAGTATAAGGCTCCCACAGTATCTTATAGACAGTATAATTTCACCCACAGCCTCCAATACTGTATGATAATTACTACAGCCTCCCATACGTAGTATAATGTCCAAAAATGCACCCAAAAACACAATGAGAAAATGCACAAATTACCTAATTTACCTAATTGACTGTAAGATCCATTGGCATAATAAAAATTGCAAAATATTTCACTGTACATTGTTGATTTTGATGCTTGGTCAGTGTTTGGTTAAAACATAAAAAAAGTTATCATACTCAAAGATATAAAATTCTATCACATGTTGTATAATAGTAGAAAAAATGCTTGATATGTTATGTTCTTTCTGCTTAGTTTTTGCATTTATGTACCTAAAATTTGTACACAAAAGTTAATGTGAATATCACTTTATCTCATTATTAGTAAAGCAGAAAAATTGCAGTAATCCAACTATGAAGAGGTTTATTCCCTTGTAGGTCAAAATGTTGTATCATGTTTGTGGGAGAATAAATCTATACTTTTGCTATATCTTTGGATTGCTGAAGTTTTTCTTCTTTACACTTTGAGGACTTCCATGAACCTGCAATAAAGATGTTTCACTTGCTCTTGTACTCCAGTATATATGGATTATATGTAGTGTTGAGCGAGCATGCTCGACACTGCTCGTTACTCGCCTGAGCATCACGCTACTTGGGATGTTCGGCGAGCACCGAGCATTTCCGGGTTACTCGGGTGGGAGCTCGTGTCTCCGCCCTGCACATTTGGCGCTCTTTACAGAGCCAATGAACATGCAGGGATTGCCAGCCAGTCACTGTAATGCCGCAGCCATGTTGTTTGTGGGCATTACAGTAATTGGCTGGCCGCACAGCGTCACCTCGAGTATTTAAAACCAGGTGCCGCCATCTTGGACACAGTCGCTCCGGATCAGACGGTGTAGGGAGAGTGCTGCTGAGTTAGGGAGAGATATATAGTGCGAAATAGGTAGTGTAGGGTCTCTAAAGCCTGCCAAATCAAACAAACAGTCCTTCTCAGGACTAATATCCATCCCAGATATCAGGCAGGCAGGCAGGCTGTATAGGAGACGCAGTGGTTATACCAGCAAACGCTGCATTACAGTCCTGTGTGCTCCTGCTGGTCAAATTGCTAGACTTATCACCCGGTCTCAGGGGCCAGGAAAAATTTTTTTTTTTTTCATCTAAATCCTGTATTTTTTTTTTCCTCAGTCAGAATGTCCAAATACGCGTCTTATTAACCTTTTGGTATTCCCACCCCCCCAAAAAAAAAAAATTGAGTGTGTCTGTGACTGATCAGACACTAATATATCTGTTTAAAAGAGTCTGGAGTAGGCCAGAAAAATAGAACTGTGGTTTTGCAGTTCCATGGGTCAAATCTCTGTATTATCCTGCTTTTGGCATTTTTTGCCATAAAAAAAAACTGTAATAGTGTCTCCCTGACTGGTCAGACACCAATATATCTGTTTAAAAGAGTCTGGTGTATGCCACATAACTATAACTGTGGTTTTGCAGTTCCACAGGTCAAATCTCTGTATTATCCTGATTTTGTCATTTTTTGCCGTAAAAATAAACAGTAATAGTGTCTCCCTGACTGTTCAGACACCAATATATCTGTTTAAAGAGTCTGTTGTAGGCCAGAAAAATATAACTGAGGTTTTGCAGCTCCACGGGTCAAATCTCTGTATTATCCTGTTTTTGGCATTTTTTGCCATAAAAAACTGTAATGGTGACTCCCTGACTGGTCAGACACCAATAAATCTGTTTAGAAGAGTCTAGTGTATGCCACATAATTATAACTGTGGTTTTGCACTTCCACGGGTCAAATCTCTGTATTATCCTGCTTTTTGCTTTTTTTGCCATAAAAAAAACAGTAATAGTGTCTCCCTGACTGTTCAGACACCAATATATCTGTTTAAAAGAGTCTGGTGTAGGCCAGAAAAATAGAACTGTGGTTTTGCAGTTCCACGGGTCAAATCTCTGTATTATCCTGTTTTGGTCATTTTTTGCCGTAAAAAAACCTGTAATAGTGTCTCCCTGACTTGTCAGAAACCAATATATCTGTTTAAAAGAGTCTGGTGTATGCCACATAACTATAACTGTGGTTTTGCAGTTCCACGGGTGAAATCTCTGTATTATCCTGCTTTTTGAATTTTTTGCCATAAAAAAAAACTGTAATAGTGTCTCCCTGACTGGTCAGACACCAATATATCTGTTTAAAAGAGTCTGGTGTAGGCCAGAAAAATATAACTGAGGTTTTGCAGTTCCACGGGTCAAATCTCTGTATTATCCTGTTTTGGGCATTTTTTGCCATAAAAAAAACTGTAATAGTGTCTCCCTGACTGGTCAGACACCAATATATCTGTTTAAAAGAGTCTGGTGTACGCCACATAACTATAACTGTGGTTTTACAGTTCCACGGGACAAATCTCTGTATTATCCCGCTTTTTGCATTTTTTGCCATAAAAAAACAGTAATAGTGTCTCCCTGACTGTTCAGACACCAATATATCTGTTTAAAAGAGTCTTGTGTAGGCCAGAAAATTATAACTGTGGATTTGCAGTTCCATGGGTCAAATCTCTGTATTATCCTGTTTTTGGCATTTTTTGCCGTAAAAAAAAACTGTAATAGTGTCTCTTTCCGACTGGTCAGACACCAATATATCTGTTTAAAAGAGTCTGGTGTACGCCACATAACTATAACTGTGGTTCTGCAGTTCCACGGGTCAAATCTCTGTATTATCCTGCTTTTGGCATTTTTTGCCGTAAAAAAACAGTAATAGTGTATCTCTGACTGTTCAGACACCAATATATCTGTTTAAAAGAGTCTGGTGTAGGCCAGAAAAAAATAACTGTGGTTTTGCAGTTCCACGGGTCAAATCTCTGTATTATCCTGTTTTTGGCATTTTTTGCCGTAAAAAAAACTGTAATAGAGTCTCCCTAACTTTTCAGACACCAATATATCTGTTTAAAGAGTCTGTTGTAGGCCAGAAAATATAACTGTGGTTTTGCAGTTCCACGGGTCAAATCTCTGTATTATCTTGTTTTTGGCATTTTTTGCCATAAAAAAAACTGTAATAGTGTCTCCCCGACTGGTCAGACACCAATATATCTGTTTAAAAGAGTCTGGTGTACGCCACTTAACTATAACTGTGGTTTTGCATTTCCTCAGGTCAAATCTCTGTATTATCCTGCTTTTGGCATTTTTTGCGTAAAAAAAACAGTAATAGTGTATCTCTGACTGTTCAGACACCAATATATCTGTTTAAAAGAGTCTGGTGTAGGCCAGAAAGATATAACTGTGGTTTTGCAGTTCCACAGGTCAAATCTCTGCATTATCCTGCTTTTGGCATTTTTTGCATAAAAAAACAGTAATAGTGTCTCCCTGACTGGTCAGACACCAATATATCTGTTTAAAAGAGTCTGGTGTACGCCACATAACTATAACTGTGGTTTTGCAGTTTCACGGGTCAAATCTCTGTTTTGTCCTGCTTTTTGAATTTTTTGTCATAAAAAAACAGTAATAGTGTCTTCCTGACTGTTCATACACCAATATATCTGTTTAAAAGAGTCTGGTGTATGCCACATAACTATTAATGTGGTTTTGCAGTTCCACGGATCAAAGCTCTGTATTATCCACTTTTGGGTCTTTTTTACATAAAAAAATCAGTTTGAGTGTGTCGCTGACTGTTCAGCCCCAAATATATCTATTTAAAAAAGTCTGGTATACGCCAGTAATTAGAACTGTGGTTTTGCAGTTCCATGGTTCAAATCTCTGTATTATCCAGCTTTTGGCCTGTTTTACGTAAAAAAAACAGTAATAGTGTCTTCCTGTCTGTTCAGTCACAAATATATCTGTTTAAAAGATTCTGGTGTAGGCCAGACAAAAAGAACTGTGGTTTTACTCTTCCACGGTTCTAATCTCCTTTTAATTACCCTTTTTCCATTGATAGTGCGAGTGTAACCTATTTTACTTCATTTACAATGGGCAAGGCACGTGGCAAGGGACGTGCAACTGGAAGTTCTGGTGATGGTGCGTATAGAGGACGGGGCCGTGGCCAAGGTGAAAATGTGCCACAACCAACAGCCACATCTTCTCGCTTCCACTTCTTGACCGAATTACTAGGGAAGCACACTACAACACCAGTATTGAGAACTGATCAGTGTGAACAGGTTATTAATTGGATAGCAGATAATACTTCCAGTTACCTGGGCACCATCACCTCCGGTCTGTCTTCCACACGGTCAAGTTTTAGTAGCTGTGAGTCTCGACCGCATAGTCCTCCTCACCCTGATGTTCCTTCCTTCCACCATGCCGAGTGTCGTCAGACAGCAACTGATCCCAAACTTGGACACTCTGAAGAGCTGTTCACTCGTCCATTTCCATATTTGTGCCCCTCGCCTGCTCCGCTTGTAGTGGTGGAAGAGGAGATTCCATGTAGCGATGCCCAAATATTTGAACAGCCACGGCCAGAGGAAGTTGACGCTGGCATTTTGTCACAAGAGGTGGACGATGACAAGACACAATTGCCACGAAGTGAGGAGGAGGATCGTGGTGCGCAAGTGGAAGGGGAGGAGGTGGTGGATGATCTAGTAACTGACCCAACGTGGCAGGGGGACACGCAGAGCGAGGCCAGCAGCACACAGTGGGAGGGAGGCAGAGTACCCCAACAGGCAGGAAGAAGCCGTGTGGTGGCCGCACACAGAAGGCGGGCAACAGTTCCCTGTAACACCAACACGAGGGACGTTGCCAGTACAACCGGTAGGTCTTCCAGAGTCTGGAATTTTTTTAAAGACTCTGCTGATAACACCAAACAGGCCATTTGTACCACCTGCCATGCCAGCATCAGCAGGGGTGACAAAACTACCAGCCTGACCACCACCAGCATGATCAGGCACATGGCAGCAAAGCACCCGACTTTATGGGGCGTACCCCAGGGTCCACGACCAGTGTCAGCAGGTGTCACCACTGCTTCTTCCCCTGTTTTGCGTGTAAGAGAACCCCCTGTTGTGCGTGCAAGGCAATCCCCTGTCCATACTGCTTGCAAAGATGCCCCCTCCTCTCAGTCTTCACTTGTTATGGCAGTTTCTCAAGAAACAGCATCAACGTCCACGTCCACGTCCCACCGCAGCGTTCAAATGTCCATATCCCAGAGCTTTGAACGAAAGCGCAAATTCGCAGCCAATGCCCCACAGGCCACAGTCCTAAATTCGCACATTTCTCGACTGCTTGCGTTGTAAATGCTGCCTTTTAGGCAGGTGGAGACAAATCCTTCCGCAACCTTATGGCGGAGGCTGTCCCTCGGTACTCGGTCCCCAGCCAACACTATTTTGCCCGTTGTGCCATCCCCGCACTACACAAGCACGTGTCCCAAAACATCTGCCGTGCCCTCAACAACGTAGTTACTGGGAGAGTCTACCTGACAACGGACACGTGGATAAGTGCTTGTTGCCAGGGATGGTACATCTCCCTGACGGCACACTGGGTAAACATAGTGGAAGCCAGGACCCAGTCGGACCTTGGGACGGAACACATCCTCCCCACACCGAGGATTTTGGGCCCTATGTCAGTCAGAATTGCCCCCACAGTGTACTGCTCCTGCGCATCATCCTCCTCCTCCTCCTCCTCATGTTCAGCCTCCATCTCAAATATCACCACATCAGTTACAAGCTGGAAGCTCTGCAGTACTGCCTCAGCCAAGCGGCACCAGGGTGTGCTGAAACTCATAAGCTTAGGTGATAAACCTCACACTGCTTGTGAATTGTGGACAGATGTGAAAGAGCAGACAGATCTGTGGCTGAGACCGCTGAACCTACATCCAGGCATGGTTGTGTGTGACAATGGCCGCAACCTGGTGGCGACTCTGAGGCGAGATCACACACGTACCATGCCTGGCTCATGTGCTTAACCTCGTGGTTCAGCGGTTTCTTAAATCGTATCCCAGATCTGCTCGTCAAAGTACGCCGCCTGTCAGCTCATTTTCGCAAGTTGGCTACAGCTTCCGCCGCCCTTGCTGTATTGCAGCAGCGTTTCCAGCTTCCAGCACACCGAATGGTGTGTGATGTCCCCACATGTTGGAACTCTACCCTTTACATGTTGCAAAGGATTTGTGAGCAGAAGTGAGCAGTTGTGGAGTACCAGCTGCAACAAGGCCGTCGATATTCAGGTCAGACTTCACACACAAGTCCTCAGGAGTGGACCTGGATGTCTGACATATGTACCAACCTGACAAACTTTCAGGAGTCCACCAAGATAGTGAGTGGTGATGAAGCCATCAGTAGCGTCAGCATCCCACTTGTCTGTCTTTTGCAACGCTCTCTGCAGAGAATTAAAGAGGAGGCATTGCAGCCAGAGTATGATGAGATGGATCAAGAAGCTGTAATGGGCGATTACACATAGCCCAGCCTCATCTCATCCCAACGTGCATTGGGGGACAATGAGGGAGATGAGGTGGAGGAAGAACAGATGCTGCTATCATGCGCTGTAGACGGTAGTACCTGTACAACTCTCATACAGTCGGTTCAGCGTGGGTGGCCTGAGGATAGGGGGGAGGAGGAGGAGGAGGAGAGCATGGTCAGTCTTCATCTTGGTGAGGACACGGATGTCTTGCACGTTACCAGTCTGGCACGCATGGCTGACTTTATGTTACGCTGCCTTAACCGTGACCCTCGCGTTGTCAAAATGTTGTGTGACAGTCATTACTGGTTGGTGACACTTTTAGACCCCCGCTGCAAGGAGAACTTTCACTTTCTTATTCCTGAGGTGGAGAGGTCTACAAAAATGTGGCAGTACCAGATGGCCCTTGCTGCCGAACTGTTAAAAAAATTCCCATCTGAACATGCTAGCGGCAGAGGTGACAGTTCGTTGATAGAGATGAGCGTTGTTCTACTCGAACTGTTCGCCAATCTCAAATTCGAGCTGTTTTGGGCGGTGTTCGAGCCGGTCGGCGAACACGAACAATTTGAGAAAAATTCGGCTGTTCGAGGTTATGTTCGATAACTGTTCGTGCACCAAAATCATAACTGGATTTTTTCTCAGTAATGATGAAAATTAATGTTAATACGCAGTTTGAGTGTACAGCGGGGCGGGGGGAGGGGCAGGGGATGGATCTCTGCAGGAACAATGAAGATCTCCATTTTTTTTTCTCTTTCCCGCATTTGCAGTGGGGAGGTGCAATCTGTCAGCCTATCAGCAGCGCACACACAGAGCGAAGTGCTTTTTTTCACACAAGCAAGGGCATGTGTGATTGGCAGTGTATGTCACATGTCCTTGCCCTATAAGACCAAGCCATTTTCCCCGTCGCCACCATTTTCTCACTGCTGCAGCTGCGTGTTAGACGGCACCGCTGTTGCTGTGTGCGCTATACCTTGTTAATTTCAAGCCAATTTTCGCACAAATATACAGATAGCTTGGGAGTAGGGAATAGTTGTGATTGCAGTCCTTTTAAGGACTAGGTTCCAGCATTTCCTACGACTTTTATCAGGCAGGTCTGTGCTCTTAAATAGATAGATTGTGGGAGTAAAGACTAATTGTAATTGGAGTCCTTTTCAGGACTAGGTTACATCAGTTCCTATCAGTTTTTGCCAGGCAGGTCTGTGCCAGTGCTGTGCAAGTTTTTTTCACAGCATTTGGCTGAATCTAGCAAAGCTAATCCTTTTTGGCCTATTGCAGAGTGTGTTAGTCAGTTGAGTAGCCTATCTGTGTTGCAAGATATACCACCTGTGTATAGAATACAAATTTTTTTACTGCACCTAGTGAAGTAAAATCTTTTGGGCATAGCATCATTCTATTAGTCCATCTATACTGACCTCTATCAGGTTGCAAACTGAATATAATTTTTTTCTGCATCTAGCTCTGAAAAAATATTTGGGCTTCTAGCAGTGTGTGGGACTTGGTCTATTAGTCCATCTATACTGACCTCCATCAGGTTGCAAATTAAAAATAATTTTTTTCTTCATTTAGCTCTGAAAAAATATTTGGGCTTCTAGCAGTGTGTGGGACTTGTTCTATTAGTCCTTCTATACTGACCTCCAGCAGGTTGCAAATTGAATATAATTTTTTTCTGCATCTAGCTCTGAAAAAATATTTGGGCTTCTAGCGGTGTGTGGGACTTGGTCTATTAGTCCATCTATACTGACCTCCATCAGGTTGCAAATTAAAAATAATTTTTTTCTGCATCTAGCTCTGAAAAAATATTTGGGCTTCTAGCAGTGTGTGGGACTTGGTCTATTAGTCCATCTATACTGACCTCCATCAGGTTGCAAATTAAAAATAATTTTTTTCTGCATCTAGCTCTGAAAAAATATTTGGGCTTCTAGCAGTGTGTGGGACTTGGTCTATTAGTCCATCTATACTGACCTCCATCAGGTTGCAAATTGAATAAAAAAATTTTCTGCATCTAGCTCTGAAAAAATATTTGGGCTTCTAGCGGTGTGTGGGACTTGGTCTATTAGTCCATCTATACTGACCTCCATCAGGTTGCAAATTAAAAATAATTTTTTCTGCATCTAGCTCTGAAAAAATATTTGGGCTTCTAGCAGTGTGTGGGACTTGGTCTATTAGTCCATCTATACTGACCTCCATCAGGTTGCAAATTAAAAATAATTTTTTTCTTCATTTAGCTCTGAAAAAATATTTGGGCTTCTAGCAGTGTGTGGGACTTGTTCTATTAGTCCTTCTATACTGACGTCCAGCAGGTTGCAAATTGAATATAATTTTTTTCTGCATCTAGCTCTGAAAAAATATTTGGGCTTCTAGCGGTGTGTGGGACTTGGTCTATTAGTCCATCTATACTGACCTCCATCAGGTTGCAAATTAAAAATAATTTTTTTCTGCATCTAGCTCTGAAAAAATATTTGGGCTTCTAGCAGTGTGTGGGACTTGGTCTATTAGTCCATCTATACTGACCTCCATCAGGTTGCAAATTAAAAATAATTTTTTTCTGCATCTAACCCAGCCAATAGTTTTGGCCTAATACCACAGTTTGGCCACTCAGCTCTGCTCGGTTACCATCCATTGTTTTTTTGTGCAAACAACTCCAGAGTTGTGAATTAGTTAACCACCAAAATGAGTGGAAAAAGGCCTGCTGCTGGTGGAAAGGGGAATAGGCGTGTTGGGAAGGGGAAAAAAGGTTGTGTCCGTGGGGTAGGTGCAGAAGAAAGACCATCTTCCAGCCAAACTAAAATGTCTACTTCTTTTAGCGGACAATGTGATAAGATCCCTTTCTTACGGCCACGCCAATCGCTACAAATTCCAGATGAGGCACAAAAACAGCAGGTGCTTCAACGGATATCAAGTGCTCCTTTAAGTGGGCTCTCCTCCACATCAACTTCAACATCACAAATACTCCAGTCCTCAAAGGTGTCACCCAAATCGCACTTGCTTCCTCACAGCTCCCAAATCTCCAGCTGCCCGTCTGAGTATGAGGTAGAACAGATGGTTGAGTCTGCAGAGCTGTTTACTCATACTATAGCCTGGGAATCAGAGGTCGACTCCAGCGCTTCTGTGAATCCAGATGAGGAAATGATCTGCACTGATGCCCAGAATCTTTATGAGTCGGATCCAGGACCAGACGCAGAAGGTTCTGACCATAATGTAGACCCTCATTCTCAAACTGTAACTCCTGTTGGTGGAGACAATGAGGAAGACGATGATAAGACTCAAATACCTGATTGGAGCGACAACTTTAGTTTTTTGTCAGGGCAGGAACAGGTTGGCTCTGAGGACGACGGGTGTGATAACGCACAGGGTGATGATGATGAGGTCGGAGATCCCACTTACTGTCAACCCACAGTCAGCCAAGAGATGAGGTCAGCAGAGGAGGTGGAGGAAGATGCTAGTGACGACGAGGTCAGGTTGCGCCTTCCTGGACAGAGACGTAGTACTGGAAGCACGTCAACAACTGCATCCTCAAACACAACTCTGCCTCTCACCACAAGTCGTGGTGGCTCTTCAGGTCGCATGGGTGCTAAGCCTTGCATAGCCTGGGCATTTTTTCAGATCGATAAAGATGACCCAACTCGTGTTATCTGTAACATTTGTCAGCAAAAGCTAAGTAGAGGCCAAAAAATACATAGTTTGAGTACTTCATGCATGAACCGGCACATGGACATGAAGCATAAGTTGCAGTGGGAAGCTCAGTGTGCTACAATGCGGTCTAGCCGGCCGGGCCAACCACCGTCTGCCATATCTTGTGCATCCGCGGCCTCTTCATCCTCTGTGACTGGGGGGACAGCAGTCACACCTGTTTTGGGGCGCAGACCTGCCACCTCTTTACCCGCAACAGCCAGCGTGATTGGCAGGTCATCATTTTCTTTGGAGGTGGTAACACCAGCTGGTCTTGAGCGCTGTCCGACATCGATAGCACCACCTTTGGATCAAGGCAACCTAACATGTCCGCCTGCATCTTCCTCACAGACCGGCAGTTTGCCGGGGACACCCTTATCAACCCCGTCTAAGCACAATAGCCAGCCCTCGGTCCCTCAGATGTGGACAAGTAAAAGACCATTTCCTCCTAGCCATGAGAAAGCTAAGAGGTTGAATTTCACCATCTGCAAGCTCTTGGCTACAGAAATGCTTCCTTTCCGCCTGGTGGACACAGAGGATTTTCGAGACCTTATGTCCGTCGCAGTGCCCCAGTACCAGATGCCCAGTCGGCACTACTTCTCAAAGAAAGGTGTGCCTGCGCTCCACCAGCATGTCGCACACAACATCACCGCTTCTTTGAGAAACTCTGTGTGTGACAGGGTGCATTTCACCACAGACACTTGGACGAGTAGGCATGGACAGGGGCGTTACATGTCGCTGACTGGGCACTGGGTAACTATGGTGACAGCAGGACAAGGGGCTGCTGTCCAAGTCTTGCCGTCCCCACGAGTTGTGCGTCAATCCTCTTTATGTCATTTTTCCTCCACTGCTTCTGCCTCCTCAACCTCCTCTCGGTCTTCCACCTGCACCCAAAGCCTGTCTGGTCATGCCACAAGCTTTCTAACTGCGCAGAAGGGATCCTGCACACCTCCTTACTATGCTGGCAGTAGGGCTCAACGTCATCAGGCGGTTTTTACATTGAAATGTCTGGGAAATGTGAGTCACACAGCTGAGGAGTTGTGGTCAGCTCTGGAGAACCAATTTCATGAATGGTTGTCTCCACTGGACCTGAAACCAGGGAAGGCCGTGTGCGACAATGCTGCAAACCTGGGTGCGGCCCTTCGCCGGGGCAATGTCACACACGTGCCTTGTATGGCTCACGTGTTGAACCTGGTTGTCCAGCAATTTTTAGCCCACTATCCCAGACTAGATGGCCTTCTGCAGAGGGCACGGTCGCTGTGTGCTCACTTCCGCCGTTCGCATCCCGCAGCTCAGCGACTTACATCTCTACAGAAGTCGTTGGGCCTGCCACTTCACCGGCTAAAATGCGATGTGCCTACCCGGTGGAATTCAACTCTGCACATGTTGCAGCGACTGTGGCAGCACCGACAAGCCCTGGTGCAATACGTTCTGACGTATAGCCTGGGCCAACGAGATTCAGAGGTGGGGCAAATCACGCTGGAGGAGTGGTCTCAGATCAGGGACCTATGCACCCTTCTGCACAGTTTTGAAATGGCGACGAAGATGTTTAGTGCTGACGATGCCATTATCAGCATGACTATTCCGGTGATTTACATGCTGGAGCACATGTTAAACAGAATTCGGAGTCAGGTGGTGGCACAAGAGGAGGTGGAGGAAGTAGAGGAGGAGGAGTTGTATGCGGAAGGGCTAACATCTGCAAGGTCCAGACGGTCGGCAGCACCAGGGCGGCAGGCATGTGAGGGTGGGGGAGATGATTTTACCAGGGCGCATGGTAGCAGCCAAACTAGCGAGGAAGGTGCAGGAGCCCAGGAAGAAGTGGAGGACGAACTGATGGAAGACTCATCAGATGAGGGAGACCTTGATCACATTTCTGTTGTGCGAGGTTGGGGGGAGAGGACAGAGGAAGGAAGCATGATTGTTACCTCGCCACCAACACAACAGGGACTTGGTGCTCCTGGATGCGCAACACACATGAGTGCCTTCTTGCTGCACTACCTGCAACATGACCCTCGAATTGTGAGAATTAGAAATAATCCTGACTACTGGGTTGCCACACTGTTAGATCCCCGGTACAAAAGTAAATTTGCAGAAATTATTCCTGCCATAGAAAGGGATGCACGCATGCAGGAGTATCAGCAGAGACTGTTGCAGAATCTTACATGTGCTTTTCCACAAAATACCAGTGGTGCACGTAGTGAATCTCACAGTTCCAACTTGCCAACCGTGGGACCGTCAAGTGTTCAGCACTCAAACCGTAACAGAACCACAGTATCTGCTGGTAACATCAATTTTGCAGAATCATTTCACCACTTTTTTAGCCCATCCTTTGCAAGGCCACAGGAGACAAGAAGTCTGACACATAGTCAACGCCTAGAGACGATGGTACAGGAGTATCTCCAAGTAAACATTGAAGCCACGACTGTGTCACTGGACCCTTGCTCTTTTTGGGCTTCCAATCTGGATAAATGGCCGGAGCTAGCCACTTACGCCTTGGAGATCTTGTCATGCCCCGCAGCCAGCGTTCTGTCTGAACGTGTGTTCAGCGCTGCTGGTGGTGTGCTGACAGATAAGCGCACGCGGCTCTCCACTGATAATGTAGACAGACTCACGTTCATAAAGATGAACAAATCATGGATCCGAAACGACTTTTCTACCCCTGTGTCATCCTGGGGAGAGTAAAAGCTTGATGATTGGTTAAAATCACCCTACCAACCGTTTTAAGCTTTCAAATTACTAATCATGTTTATCTGTATCTTGACTGGAAAATAATTTGGGCTTTGTAGCAGTGTGCAGCACTGATCCTATTAGGCCATCTATAATAAGCTTCACCAGATTTAAAATTAAAAATAATTTTTAGCTGCATCTAGCCCGGAAAATAATTTTGGGGCTCCGAGATGCGCAAGACACATAAGTGCCTTCTTGCTGCACTACCTGCAGCATGACCCTCATATTGTCAGAATTCGAAGTAATCATGACTACTGGGTTGCCACACTCTTAGATCCCCCAAACTTTTCGATCAACCTTTTCATTTTAATAAAGACCAAAAAAATGGTCATTTTTGAAATTATAAGCATTAGCAGGTTGTTATAAACTGAAATCAAACAGTTTTCAACTTAAAACTTTATTCTAGGTGATGTTACATTTTCACATAGGACCCCTTGTTCGAAAGGAGCTTCTGAACTCTCTCGTCCATTGAATTTGTCAGGTTTTGGATGGTTTCTGCTTCAATTGTTTTGCATGAGGACAGAATACCCTCCCAGAGCTGTTGCTTAGATGTGAACTGCCTCCCGCCATCATAGACACTCCTTTTAATGATGCTCCAAAGGTTCTGAATGGGGTAGAGGTCAGGGGAGCATGGGGGTCACACCATAAGTTTGTCCCCTTTTATGCCCATATCAGCCAGAGATGCAGATGTTTTATGTGCAGCATGAGATGGTGCATTATCATGCAGAAAAATGATCTTGCTGTGAAATACACGGTTCTTCTTCTTGAACCATGGCAGGAAGTGCTGTTTGAGAAAATCCACATACATTATGGAGTTCATCTTTAGCGCCTTCAGGGATCCTAAAGGGGCCGACAATCTCTCTCCCCATGATTCCAGCCCAAAACATTACTCCACCTCCTCCTTGTTGGCGCTGTAGCCGTGTTTGCGTGGGGTGTCCATCAACCAGCCATCCTCCACTCCATTCATCTGGACCATCGAGCGCTGCACGGCACTCATCCGTGAACAAAACAGTTTTGAAATCAGTCTTCATGTAATGTTTGGCCCACTGGAGCCGTTTCTGCTTGTGTGAAGTGGATAGAGGAGGTCGACAGGATGGCGTATGCACAGCTGCAAACCTCTGAAGGACCCTGCATCTTGTTGTTCGGGGGACGTTGGAGGCACAAGCAGCTTCAAAAACTTGTCTGCTGCTATGACAAGGCTTTTTTGCCGCTGCTCTTTCAACCTGACGTAATTGCCTGTAGGAAAGAGTCCTCAATTTGCCCTTATCAGCACGCACACGTGTGTACTGTGAATCAGCTACATATTTCTTGATTGCCAAGACACTTCATCCTGATCATCGCACAATGTTGATTGTAGTCATGCCTTGACCTAAACACTCCACAATTTGTTGCTTCTCAGCAGCCGACACATCCTTTTTCTTTCCCATTTTGGCAGAAAATGTAGGCTGCTTAATAATGTGAGAGAGCCTTCTTAAGTAGTCTTGCCTTTCATTGGACACACCTGCCAAACTAATTAGCACAGGTGTCTGCAATTGCTTACAGTGATATAAAGAGCCCTGACACACATCACCATCAATGAGTTTAACTGACAAACAAACAAATTCTTCCCTTATCACTCCTAAACACTTTTTGCATAATAATTTGGAACGCGGTGTACATGTGCTTTTCCACAAAACACCAGTGGTTCACGTAGTGAATCTTACAGTTCTAACTTGCCAACCGTGGTCTGTATGGAATTGTTCAATAAAGGGCCCAAAATTAAGATAACATAGATGGGAGAGGTCTCTATGAATAGGAATTCCTAAGTATTTGATACCCTGTGAGGGCCAGGCAAAGGGAAAGTTGGACTGGATGGAATCCTATATGGATTTAGGGAGGGAGACATCGAGGGCCTCAGACTTCGCTGCATTGATTTTAAAATTTTACCATGTAACAAAGTGATCTATTTCAGCCATAACAGCAGGGATGGATATATGTGATTGAGTGATATATACTAGGACATCATCAGCAAATAGAGAGCACTTGTACTCGGTGCCTCCCACCTCAATCCACCTAATATTGGGGTTATGGCGAATTGATGAGAGCAGGTGCTCCGTCACTAGGATGTATAAGAGAGGGGACAGAGGACATCCCTGCCTTGTCCCATTGGTGATTGTGAAAGGTGATGAAAATGTTCTGACGCACCCCCTGGGCCTTGGGACACCCGGAGCCGGACACTTTTTGGTGGATGCTGGTGGTTGTAGTCTTCGTGACGGCGATCCGGTTCCGTGGCTCAGGGCGGTCAAACCAGTGGCGGAACTATTTATGTGGTTTTGATGTTTAAATGTCCGACTACGCCACCCGTGGATTGCGGTCAGAGTGAACCGCCGCTACAGGGCAGACCGCTAAGGCTGGTGTTGTGGGTGCAGCAGAGCGTAGCATAACTCCCCACGGGAGGAGTATAGCCTCAGGGCAGTGTATGCGGAGGATGGGGGTGATGGTGCAGGGCAGCAGCAGTAACGACACGGAGTCAGTGATGCAGTTCAGGGCCTTTACTCACAGTTCTTATTATCCAGACCACGTCTGCAGGTAACGGCTGCCCACGTCGTACTGTGCTCACCAGGTGAGGGGCTCAGACAACTCCCAGATAACTTTGGAGCGCTTCACAGGACCCCCTTTGTGTGTCCTTTGTCTGGCCTTTCTTACCAACACTTCTGTCCGGCTGCCTCGGGCCTCCTCTTGGTAAACTTGGCGCCAGTTTCCCTGACCCTATGTGGTGCCTTCCTAGCGGGTGGAGCAAGGGGCTGCGCCACATAAAATGTCAGAGCCTCCGGTTTCTAGCTGAGGGTCGTTTCCTGCCTCCACTAGTTCGGGGACCGGTCTCCCCCTTTGGCCTGACCCCTCCACGCAGGTGGATTCGGGCGTGCGGTGGCGACTCGCCCGTCCGCACCCCTGGGATCCCTTCATTCCTCGTTCCTGGAGCCTTCTCCGCACCTCTTCCTTCCTTCTCCCTCTTGCAGGCCTGGGCCTCTGTTACTAGGCCCGCCTCCGGAGCAGAGCTCATGCAGAGCCCCTGCTCCCTGCCACTTCTGCTCAGACTTCTCTGCACTGAACTAAGATGGTGCCCACCTTTTATACTCCCTTCTCAATGCACCCAGGAACTGCTTCCTCCCTGCTCCTGCACTGCAGGGTTCCCCTTCCTCAGTGTTCCCTCCCCCCACTCCAGCCAGGGACAGGGACTGTCGTGCCCATCTCAGGGGCATATTGGTCGCCCTGCCCCACGGCAATGTGGTGTAATGCATGCAGGTGTCGGGTCCTGATCCACACTCCATCCTTATCTGAGAGTGAGATATCACACCTCTGGGTGAGGTGCAATACGTCTGTAGCAACCGAGCCCTCGGTGCTACAGTTCCATTTATCTTCAGCCTAGGTGACGTATTGTGATACAGGGCCGTGGTTTTGGCTATAAAAGGGTCCCCTAGACCCCTACCCCAAGCTTTTTAAGAGAATCATATATGGCGTGCCAGGAGACTCTATGGAATGCTTTCTCAGCCTCCAACGAGAGTATCTACTTACAAATTTTTAACTGCATCTAGCCCAGGAAATACTTTGTGCCTAGTAGCAGTGTCTGCTAGTCAGCGGATTATCCCGGCTGTTAAGCAAGCTACACCACCTGTAGTTTGGACACTTAATTTTTTCAAAGGAAATGCTTCGGGACCACGGGATACTTAGTGAAGAGCATCAGGAGGCACCCCAAGGCATAGGGGCTGGGACTGGCACTAGGATGCCTTGCGGTGGACAGCCGAGCTCGATCCTTATAAAAGCTTTTTAACTGCAGCAGCTTTAGTGGACGCTACTGGAGCTGGAATTACGCGGCTGCTGGCATGAGACTTGCCCTCCAATAGATCCTTGTAAATGGATTTAAAGTGTATTCATTCAAATTAGAGGGACAATTTAAATTAAAAAGCTTAGAGCTGCCTCCACCACAGGGGGGCTCTCTCGACCCACCAGCGGACAGGCACCAGTATTGGGAGAGGGGGGCTGGCCGTCAGGGTTCACCGCGGCTCTGGCACAAACCCGGCGACACGGAGGTGGCACGGGCAGGAGCGGACTGGCCGTCTCGGCTTCTCACTTTTTGGATTTTAGAAGGGCATGACATGCCTATATCTGTGTCTCCCCCTCCTTTTACTCCTCCACCTCTTTTCTTTTCGCATGACTATATGTACTTGTCACTTTTCCATGTGTTAGTTGTGTCTTCTGAGCAGTTTGTCAGCTTTTGGACACCTTTGATGGTGTTTTCTATGTGTTTCTATGTGTTTTTGTTCGCCTGCCATTGGTTTTAACGGTGTTCGAAGGTGTTCGACGAACAGTTCGACGAACAGTTCGGCGAACACACGGGTGTTCGACGAACCGAACCGAACTCGAACACTACGGGGGTGGCTCAACACTATTCGTTGACCAACCAAGACGTACAGGCGAGAGAGACGCAACTCCAATCCAGCAAAGGCAGGGGAACACTGTCAACATTCTGGGACAGTTTTCTGAGACTCGCCCAGCTTACAGGCCCTGAGGCGCAGGGTACTCTCACAAGGAGTGGAAAGTTTCAAAAGATGGTGAGGGAGTACCTTGCCGATCGTACCAACATACTCTGTGATTCCTCTGTGCCTTTTCATTTTTGGGTATTCAAGCTGGACACTTGGAATGAACTCGCTCTGTATGCCTTGGAGGTCCTGGCCTGCCCTGCCGCTAGCGTGTTATGTGAGCTTGTTTTTAGTGCCACTGGGGGAATTATAACAGATATGCTCACTCGCCTGTCAACTGACAATGCTGACAAGCTGACCCTTATCAAAATGAACAAGGGCTGGATTGGGCCAGACTTCTCATCACCACCAAATGACAGCAGAGTAACAAAGTCAAATCCACTGTGTTATTTCGGAAGGTGTATTCCCATGCTCCACTTCACACCCACACATGGGTATACGCTTCCTCATTTCGGCTGTATTTTGCTCTTCTCCTTATCCTCAGCCTCACCACCACTATACCACCAGGGTTACCTTGGTCCATGTTGCCAGCATTGCAAGTTCCTCCATTCTATTTTTTGGCAGCTTTTGCTTGGAAGGCATAGGCAAAGGCTATGGGAGACCCACTCCCCAATAATGGGAATAATGTTTTTAAGATGCTGTACTGCATGGCTCTTCCATGGGGCATTTAAACCGTCTTGTTAAGCTACTGCGACCTCCCCCACTTTTCCCAGGGGCATTGATATGGTCTTTTTATTCCACTGCGACCTCCACCACTCTTCCATGGTGCATTAAAACCGTCTTGTTAAGCTACTGCGTCTTCCCCCACTTTTCCCATGGGCATTGATATTGTCTTTTTATTCCACTGCGACCTCCAACACTCTTCCATGGGGCATTAAAACCGTCTTGCTAAGCTACTGCGACCTCCACCACTTTTCCAAGGGGCATTAAAACTCTCTTGTTAAGCTACTGCGACCTCCACGTCTCTTCCAAGGGGCATTAAAACCGTCTTGTTAAGCTACTGCGACCACCACCACTTTTCCAGGGGGCTTTAAAACTGTCTTGTTAAGCTACTGCGACCTCCACTACTTTTCCATGAGGCATTAAAACCATCGTGTTAAGATACTGCGACCTCCACCACTTTTCCCAGGGGCATAGATATTGTCTTTTTATTCCACTGCGACCTCCACCACTTTTCCAAGGGGCATTAAAACCGTCTTGTTAAGCTACTGCGACCTCAACGTCTCTTCCAAGGGGCATTAAAACCATCTTGTTAAGCTACTGCAACCTGCACCACTTTTCCCAGGGGCATTGATATTGTCTTTTTTTTCCACTGCGACCTCCACCACTCTCCCTAGGGGTATTAAAACCGTCTTGTTAAGCTACTGTGACCTCCACCACTTTTCCAAAGGGCATTAAAACCGTTTGTTAAGCACTGTCACTATCGTTTTTTGCACTTTTTAGGCTTTCTACAGACTGCCTGGGGTGCCGCCGCAAAAATGCTCGGGTCTCCCATGGACTATCATTGGGCTCGTTGCTCAGGTCGAGCTCCCGAGTATCACGGTGAGCTCGGCCCGAGCTTCGAGCACCCGAGCATTTTAGTGCTCGCTCAACACTAATTATATGTTATTGCAGACAAAATGGTGCATCCCCTTTAAGTGGCGGTGGTATAGGTAGTCTCCTATTAGATGGGTAACATGGCATCTGGAAGAATCACTTGCCAAAGGCTGCTTTTATGAGTTCTCTATTAAGGAAGAGTCTGGTGTGTCATAATGCAGTGACAAAGAGGTAGTATGGGGCATGATATGTCTGCCTTTAAAGTGGACGGTATTTTGGCATGCCGAGTACAATCCTTTAAAGGGAAGCTCTCACGTTCTTTTTCTGTATTAAACTGCCCCCAATATCTTGTTAGTGATGCAATGTGAATCACAAACATGGTCTTCTCAAGAAAAACTTTCCACTATTTATCTCAAAAAACACCCGCAGTGCTCCGTGAGCCAGTGGCTAGGTGACGTATGCATTGTGAGAGCGCACACTATGCACGGCACTCTGTTCTCATGGCTACAGAGCATGTGCAGATATGAAATTAAACTGGGGACATACACCCAGATTAAAAGCACATGCACAGGGATCTGATAATCAGTGCGCAAGCGCAAGATTTACTGTATGATTGCAGTGACGTTGGGGCAGTCAAGACAATTAATCAGGCTGCGATGGGCATTAATAATTTGAAGAGGACCATGACTGGAAGGATAAAAAGCACCCGCTCTATGACTGAAAGAGAAGGTATGCGATGCAATCACCTAAGGATAAAAATGTTTACATAAGATAAATAGTGAGAAGCTTTGCTTGAGAAGACCATGTTGGTGATGCACACTGCATCACTAGCAAGACATTGGGGGCAGTTTAATATAAAAAAAGTGACAGGTTCCCTTTAAAATATTATGTAACCAACTTAGTGTTGTGAGCTATAGATTGTGCTAGAACATTTACCAAAGCCCTGTATCTAGTGATGAGTGAGCATACGCGCCCATGCATCTCAGTACTCGAGATGTTCGGAGCTCGCCGAGTACTTCAGAGATGCTCGGGCAGATGCTCGGGTCCCCTCCCTGCATGTTTGGCGCTCTTTAGAGAGCCAATCAACATGAAGGGATCATCTGCCACACACTGTAATGCCGCAGCCATGTTGATTGTGGCATTACAGTGATTGGCGGGCCGCACAACTTCATCAGGTCGATATCAGACCTGGCGCTGCCATGCTTGTCACAGTCTACTCTGCAACCAGGAAGTGTAGGGAGAGGTGCTGCTGAGCCAGGGAGAGATTTGGTTGTTTTTTAGTTAGTGTAGGTATTCCACATGATTCTCTACATATCCATCTCAACTAACAGTCCTTCTGAGGACTAATCCAGCTGCAGAGATATCAGTGCTAGGCAGGCAGGCAGGGTATATAGCAGACAGCAGTGCATATAGCAAGAGGGTCCATTCCAGTTCTGTCTGCTGGTGCTTTTACAGATATTTGTAGAAATAGCCCCAGGTATCAGGGGCCAGGAATAATTTTTTTTATCTTAATCCTGATTATTTGCTTAAAAGGCAATCCAGAGAACACCAATTTTCTGCGCCATTTGGTTGTTGGCACTGCAGAATACAGCCAGGTCCATTCCATATTATAGCACTAAAAATCCAGCTCTTTAAAACTGTGGTTTGTCCATCACACGGATCACATATAATTGTGCTGTAAATTCTGCTATTTCTGGCCTCCATTGAAATTTTGCTGCATTGTGTCAGCGAAGTTATTGACACAAGGTAGCTGTTAAAAATACTTACCTACAGGCCAGCTATTTAAAACTGTGGTTTGTCAGTCACACGGATCACATATAAGTTCGCTCCAAATTCAGCCATTTGTAGTGAGCATGGAAGATATTGTCCTCCATTTAAAATGGGCAAGGCGCGTGGCAAGGGACAGGGAACTGGACGTGATGGTGATGGTGCATGCAGAGGCCGATGCCTTGGCAAGCTGAAATTGTGCAACAGCAAACACCCAAATCTTCTCGCCCCACTTTCCTGTCCCAATTACTAGGGGACCATAGCACACAACTATTGAACCCAGAGCAGTGTCAAAAGGTTGTTGGTTGGATAGCAGACAATGCTTCCCGTCACTTTGCCACCACCACCCTGTCTTCCACATGGTCAAGTCTCAGTAGCCGTGAGTCTGGACCGCATATTCATCACTCTGATCCTCCTTCTTCCCACCATTCCGAGTGCTGGAGACACTCCGAAGAGCTGTTCACTTTTCCATTTAGAGATTTGGGCCTCTCGCCTGGTCCACTTGAAGCAGGGCAAGAGAAGATCGCATGTAGCGATGCCCAAATATTTGAGCAGCCACGGTCATACGAAGGCGACAGTGGGAAAGTGTTACAAGAGGTGGACGATGATGAGACACAATTGCCAGAAAGTCAGGAGGAGGACCAGCGTGCAGAAGTGGAAGACGAGCTGGTGGATGATATAGTAACTGACCCAACCTGGCAGGAGGACATGCAGAGCGAGGACAGTAGCACACAGGGGGAGGGAGGCAGAGCAACCCAACAGTCAGGAAGAAGCAGTGTAGTGGCCGCAGACAGAAGGCGGGCAACCATTCCCTGTAAAACCAACACGACAGAAGTTCCCAGTACAACTGTTAGATCTTCCTGAGTCTGGTTGTTTTTTAAAGACTCTGTCGATAGCCCCAAAAAAGCCATTTTCACCACCTGCCAGGCCAGCATCAGCAGGGGTAGCAAAACTACCAGCCTGACCACCACCAGCATGATCAGGCACATGGCAGCAATGCACCCGAATTTGTGGACCGAACCCCAGGGTCCAGGAACAGTGTCTGCAGGTGACACCACTGCTTCTTCCTCTGTTGTGCGTGTAAACCAATCCCCTGTCCATGGTGCATGCGAAGATGCCTCCTGCCCTGCACCTGTCGTTGCACACTCTCAACTAGCACAATCAGCAAGCACGTCCTTGTCCAAGTGCAGCGTTCAGTTGTCCATACCCCAGTCCTTGGAACGCAAGTGCAAATATGCAGCCAACGCCCCATAGGCCACATTACTAAGTTCCCACATTTCGCGACTGCTTGTATTCGAAATGTTGCCTTTTAGGCTCATGGAGACGGAAGCTTTCCACAACCTGATGGCGGTGGCCGTCCATCGGTGCTCGGTCCTCAGCTACCACTATTTCTCCCGGTGTGCCGTCCCCGCATTGCACAAGCACGTGTCCCACAACATTAGCCGTGCACTCAACAATGTAGTTACTGGTAAAGTCCACATAACCACAGACACATGGACAAGTGCATGTGGGCAGGGACGGTACATCTTACTGACGGCACACTGGGTTAACATAGTGAAAGCTGGGACCCAGTCAGACCTTGGGACGGAACACATCCTCCCGACGCCAAGGATTGCGGGCCCTAGGTCAATCAGGGTTGCCCCCACAGTCTACTGCTCCTGCACCTCATCCTCTACAGCCTCCTCCTCCTCCTCTTCAGCCATCTCTGAAATGACCACATCAGTCACAGGCTGGAAGCACTGCAGCACTGCCTCAACCAAGCAGCAACAGGTTGTGCTGAAGCTAATATGCTTAGGTGACAAACCACACAATGCTGAAGAGTTGTGGACAGCTCTGAAAGAGCAGGCACATCTGTGGCTGACACCGCTGAACCTACAGCCAGGCATGGTCATGTGTGACAATGGCCGGAACCAGGAGGTGTCTCTGAGGCGAGGCGAGCTCTCACATGTTCTATACCTGGCTCATGTGCTTTAGCTCATGGTTCAGTGGTTTCTCAAAACCTACCCAGAGCTGCCGGATCTGCTTGTCAAAGTACGCCGCCTGTGTTCACATTTTAGAAAGTCAGCTACAGCTTTCACTGCCCTCCCCGCGCTTCAGAAATGTTTGCAGCTTCTGGCTCACTGACTGGTGTGTGATGTCCTCACACGTTGGAACTCTACACTGCAGATGTTGGGAAGGATTTGTGAGCAGTTGCTGACTACCAGCATCAACAAGGCCATCGGTATTCAGTTCAGACTCCACACATGAGACCTCAGGAGTGGACATGGATGTCAGACAAATGTACCATCTTCCAAAACTTTGAGGACTCCACCAAGATGATGAGCGGCGATGACACCATAATTAGCATCACCATCCCACTTCACTGTCTTCTGAAACGCTTTCTGCTCACAATCAAAGAGGATGCATTGCAGGCAGAGCACAATGAGATGGAGCAAGGAACCATACAGGGTGATTACAGCCCAGCCTCATCTCATTCCAACGTGGATTGGGTGACAATGAAGAAGAGGAGGAGGATAAACAGGAGCTAGTTTCATGCCTTATAGACATTACTACCTGCACAACTGTCATACCGTCTGTTCATCGTGGATGGCCTAAGGATAGGGAGGAGGAGAAAGAGTAGGAGAGCATGGTAGCTCTCTTGGTGAGGATACAGAAGACTTGCCTGTTTGCAGTCTGGCGTGCATGGCTGAGTTTATGTTACGCTGCGTTTCCCATGACCCTCGCGTTCTCAAAATGTTGGGTGACAGTCATTACTGGTTGGTGACACTTCTAGACCCACGTTTCAAGGAGAACTTTCTATCTCTTATTCCTGAGGCGGACAGGTCTACAAGAATGGTGCATTACCAGAAGGCCCTTGTTGCGGAACTATTAAAAAAATTCCCTTCTGAAAACGCTGGCAGCAGAGCTCACAGTTCATTGGACAACCAAGGAGTACAGGCGAGAGAGACACAACTCCAATCCAGGGGAACATTGTCAAAGTTCTGGGAGAGTTTTCTCAGCCCCTCTCAACGCACAGGCCCTGTGGTGCAGGGTACTCTCACATGGAGTGCAAAGTTTGGGAAGATGCTGAAGGAATGCCTTGCTGACCGTACTAACATCCCCCGTGATTCCGCTGTGCCTTATAATTAATGAACTGGCTCTATGACTTGGAGGTCCTGGCCTGCCCTGCCGCTAGTGTTTTGTCAGAGTGGGTTTTTAGTGCCGCTGGTGGAATTATAACTGATAAGCGCATCCGCCTGTCAGCTGAAAATGCTGACCGGCTGACTCTTATAAAAAAGAACAAGGTCTGGATTGGGCCAGACTTCTCAACACCACGGAATGATAGCAGCGTAACAAAACTCAAATCCAGTGTCTTTTTTTGGGTGATGTATTCCCATGCACGTCTTCACACCCACACATGGGTATACACTTCCTGATTTTGGCTATTTGCTCTTATCCTCCTCCTTCTCCTCATCCTCATTCTCCACCACCATATCACGAGGGTGACCGTGGTCCGTGATGCAACACCCACATGTGTTATACATAAAAAAATGTTATACAGTATGTTCATGTATTCCCCCCAGGTGTAAATGTTTGTCAGACCATACACTTAGTGCATGGGCATTACAAGTATAGGAGACCCGCTCCTTTCTAGTGGGAACATTTTTTATGAGGTTCTCTTCCACGTCTTTTCCAAGGGGCATTGGAGTGCCTCCCAATTTTTGGCAGCCCTTGCATTCACTGCATTGGCCAACAATATGGGAGACCCACTTCCTAATAATGGGAACATTGTTTTCAGGAGACCCTCCTGTACTTCTCTACCAAGGGGCATTGAAGTAGGTCCAAATTTTGGCAGCCATTGCATTCACTGCATAGGCAAACACAATGGGAGACCCACTTCCTAATAATGGGAACATTTTTTTTCAGGAGGTCCTACTCTACTTCTCTACCAAGGGGCATTGAAGTAGGTCCAAATTTTGGCAGCCCTTGCATTCCTGCATAGGCAAACACAATGGGAGACCCACTTCCTAATAATGGGAACATTGTTTTCAGGAGGCCCTCTGACCTCCACGTTACTTCCAAGGGGCATTGGAGTGCCTCCAAATTTTTGGCAACCCTTGCATTCACTGCATAGGCAAACACAAAGAGAGACCCACTTCCTAATAATAGGAACATTGTTTTCAGGAGGCCCTCCTCTACGTCTCTTCCAAGGGGCATTGGAGTAGGTCCAAATTTTTGGCAGCCCTTGCACTCACTGCAAAGGCAAACAGTATGGGAGACCCACTTCCTAATAATGGGAACATTGTTTTCAGGAGGTCCTCCTCTAAGTCTCTTCAAAGGGGTATAGAGCTGCATTCAAATTTTGGGCAGCCCTGCCACTCACTGCATACGCAATAACAGTATAGGAGACGCACTCTTTAGTGATGGGAACAACAATGCATAGCCGGCTGATGGCTCTCTAAGAATATTGAGGGCCGACTTCTGGCCCTTTAAGAATAGTAAAGGCCACCTGATGGCTCTATAAAAATAGGCTTTGTGACTTTCAGAGTCCCTCCTTCATAAATGAAACAGAATGTGTCTGATCATGTGTCACACACCACATGGCCAGATAAGGTTGCAAAATGTTAAAATGACATTTCCCAGTGAATGCATTTGTACATAGCCCAAGGTGTGGAGGAGTATTTTTGTTTTTGGCTATTTATTTTGCCTTATATACAAGTCATTACCCTGGAAAGGGTGTTACTTAACATATTTCCCAGGAAAATCCATTTTGGTTTCATTTTCGTATGTTTTATTGTGAGTCCGTAAAAGTGACATAATACCTCTGATAACATTGTTCACAGCAGTGACCTTGGAGTCAGAAATGCTTCCAGGGGTCTTCCCCATGCTGTTCCCATGTCATTTGAGCACTGTTCCCATCGATTTCTCCAATTTCCAGTGCCTCTGCAGACCGCCGGGAGGGCATCCGGAAAAATGCTCGAGTTTCCTATAGACTTACATTGGGATCGTTGCTCGGGTTGAGCACCCGAGTATTGCAGTGTGCTTGACCCGAGCAATGAGCACCCGAGCATTTTAGTGCTCACCCATCACTAACTGTGACTCCAATTACAGTGATATGGAATTATACTTGGCATAACAGGTATAAAATAAGAGGCATCCTGGGCTATGAGTGCAAAGCAGGTGGTTAGTGAGTCTCCCTGAATGCTTTTGTGAGGTCAAGTAGGTGGAGAGTGGAGGCTTCCCAAATTTTAGAGAGTGAAGTCCGAGAGAGATAAGCCACAACGATTATTTTATTAAATCAGAGTATAACCTCCTGAAATCTTTAAAGAAGGACTCCCATCAAAGTTACTTACAATTGCTAATTTTGCCCTTCTACCCAGCTAATTCTTCTCTGTTCCATTAGGTCTATGACATCACGTGACTAAAAACTGACTAGCTGAATCTTTCTAAGCTCTATATAGTAACAGGAGGTCAATTTTCTCTGCACAAATCATGAGTCACTGCAAAAGTCTATGGCAGCTGGGTCTAAAGTTGAAGAGGGGAATGAGTAATGCAAAGACAAGTGACTTCCTGTTTCTATATAGAGCAAAGAGAATAATTAACTGGGTAGAAAGGCAAAATGAGCAATTTTAAGTACACAGTGCCTTATAATATCATGATTGCAATGTATTAAGAGAATAAAAAACGTTGATGGGAGTGCTTCTTTAACCATACCACTATTTATATATTTATACCACATCTCTAGTCTATACTATTCCAATCAAAGACTTAGGGCCCATTTTATTATTGCATTTTTGCCTTCTTTTTGTCTTTTTTTGAGTCTTAAGTCTGTTTTTTATTTGCACCAAATTCTTTTTTTAATTTTCTCCTTTTTAAGTTTATTTTATATATGTTCTATTTCTTTTTATTGTATACTATTGTGGATGTCGTTTTTGTTTTTCCAGATATTTGTGGCTGATAATTCAATTGCGACTTTTAATAATGTACTAACTTTTAGTGCAAATGTACTTCAGTCCACCTCTCAGAATGAATTTTTATATGCTTGAAATTTTGAAGCAAATTTTGGTTACAGGCAAAAATAAATAGGATTTTTGAATGTGTGTAAAATTCATGCACTGCCTCTTCTATTTTGAAGAAAATACTCAATGAATACCAAAAGACAAATATAGAAAAAGTGACTTAAAGATACAAGTGGTAAATCCGGCCTTTCAGTGAGTACAACTATGCTTATGTGCATTGTTGAAGTAGAACCTGTATGCTAAAGTGCCTCATGGAAGTGCAACCATTATGTTTGAGTGCTTCTATAGTGAAAAGTAAGATTTTTTTTAAGCTCATGAACCATTTCTACACTTTTCTTCATGACTGACAATGCTTGATGGCCTGTATAGCATATCAGTCCTGGAGGGCCTAAAAACCTCAGCATCTGCTATAATCCATATATCCCTACTGCAGAGTATTCTTTCAGTGCTACATTTGCACCAGCACACTAGGTGCATCACACCAATATGCTGTATCTGGTATTTCATATAGTCCAGTATATTTATTATCTTTGAAAGAAGCAATAAGTTTAGTTCAAATAACATCACAATTTAGGCAGTCTAGGGACAACTATAGTGTTGGAATATGCAGATAGTCTGACAAGTATAATGCTGAAGGAGATATCCTGGTTGATTAAAGTCGTGATCGAAGGTATTTAATGTAAGTTGATAAAATTCCAGCACCAAGTAGCAAAAATGTGATTCCTTTATTGAATCATGGTTAAAAATACATAGAACCATGTGCCGCGGTAACAAGCAGAGTCAATGCATTTTGGGTGTGCTCATCTTTAATCATCAGCTGTAAGTAAGGCTGGACACACCCAGAATGTGAAAGCTCTGCTTTTGACCATGGCACATGTGTTTGTAGCTATGATTGAATAAAGGAATTACATTTTTGTACAACAGGTGCTGGGATTTTACCTGCTTTTTTAATTTATTTCCACTACTCCATAATCCAGGAGCTTCCATGCACCTGATACTGGGATTATTACTCCAGACCATCCAATACAGAAGCTGCAAGCTGAACTGTATGACCCTTTTTTCTGCTTTGTTTATTCATATTTTCCAAAAAGGCTATGTTGGGTACCTTCTAGAAAGAAGGTAGTATTTTAATCTAGGACTGTGGCTGGAAGACTACCCCAAAGTGGTTTTCCATAAAAAAAAAGCCATGCAGATGGATCTTAGAATTATGTACCGGCCAAAAAAGGGAACTCTTTGAAGATCTGGGATAACATTCTACCAGTTTTAGCAAAGCGTTTGTCAGCTAAGTCTACCCTGCAGCACGATTATTGTACAGTTATTTATGACATGTCTGCCAAGAAGTCAACAGCAGGGTGTTGAAGTAGGAAAAGGGTCATGATATCCCTATCTAAGAGTTTAAATTTTATCCTCTAGCGGTCTTACCTGGATGTAGGGGGGAATTATAATAGTTACAGGAGGGATGGATCTGGATTACATCCAAGATCAGCTCTTTGAATCTTTGGAGCTCCACGCCACCAACATAACAATTAGACATGTTTGGATCTTTTGAAATTTGAATTAGCTATCTTTGCAGAATTTCCCCCTAAAAATGTAATTTGTTGTGACTTAATAAGCACAAATGTCAATACTGGAAAGCTTGTAATTGCTTGAAAAATACATATTGGAAGATGAGAAAGAAAGAGAAAAGAAAGAGAGAAAAACCCCACTGACCATACACTCTACAAGAGAGATAGGAACCCACTGATCATAAAAGATTCCATTCTACAGGTGATATCGGACCCTGCTGACCATAAAAGTTTACACACTATAGAATGCAGAGACTTATCCAGTGACTCTGGAGATGGAAAATAACTCTGTTGTACAAACTGTGCTCCACTGGGAACCGCTGATCTTTGGTTCCCCAGGTACTGACCACCACTGTACAAGGTATGTCAGTCCGTAAGATGTCAAAGCTGCAGGGCATTTTGAAGAGGCCCAATCAGCAATGCAAAATGATGATAGTCTGCTCTTTTATGCTTCAGCAGTGTGTGAATTGGTGCCAGACAAGTTTTTATTTCTTTTTGTGAGAAACCAAGAATTTCAGAAAATTCAACTTGAACTTGATACTCCGCAGATCAATCTATAATAATAATTATAATAATCATAAATGATGTTTAAAAATGTAGCAGCAACATTTAACCTGTGGGATTTGCATTTCTGAAAGTTTTTTACTGGATGCAGGTTCAATATTTGCTGGCCTATAGAACTTTATTCCAAAGTTTTAATAAATTTTAGAAAGAGTAAATTTTTACTTTTGTGCCTATTAAACATATTTGTCCTCACAGTTCAGGTTACTATGACTATAACGCTTAGACATGAAACACCAGGGAATTAAACACTTTGCTGCTGCAAACTTTTTTTTAAATATCTGCTTACAGAAAAGCTATGAAGTCAAGAACACCACCTGGAAATAACTACGAACATCTGTTTAGTAAAGTAGAGGTACATTTACAGTTATTACTCAATATCCTCTGAGATTACAAATTGTGGAGCAGGTGCTAATGATGGAGGAGTTCTTAAATATTTAATGTGCAAAACAGATCCCCACAGAAATAAATTAAGAACCTTTCTTTTCTAAAACATCTTTAGCAGAACTCAGCTTACATCTTCTGAGCAAAACCTGTAAAACGTTGCTGCTGTGGCTTATGAAATCTTTATACATCAAAGAAGACTTCTTACATAGTAAAAAATAAATGATATTTGATTACGCATACTGTATATGCGCACATCAAAGTAATTTTTATTCTCTAAAGAAGACTTTGGATATTCGAAACAAAGAGGATAAATATAATAAAAGTTATAGATTTTAAAGGAAGAGACTTCATGTCTTACACTTATCATCCTTTTTGTCTCTTAAAGGATGAGATCTAAAGAAAGTGAATACTGTACATATTTTCATGTGATTCCAAAAATGCAGGAGCAAAAAATTAACAACAGGAGATGCCAGAACAAAAAACATATGTTTACATGTGACGAAAAATCATTGCAGATTTTGTAATAGAATTATTTTTTTTAATTTTCACCAAGATTCACATGTATTCCATGTGTTGCGAATTTACTGCAGATTTCACCCTATACATTGCAAAGGGAAAAATCCACCAAAAATGTGCATGCCCCAGATTTAAAAATTTGTAACTAAAAATCTCAATCACCTTTTTGCTACTGTAATCTGTGGATTTTAAATCTCTTAATATGGGTGGAAAATTCTAAGCAAATCTGTAACATGTGAAGAAGTCCATAATAGGCACCTTTTTTGGTAAAAATTAGGGTTCTTCTCATAGATGATCTCATTAATATTTTTCTACGAAATATCTTACCATTACAGCCCATAACATTTGAAAGGAAGCACTATTAGTAGTATTAGTAAGTTCTCTTGTATGCAAGATGAAAAACTATTAATATATAATACTTGTGTATAATCTAGACATTAATAATAATTATTACTGCTACATAGCAAATAATTTACATATTAATTGGGTTGTCCAAATGAAAAATCAGTACACAGGTTTGCAAAATAATTGTATAATACTGTATATTAGTCACCCTTTTAATACCCACCATTCCGATACTGCATCCCATGTCCGTGTTTATCTTCACTGCACAGGTTGTACCCAGCAAACCCCCCGCAACTGTTGCATCCAGTCACTGGCATAAATAGCAGATGGCTCAAGAGCTCTGAAGCTAGTAATTGGCTGCAGCAGACATGTGGGATATACAGGCTGTGATGTCTGCAGCCAAGGTAAACAGAAGGCAAGAGGAACCATTTGGGATGTGGGTTGAAATTATGGGCAATAAATGGATGAGTATATACAGTGCTCAGCATAAATGCATACACTCCCTTTAAAAAGTAAGATTTTCATAAATATCGCACTGAACACAAGAACAATTTCCAAAATTTTGACAAGGCTAAGTTTCAAAGAACATTTTTTTAACCTGTACTGTGAAGAAAGTAACATTTATAATAAAACTTTCATTACAAAATATTCAGCTTTACTTAAATTAATTGATGCAAAAGGACAGCACCTAGTCTTTTAAGAATGGAATGAACATGTTGGCGACATATTGCAACATCTATTCTTTTCCATTCTTTAAAAGCCAGGATGCTGGATGGAGAGTGGTACTCAACTTTTCTCTTCAGAATTCCCCATAGTTTTTCGGTTGGGTTCAGATCAGGAGACATACATGGCCACTGAATCACTTTCACCATTTTCGTCTTCAGAAATGCAACAGATATGTGTTTTAGATCATAGTAATGTTGGAAAATTGCACGTCTACCAAGGGCTCGGAATGATGGTAACATCTTCTTTTTTAATATATAACAGTACATCTGTGAATTCATGATAACTTTAGCTACTCAACACCAGTAGCACTTATGCAGCCCCACATAAGGACACTGCCACCACCACGATTCACATTAGGCAGCCTGCATTGCACATCTACCAATGATATGAAGTGATGGTAACATGTTCTCTTTCAACATAGTGCAGTACATCTGTGAATTCATGATATCATCAATGAAATGTAGCTCCCTGACACCAGCAAAACTGCCATACCCATGCATTTTTCTACATTTATTTTTTTAAATGCATGGCTCCTACAGTGAAATATGATGGTGGCAGTGTCAAGATTCAGTGGAATCACTGAAACTTGGTGGGACGATACACATGATTGGAATAAAAGGCTAAAAGGATACAACTTATTTGCAAGAAACAGAATTGATAAACGAGGAGGAGGTGTCGCATTGTATGTTAGAAAAGCATATATCTGCACAGAGATTGAAGCTTCAGAGACTGGGAGTTCTGTGGAAACTGTTTGGGTAAGAATACAAGGAGAGAACAACAGAAAGGACACCATTGTAGGCATTTACTACAGGCTACCTGGGCAAGCTGAAGATATGGATGAACTCTTTATGTATCAAATGACCAAGTTCTCCAAAAAATATGACGTAGTGGTCATGGGAGATTTCAACTATCCAGACATTTGTTGGGAATCTCTCTCAAGTAAAACTAACAGGTCAAGCAAATTCTTATCCTCTCTTGCGGACAACTTTATCTTCCAAAAGGTAGGGGAGAAAACAAGGGGATCTGCTACTTTGGATCTAATCCTTATAAACAGGGAGGAAATGGTTGAGGAGGTAAAGGTGGCTGGGACCCTAGGAGGCAGCGATCATGCTATTATAGAATTTTGGATAACTAGAGGAGGAAGACATGTGAAGACTCAAACTTCAAAATTAGATTTTAGAAAGGCAGATTTTAAGAGACTCAGAAAGAGAATAGGAGGGATCCAATGGCTGGATGTCCTTAAGGACAAAAATGTCCAGGAAGGATGGGAAATTTTTAAAAATGAGATTCTCAAAGCACAATCGTTAACAATCCCGAAAAGTAGGAAGAATGGGAAGCATTTAAGGAAACCAGGATGGATGAACACAGAACTTAAACACATGCTAAAAAGAAAGAAAGAAATGTTTATTAAATGGAAAGAGGGAGGCATATCTAAAGAATATTATAATGCAGTCTGCAGATCCTGTAGGGCACGTATCAGGTTAGCTAAAGCTGACAATGAATTAAGGCTTGCAAGAGATGTCAAAAGCAATAAAAAAGGATTTTGGGGGTATGTCAAAAGTAAAAGAAAAGTCAAAGATGCTATAGGATTTTTACAGGATGAAAATGGAGAAATGGTAAGAGAGGATGTTGAGAAGGCCGAACTTTTTAATTCCTATTTTGCATCTGTTTTCTCTCAGAAAGAAAATGTAACATCAACTGATTTTCACTGTCCTTTTAAAGGAATAGAAGAATCCAAGTTATCTGTAAACAGAAAGATTGTGAGGGAATATTTAGCTAACATAAATGAGTTCAAGTCTCCAGGTCCAGATGAATTACACCCCAGAGTACTGAAGGAGATCGTAGAAGAAATTTTAGAACCACTCTCCATAATCTTTGAAAATTCTTGGAGAACAGGAGAAGTCCCAGAAGAGTGGAGAAGAGCAAATGTTGTTCCTATCTTCAAAAAGGGGAAGAAGGTGGACCCAGGGAACTATAGGCCGGTGAGTCTGACTTCTATACCAGGAAAGATCTTTGAACAAATTATTAAACATCATGTATGTAAGTACCTGGATAAGAATGAAGTGATTAACCAGAGTCAGCATGGGTTTGTAACTAACAAGTCATGTCAGACTAACTTAATTTCCTTCTATGACAGAATCACTGACTGGGTGGATCAGGGAAATGCTGTAGATATAGTATATCTTGACTTCAGCAAAGCATTTGACAAAGTATCTCACACCATCCTTATTGAAAAAATGACCAAGTATGCAATGGACCAGGCAACTGTTAGGTGGATTCATAACTGGCTTAGTGATCGGACTCAAAGGGTGGTTGTAAATGGCTTCACATCCAGCTGGATGAATGTCTCAAGTGGGATACCACAGGGCTCTGTCCTGGGACCTGTATTGTTCAACATCTTCATCAATGATTTAGATGAAGGAATTGAGGGTAAACTGATTAAATTTGCTGATGACACAAAGCTAGGAGGGATAGCTAATACTAGAGAAGAGAGAGAGAGGATTCAAAAAGACCTAAATAAACTGGAGCAGTGGGCAGCAACCAACAGAATGGTTTTTAACAGGGAAAAATGCAAAGTACTACATCTGGGCAATAAAAATGAAAAAAGCATATACAGAATGGGAGGAATAGAGCTAAGCAACAGTACATGTGAAAAAGACTTAGGTATACTAATAGATCATAGACTGAACATGAGTCAACAGTGTGATGCAGCAGCAAAAAAGGCAAATACAATTCTGGGATGTATTAACAGAAGCATACAGTCTAGATCACGTGAAGTCATTATCGGTCTTTACTCCTCTTTGGTCAGACCTCATCTGGAATACTGTGTACAGTTTTGGGCACCACATTTTAAAAAAGACATAGACAAACTGGAACAAGTTCAGAGAAGAGCGACCAGAATGGTGACTGGTCTGCAAACCATCTCCTATGAGGAACGGTTGCAGGATTTGGGAATGTTTAGCTTGCAAAAAAGAAGACTGAGAGGAGACTTAATAGCTGTCTACAAATATGTCAAGGGCTGTCACATTGTAGAAGGATCATCTTTATTCTCATTTGCACAGGGAAAGACTAGAAGCAACGGGATGAAACTAAATGGGAGGAGACACAGATTAGATATTAGAAAAAACTTTTTGACAGTTAGGGTGATTAATGAGTGGAACAGGCTGCCACGAGAGGTGGTGAGTTCCCCTTCAATGGACGTCTTCAAACAGAGGCTGGACAGACATCTGTCTGAGATGATTTAGTGAATCCTGCTTTGAGCAGGGGGTTGGACCAGATGACCCAGGAGGTCCCTTCCAACTCTACCATTCTATGATTCTATGATTCTATGATTATGTGAAGCTGTATAAATACTGCTGGTGTTGGGGAGCTGCATTTCATTGATCATATCATGAAGTCACAGATGGACTGGTCTATACTGAAAGAGAAGATGATCCATCACTCCATGCCCTTGGTAGATACGCACTTTTCCAACATAACAATGATGCAAAACACACATCTATCGCATTTCTGAAGAAGAATAGGGTGAGAGTGATTCAGTGGCCAAGTATGTCTCCTGATCAAAACCAAATTGAACACCTATGAGAAATCTCTGAGAAAAGTCTGTGACCACTCTAAGCTGGCAGAGATCGGTGCTGCAAATAACAGGCAGGTAGTTAGCAACTACATGTAAGTTCTTAGGCCCATAAGAAAATAATAAAATAGTCTCAGATATGCCTTGAAGCCTTCAAAAGACTAGAAGTCTATGGTACAAAAAAAGCAAGTTTAAGTTTAAGTAAATTTGATAAAATAAAAAAAAACATTTAAAACCATAAAATACTGACAAAATATCTATAAAACCTCTAAGTCTTGCCATCAGACATCATATTTTTTTTCTTACAGTATAGATGTTAAATTTCTTCATTCATAAGTCTTTTTTCAGTAACCGACATTTGAGAGTCCTTGATTTTTTTTCTGTCCTTCAGTTTGTTATGCTACAGGGATTCAAGGATGATTTTCAATGTTTACTTTAATAAAAGTTGGAAAATTCTAACTTTCATCAAAGTATTTTTGATTGAGTCAAACAAAATGACTGCATCTCAATGCTAAGAACATTTTAGCGCTGTTTGGTTTAATATTTTATTTGGCTTTAAAGTGGACTCTTTACTGGATTTTTTAATTTGAACTGAGTACCTTCACCAATTGGTGCTGCTCTACTAAATTGTAATAGTTTTTTTTTTCTGTGCCCCTCCATTCCATTGTAAACAAATCTAAAATTAACACTAAGTTGAAAAAAACATACAATATAATGTAAAAGAAACATATTTAAAAAGAATACTCGGAGCTGCATCAATTTTGTGGCAATTCTATTTGCATATATTGGAGCCAAAGCAAGGAAGACAAATATTTTACAGGTATATTGAAATGTAAAATACAACGCATACAATACATTATAAATTGTGATATTTTAGTCAAATTTTTGTGGTCAGTCATATTTTTTTCTCAAGACAGTATTTTCTAGGTATATTATTTTCTCACATAATTCTCAAAAGTAGAGATGAGTAAATCTTTTGAGATTTGAAGTTAACAATTTTGCCAAATTTTCCCCCCCAAATTAGATTTTTGGTGAATAAATTAGTGCTAACTTCAATACCGGAAAGCTTGTAATTGCAGAGACTTTTAGAGTGACTGTGGAGATGGAAGATAACTCTGTTGTTCAAACTGTGCTCCACTGGGAATTGCTGATCTTTGCTCTCTCCTAGGGAGAGGGGTATCTCCTAGGGAGAGGGGTACTGTTAGGAATTGTGGTTCTGTGCTCCCACCTGGGAATGGAGCTGTTCCGGTGCTACACTACTCCGGTCACAGGTGCCGACATTGTCCTGACTCTGTAGGTGGAGCTACTACACATGCAGGGAAACTGTCCCAATCTTATGGAGCATCGTGTTCTGGTGTTGTAGGATGTGTGAGGAGACAGGACGCTGTGTCTCTCACTGATTTCTCTTCCCAGCGAACATGGGACATTGTCTTCCCCAGTTGCCAGGCAATGCAGGATGCTGCTGTGTTTGGTAGTAGGTAGTAGTGGGATTTTGTCCAGTCTGCTGTGCTAGCTAGAAGGGAGTGGTTGTCTGGGGAAGATTGGGAGGTATTCAACACCTGGTCATTAGACTGGCTATTTAATCCTGTTCCATGCTCAGTCCTTTGCTGTTTATTGCAGTTCCTATATGCTGTGGCAGTGACTGGTGCTAGCAGTGGTATTGCTATCTTTTCAGGGGTTTTCTCTTTTTCTCTTCTGGTTACAGTTCCTTAGGATTTTTGCAGAGGTACTCACCTGGCTCTTGTCTAGGAACCAACTGCATCACCAGACATCAGCTGTATGGCGACATTGGGCCTGGGAAGGGCTCTGCCAAAGTCCCCCTTCCATTTACTGGGAGCTGGGTGAAGAGTATTCCGGCCCTCAAGGGCTCGCCTAGCTGGGCAGCTTTATGCCAAGTGTGTCTGTGGTTGCGCCTTCGCTGGTTTGGTGTCAGTCTTGCTGACACCAAACCAGCAAGATTGCAAAACTCGTAACAAAACCACCGTAAATTTACACAGAGCAAATTAAACTGTAAGGATGACAATAGTCAAATTTTGGAACCAAACAATATGGTCAACTGTAGCAGGCCAATGGGTTTTTCAAAATTTTAAACCACCATAGTTTTACACAGAGCACATTAAACTGTATGGAGACAGTGGTCAATTTTTAGAACCAAAAAATGTGGTCAACTGTAGAAGGTCAAGCAGTTTTTAAAAGTGTTAAACCACCGTAATTTTATACAGAGCACGTTAAACTGTATGCATGACTAATTGAATCCAGAAAAAAAATGTGGATTTTTATTTTTTTTTTTTATACACCACCGTAATGTAACACTAAGCAGTGTTAAAGTCTATGGATTGACTAATTGGATCCAGAAAAAAAGTTTTAACGTTTTTATGGAGCTTTATATTCCACCGTAATGTAACACTAGCCACGTTAAACTCTATGGATGACTAATTGAATCCAGAAAATAATTTTGAACGTTTTTGGGAGTTTTTTAATACCACTGTAATGTAACATTAACCACGCTACACTGTATGGATTACTAATTCAGTCCAGAAAGATTTTTTAACATCTTTTTGGAGAGTAATACGTCCGTAAGGTAACACTAAGCACGGTACACTGTATAGATTACTAATTCAATCCAGAAAGATTTTGTGAACTTTTTTTGAGAGTAATACCACTGTAATGTAACTAAGCACGTTACACTGTATGGATGACAATGTAATCTATTTTTTCAGCCCCCCCCAAAAAATGTGGTCACGTGCTGCAGCTATATATTTAGCAATGGAATGCAAAGCCCTAAGCCCTGCTTAGAGGCTGTATTCTGCCCATCTCCCTGCTCCTACAACAGTCCCTCTCTAGGCTAAATGCATAATATATCTGATACAAACAGCAAAGCACAGGATTAGCCCTTACAAGGACTATTAGTATGATGGTTCAGCATCAGCACCAATATCAAAAGTAGAGGACTCTGATTAGTTAAACTGTGCATATATAAGGCTGGATAAGTGTGCTCTCCCTCCAATCACAACTGTCCCTGAGCTGTGCAATGGCGTTAGTGTGCCGAGCGTCGTGGCGCCTGCCCTTTTATAACTTCTGATGAGGTATGTGGCCAGCCAATCACAGTAATGCCACTTCCAAGATGGCTACAGCATTACAGTGACTGGCATGAAATCCCCGCATGTTTATCGGCTGTGTAAAATGCGCCCAAATTGCGGAGTGGGGATTCAAGCTTCAAATCCGAGGACTTACGAGCACCCAGATACTCGAATGATATCCTAGTATCACTGAGCATGTTCGCTTATTACTAGTGTTGAGCGAGCATGCTTGACACTGCTCGGTACTGGCCCGAGCATCTCACTACTCGGGATGTTCGGCGAGCACCGAGCATTTCCGGGTTACTCGGATGGGAGCTCGGGTCTCCGCCCTGCATGTTTGGCGTTCTTTACAGAGCCAATGAACATGCAGGGATTGCCAGCCAGTCACTGTAATGCTGCAGCCATGTTGTTTGTGGGCATTACAGTGATTGGCTGGCCGCACATCGTCACCTTGAGTATTTAAAACCGGGTGCCGCCATCTTGGACACAGTCGCCTGGGATCAGACAGTGTAGGGTCAGTGCTGCTGACTTAGGGAGAGATATATAGTGCAAAATAGGTAGTGTAGGGCCTCTAAAGCCTGCCAAATCAAATGAACAGTCCTTCTCAGGACTAATATCCATCCCAGATATCAGGCAGGCAGGCTGTATAGGAGACGCAGTGGTTATACCAACAAACAGTGCATTACAGTCCTGTGTGCTCCTGCTGGTCAAATTGCCAGAAATATCCCCCGGTCTCAGGGGCTAGGAAAAATCCTTTTTTTTAATCTAAATCCTGTATTTTTTTTTTCCTGAGTCAGACTGTCCAAATACGCGTCTTATTAACCTTTTGGTACTCAGTCCCCAGCCGACACTATTTTGCCCGGCATGCCATCCCCTCACTACAAGAGAACGTGTCGCAAAACATCCGCCATGCCCTTAACAACGCAGTTACTGCGAGAATCCACCTGACAATGGACACGTGGACAAGTGCTTGTGGCCAGGGATGGAACATCTCCCTGATGGCACACTGGGTAAACATAGTGGAAGCCGGGACCCAATCGGACCTTGGGACGGAACACATCCTCCCCACACCGAGGATTGCGGGCCCTATGTCAGTCAGAGTTGCCCTCACAGTGTACAGCTCCTGCGCATCATCCTCCTCCTCCTCCTCATGTTCAGCCTTCATCTCAGATATCACCACATCAGTTACAAGCTGGAAGCACTGCAGTACTGCCTCAGCCAAGTGGCAACAGGCTGTGCTGGAACTCATAAGCTTAGGTGATAAACCTCACACTGCTTGTGAGTTGTGGACAGCTGTGAAAGAGCAGGCAAATCTGTGGCTGAGACCGCTGAACCTACATCCAGGCATGGTCATGTGTGACAATGGCCGTAACCTGGTGGCGGCTCTGAGGCGAGGCGAGATCACACACGTACCATGTCTGGCTCATGTGCTTAACCTCGTGGTTCAGCGGTTTCTTAAATCGTACCCCGAGTTGCCATATCTGCTCGTCAAAGTACGCCGCCTGTCAGCTCATTTTCGGAAGTCGGCTACAGCTTCCGCCTTAACCGTGACCCCCGCGTTGTCAAAATGTTGGGTGACAGTCATTACTGGTTGGTGACACTTTTAGACCCCCGCTACAAGGAGAACTTTCACTCTCTTATTCCTGAGGTGGAGAAGTCTACAAAAATGGGGCAGTACCAGAAGGCCCTTGCTGCAGAGCTGTTAAAAAAATTCCGATCTGAACACTATAGCTGCAGAGGTCACAGTTCGTTGCCCAACCAAGGCGTACAGGCAAGAGAGACGCAACTCCAATCCAGCAGAAGCAGGGGAACACTGTCAACGTTCTAGGACAGTTTTCTGAGACCCGCCCAGCTTACAGGCCCTGAGGCGTGGGGTACTCTCACAAGGAGTGGAAAGTTTCAAAAGATGGCGAGGGAGTACCTTGCCAACCGTACCAGCATCCTCCGTGATTCCTCTGTGGCTTTTAATTATTGGGTATCCAAGCTGGACACTTGGAATGAACTCGCTCTGTACGCCTTGGAGGTCCTGGCCTGCCCTGCCGCTAGCGTGTTATCGGAGCGTGTTTTTAGTGCCGCTGGGGGAATTATAACTGATAAGCGCACTCGTCTGTCAACTGACAATGCTGACAAGCTGACCCTTATCAAATTGAACAAGGGCTGGATTGGGCCAGACTTCTCATCACCACAAAATGACAGCAGTTGCAAGTTCATCCGTCCTAATTTTTGAAAGCTTTTGCTTGGAAGGCATAGGCAAAGACTATGGGAGACCCATTCCCCAATAATGGGAATAATGTTTTTAATATGCTGTACTGCATGGTTCTTGTAAGGGGCATGAAAACCGTCTTGTTAAACCACTCTGAACTCCACAGCTCTTCCAACGGGCATTAAAACCATCTTGTTTAGCTACTGTGACCTCCAAGTCTCTTCCAAGGGGCATTAAAACCATCTTGTTAAGCTACTGTGACCTCCACGTTTCTTCCAAGGGGCATTGATATTGTCTTTTTATTCCACTGCGACCTCCACCACTCTTCCAAGGGGCATGAAAACCGTCTTGTTAAACCACTCTGAACTCCACAGCTCTTCCAAGGGGCATGAAAACCGTCTTGTTAAACCACACTGAACTCCACAGCTCTTCCAAGGAGCATTAAAACGGTCTTGTTAAACCACTCTGAACTCCACAGCTCTTCCAAGGGGCAAAAAAAAGTCTTGTTAAACCACTCTGAACTCCACAGCTCTACCAAGGAGCATTAAAACCGTCTTGTTAAACCACTCTGAAATCCACAGCTCTTCCAAGGGGCAAAAAAAACGTCTTGTTAAATCACTCTGAACTCCACAGCTCTTCCAAGGGCATTAAAACCGTCTTATTAAGCTACTGTGACCTCCACGTCTCTTCCAAGGGGCATTAAAACCGTCTTGTTAAGCTACTGTGACCTACACGTCTCTTCCAAGGGGCATTAAAACCATCTTGATAAGCTACTGTGACCTCCACGTCTCTTCAAAGGGGCATTGATATTGTCTTTTTATTCCACTGCGACCTCCACCACTCTTCCAAGGGGCATTAAAACTGTCTTGTTAAGCTACTGTGACCTACACTTCTCTTCCAAGAGGCATTAAAACCGTCTTGTTAAGCTACTGTGACCTCCACGTCTCTTCCAAGGGGCATTGATATTGTCTTTTTATTCCACTGCGACCTCCACCACTCTTCCAAGGGGCATTAAAACTGTCTTGTTAAGCTACTGTGACCTCCACGTCTCTTCCAAGGGGCATTGATATTGTCTTTTTATTCCAATGTGACCTCCACCACTCTTCCAAAGGGCATTAAAACCGTCTTGTTAAACCACTCTGAACTCAACAGCTCTTCTAAGGGGCATGAAAACCGTCTTGTTAAACCACTCTGAACTCAACAGCTCTTCCAAGGGGCATTAAAACCATCTTGTTAAGCCACTGTGACCTCTACGTCTCTTCCAAGGGGCATTAAAACCGTCTTGTTAAGCTACTGTGACCTCCACGTCTCTTCCACGGGGCATTGATAATGTCTTTTTATTCCACTGCGACCTCCACCACTCTTCCAAGGGGCATTAAAACTGTCTTGTTAAGCTACTGTGACCTCCACGGCTCTTCCAAGGGGCATTAAAACCATCTTGTTAAACCACTCTGAACTCCACAGGTCTTCCAAAGGGCATAAAAACCGTCTTGTTAAACCACTCTGTACTCAACAGCTCTTCCAAGGGTCATTAAAACCGTCTTGTTAAACCACTCTGATCATTACATCTCTTCCAAGGGGCTTGAAAACCGTCTTGTTAAACCAATCTGAACTCCACAGCTCTTCAAAGGGGCTTGAAAACCGTCTTGTTAAACCACTCTGAACTCCACAGTTCTTTCAAGGGGCATTAAAGCCGTATTGTTAAACCACTTTGAACTCCACAGATCTTCCAAGGGGAATGAAAACCGTCTTGTTAAACCACTCTGAACTCCACAGCTCTTCAAAGGGGCATTAAAACCGTCTTGTTAAGCTACTGTGACCTCCTCGTCTCTTCCAAGGGGCATGAAAACCATCTTGTTAAACCACTCTGAACTCCACAGCCCTTCCAAGGGGCATTAAAACCGTCTTGTTAAGCTACTATGACCTCCACGTCTCTTCCAAGGGGCATTAAAACCGTCTTGTTAAGCTACTGTGACCTTCATGTCTCTTCCAAGGGGCATTAATAGTGTCTTTTTAATCCACTGCGACCTCCAGCACTCTTCCAAGGGGCATTAAAACCATCCTTTTAAGCTACTGTGACCTCCACGTCTCTTACAAGGGGCATTAAAACCATCTTGTTAAACCACTCTGTACTCCACAGCTCTTCCAAAGGGCATGAAAACCGTCTTGTTAAACCACTCTGAACTCAACAGCAATTCCAAGGGGCATTAAAACTGTCTTGTTAAACCATTCTGAACTCCACAGCTCTTCCAAGGGGCATGAAAACCGTCTTGTTAAACCACTCTGAACTCTTCAGCTCTTCCAAGGGGCATTGAAACAGACTTGGTAAGCTACTGAGACCTCCACCACTCATCCAAGGGGCATTGATATTGTCTTTTTATTCCACTGCGACCTCCACCACTCTCCCAAGGGGCATTACAACCGTTTTGTTAAGCTACTGTGACCTCCACGTCTCTTCCAAGGAGCATTAAAACCATCCTTTTAAACCACTCTGAACTCCACAGCTCTTCCAAGGGGCATTAAAGCCGTCTTGTTAAGCTACTGTGACCTCCACCACTCTTCCAAGGGGCATTGATTTTGTCTTTTTATTCCACTGCGACCTACACCACTCTTCCAAGGGGCATTAAAACTGCCTTGTTAAGCTACTGTGACCTCCACGTCTCTTCCAAGGGGCATTGATATTGTTTTTTTATTCCACTGTGACCTCCACCACTCTTCCAAGGGGCATGAAAACCGTCTTGTTAAACAACTCTGAACCCTACAGCTCTTCCAAGGGGCATTAAAACCATCTTGTTAAGCTACTGTGACCTCCACCACTCTTCCAAGGGGCATTGGTATTGTCTTTTTATTCCACTGCGACCTACACCACTCTTCCAAGGGGCATTAAAACTGCCTTGTTAAGCTACTGTGACCTCCACGTCTCTTCCAAGGGGCATTGATATTGTTTTTTTATTCCACTGTGACCTCCACCACTCTTCCAAGGGGCATGAAAACCGTCTTGTTAAACAACTCTGAACCCTACAGCTCTTCCAAGGGGCATTAAAACCATCTTGTTAAGCTACTGTGACCTCCACCACTCTTCCAAGGGGCATTGGTATTGTCTTTTTATTCCACTGCGACCTACACCACTCTTCCAAGGGGCATTAAAACTGTCTTGTTAAGCTACTGTGACCTCCACGTCTCTTCCAAGGGGCATTAAAACCATCTTGTTAAACCACTCTGAACTCCACAGCTCTTCGAAGCGGCATTAAAACAGTCTTGTTAAGCTACTGTGACCTCCACGTCTCTTCCAAGGGCATTAAAACCGTCTTGTTAAGCTACTGTGACCGCCACATCTCTTCCAAGGGGCATTAAAACTGTCTTGTTAAACCACTCTGAACTCCACAGCTCCTCCAAGGGGCATTAATACTGTCTTGTTAAGCTACTGTGACCTCCACCACTCTTCCAAGGGGGATTGGTATTGTCTTTTTACTCTACTGCGACCTCCACCACTCTTCCAAGGCGCATTAAAACTGTCTTGTTAAGCTACTGTGACATCCACATCTCTTCCAAGGCGCATTAAAACCGTCTTGTTAAACCACTCTTTACTCCACAGCTCTTCCAAGGGGCATTAATCCCATATTGTTAAGCTACTGTGACCTACACCACTCTTCCAAGGGGCATTGATATTATCTTTTTATTCCACTGCGACCTCCACCAGTCTTCCAAGGGGCATTAAAACTGTCTTGTTAAGCTACTGTGACCTCCACGTCTCTTCCAAGGGGCATTAAAACCATCTTGTTAAACCACTCTGAACTCCACAGCTCTTCGAAGCGGCATTAAAACAGTCTTGTTAAGCTACTGTGACCTCCACGTCTCTTCCAAGGGCATTAAAACCGTCTTGTTAAGCTACTGTAACCGCCACATCTCTTCCAAGGGGCATTAAAACTGTCTTGTTAAACCACTCTGAACTCCACAGCTCCTCCAAGGGGCATTAATACCGTCTTGTTAAGCTACTGTGACCTCCACCACTCTTCCAAGGGGCATTGGTATTGTCTTTTTACTCTACTGCGACCTCCACCACTCTTCCAAGGCGCATTAAAACTGTCTTGTTAAGCTACTGTGACATCCACATGTCTTCCAAGGCGCATTAAAACCGTCTTGTTAAACCACTCTTTACTCCACAGCTCTTCCAAGGGGCATTAATCCCATATTGTTAAGCTACTGTGACCTACACCACTCTTCCAAGGGGCATTGATATTATCTTTTAATTCCACTGCGACCTCCACCAGTCTTCCAAGGGGCATTAAAACTGTCTTGTTAAGCTACTGCAACCTCCACGTCTCTTCCAAGGGGAATTAAAACTGTCTTGTTAAGCTACTGTGACTTCCACGTTTCTTCCAAGGGGCATTAAAACCGTCTTGTTAAACCACTCTGAACTCCACAGCTCTTTCAAGGGGCATTGAAATGTTGTTTTTATTTACCTCTAACCTCCACGACTCTTCCAACGGGCATTGCATTTCCTCCTAATTTTTAGTCAGCTTTTGCTTTTCAATGCATAGGCGAAAACTAAGGGAGACCAACTCCCCAATAATGGTTAGAAAGTTTTTAGTACACTGTAATCCACGTCTGTTTCAAGGGGCATTGCAGTTCTCCATAATTTTTGGAAAGCCTTCCATTCACTGCTTAAGCCAACAGTGTACAGGAGACCCTGTTGCTATAAATGGAAAAAATGGTTTAGTTAAGGCCCTCTGACCTCCATGTCGCTTTCAAGGGGCATTGGAGTGCCTCGAATTTTTTGGTAGGCATTGCACTCACTGTATGCCCTATAACTGTGTAGCCGAACCTCTCCTTTTGGTACAGAAACATATCCTACGAGACATGTGTGGTTGACTGGCCTGATATTGATGTGAATGGTCCCGGTTCCTCCTGCTCTTTCTCCTTTGCCACCCACCTCATCCATCATTCATCACCTGAAGCTTGTTTGAACGGGAGACATACAAGTGGGATAGTAGCAGGAAAACATCCAGCAATCCTCAGAGGAGGTAGGATATGCGCCAAAACGCTGACCACCTCAGGCCTAGCCGCTACTACATACATGCGCTTGCATTCCAAGGAACAGAAAGCTAAGGAGATGGATGACCTCATGATCATGAATAATTTACTCATTGTGTAGGAGGCCGACCACTGCTGCTGTCTACCTTCTGAACTTTGTGTTGAAGCCTGATTGACCCAGGACCCGCAATCCTCTATGTCTGGAGGACGTGTTGCATCCCAGTGTCCAACTGTGTCCCGGCTTCCACAACATTAACCCAGTGTGAAGGAGTCAGTCAGATGGAGCATCCCTGGCCACATTCGTCCACGTGTTTGTGGTTAGACTGTCCTTCAAATAGGGGCATCTGGGGATCGTTTATAGACACCTGGCCGCCCCCAGACCGCTGAGGACCGTGTGTGGGCACCCGGCCGCTGGGCATCTGGGGATCGAGTATGGACACCCGTCCGCCCCCTGGCGGCTGGGGACCAAGCGTGGACACCCGGCCGCCGGGCGGCTGGGGACTGAGTATGGATACCAGGCCGCCGACACAGCCATGACGTGGTGGCCAGATTCCGCCTCCACATGCCTAAAAGGCCCAATTTCAAGTGCAAGCAAGCAAGCAGTATGGTATTGCAGCCTGTGGGTGGGTGGCAAGCAGCATACTTGCGCTTGCATTGCAAGGCATGGGGGAGATACAATTGAACACTGCCCTGCGACAAGGACTTGCACGGGGATAGTTGCAAGTCTGCATCTTCTGATGCGGCAATGATCACTTCTGATGGGCACACTTTTAGGCAGTGACCTGGGTGTCAAAGATGCTTCCAGGGGTCTTCCCCATGCTGTTCCCATGTCTTTTCAGCACTGTATGCATGTGTCACACAGCACATGATCAGATAAGGTTGTAAAATGTTAAAATGACATTTCCCGGTGAATGCATTTGTCCCAGTTGAAAGCAATACAAAAGTGCAAAAACGCATAAAAAATGCTACTTGTGAACATAGCCCAAGGTGTGGAGGAGCATTTTTGTTTTTGGTTATTTATTTTACCTTATACACAAGTCTTTACCCTGGAAAGGAACTTCCTTAACATATTTCACAGGAAAACCGTTTCAGTTTCGTTTTTGAACATTTTATTGTGAGCCCTTAAAAGTGGCTTAATACCTCTCACCACGCTGTTGACAGCAGTGACCTGGGGGTCAGAAATGCTTCCTGGGGCGTTCCCCATGCTGTCTCCATGTCATTTGAACACTATCACTATCGTTTTGGGCACTTTTTAGGCTTTCTACAGACTGCCGGAGGTGCCGCCGCAAAAATGCTCGGGTCTCCCATAGACTAGCATTGGGCTCGTTGCTCTGGTCGAGCACCCGAGTATCACGGTGAGCTCGGCCCGAGGTTTGAGCACCCTAACATTTTAGTGCTCGCTCAACACTACTTATTACTAATACTAATATGCAACTGAAAAGTGTGAAAGTTATGGCTCTCTGCATAGTATAATTAGAAAATAATTAAGAATGTGTCTTTAAGGTCCAAAAAAGCTTCATATTTAATGGCGTTAAAAGGATCAATTGTGGATTCTTGATCAAGTTTAAGTGCTGATAAAGTAAAGGCTCTCCTTTGTCATGCACTGGGATAGAAGTGGATTTGCATAACCAAGAATTGAGGCTGATAGTTGAAGACAGAAGCAACTTTGTAAATAAGAATATCTAAGTAAATATTATTTTTGGGCTACACTCGACAAAATATTGGTATTGGTTGCAGTAAGTTATATTTTAAACTTTAAATTTAATGTGCATTTATTAGTTATCCTTATCTTACCAAAGTAATATTTGCCTCAAGTGTGGAGTACTTCTCCAACTGTAATGTTACCTACTAAAAATGGAGCTTAATGAGTAACAGTTGTTTTAATTTTTATTCCATAAATCAATAATACACAAATATAAGCAACTTTGTAATTGGTTTCTTTGTGTTCCAGGACTGATTAATCATTTTCAAAATCTTCAATTTAAGGATAAAATCGGTATTGAATGAAGACAGACTTTCCTATTACTGAGATAGCAAATGTCAGCTGCTACAAATAAGATTCTATGGAGAGGGGAGGAGGGAGGAGCCAAAAGCTGAGATCCTCCATTGTTCTCATTCTTCCCGTCTACATAGAATCTTATCGGTAGCAATTGTCATCTCCTATCTCAGTAATGGGAGAGTCTGTCTTCAGTGAATACAAGTTTTATCCATGAAAGGCTGCAGCACATCCAATCAACAAGCTTTTTGGCTGTGGGCACTTCCACAACCATCACAACCATGTCGAGTATTGGCATGGCTGTGATTGGCCAGTGCACCATGTGACCCTGCCTGAGTAGCCACTGGATCACAGGTACCGCCACCGTTCTGCTCTACCATAGGAGCAGGACACGGCTCGAGTGAGGAACAGTGTTAGATTCTGTGGGGATACGCTGCAAAACAGTCTGTGTGGGTGTTCTCTGCAAAACAGCCTGTAGGGGTGTTCTCTGCAAAACAGTCTGTGTGCGTGTTCTCTGCAAAACAGCCTGTGTGGGTGTTCTCTGCAAAACAGCCTGTGTGGGTGTTCTCTGCAAAACAGCCTGTGTGGGTTTATGCTGCAAAACAGCATGTGTGGGTGTACTTTGCAAAACAACCTTGTTGGGAGTGTACTCTGCAAAACAGTCTCAGTGGGTGTACTCTGCAAAACATCCTCTGTGAGGACACTGTATACAAACCATGTAATACTGTGTAGTTTTTTTTGGGGTGCAAATAACAAGGAGAGCATCAAATTCGGGACGTGGCCATGGTGCTCCCGGTGGTGGTGTAGCTGCTGCAGGAATAGTATGTAGTCTATCTATAAGCAGGTACCAGAATGCAACAGCGGAGAGACAGATGGAAAAAAAGTATATTTCTTTTATTTAACAACTAATATTAATTGTAAAACACGTATTATATGGTAACAATTTCTTTACAATGTTTGACAGTAAAATAAGCAGTAAATAACATAGCAGAATAAATTATCAGAATACACTAGAATTCAGGGGCTGGTAGTTTAAAATGATCTACTGAAGGGAAGGGGAACTAGATTGTCATTAACTATACTGGGCGAGGGGCCCAATACTCTGTTCCTTTCAGAACTCGCTGCCCATTTCCCCCATAGCTCTCTATCCACTTTTGTGATGTCACTCTGGCGTCTTCAGGTCCCGGTCTGACTACTGTCTTTCCCTCTATCCGTGCCCGGTGCCATATGTCTCTGTCAGAGGTTGCTGACCTGACCGTGAATCTCTAATCTGAATCCTCTGGAGCTTCTGCAACGTCCATGTCACTGGCGCACACATCTGAGAACCGTGCCGCCGCAGCCTGTTCCCATTTTGTCAACCGATATCACTCGGGTGAGTAACCTTGACTAGCTTCACTCAGATCTTTGAGATTTGACCGTCGACATCTGGGCTAGGTGGATAAGCGGCACCTTTCTTCCTGACAGGAGCTCCGGACGCTGGTGTACCTCCTACCATCTCTCTCTTCAGTGCCACAATCACCTCAGAGCTTACACATGAGCTGTTTTTCTCTACAGATCATTTACTTGACAACGCTGTACCCAGAGTGCTGATCAAACTCCTCCCCTCTGCCACGCCTCCATGCTGTTCTGGTTCCACAGTGTCTTGTCTCCTTACAGATCTGTGCCTGCTACACGTCCAAATGAAATACCTTCCTCTGGTGCATGCAGACGACAGAACGTTCTGTGTAATTTCATAGGCCCGAGTACTGATGGACGAATTGTGAGCCAGAACAAGTAAAGGCAGTTTTAGATTGGATGGCTAAAAGGGCTTCCAGTTCCTTCACTTTGTCTTCTACCCGATCCCCTGCTCAAAGCTCATAGTTTGCACCTCAGGCTCATGGACATCTATCTTTCATCACCCACTTGCAAATCAGACAAGCAGTCTGAGCCCCAAGTCATGCAACAGTCACTTCTGCATTTTGATGACTCCACTGGCTGTGGTTCCATGGCCATCCACCTGGCACTGCCCACAAGGTTCAGTTTGAAGATGAGTACGTGGTAGGGTAGTGCAAACGGTCACCGGACAACAACAGTACATCTCAGAAGGGACGGTTAGCCTGGCTGAAATGTGGAAAACTTTCCTCAACACGCCTCAACATCCAGCACCATCATCTGATATGGTCCGTATTAGCAGGAGACAGTGTTTCAACAACATGGTGGAAGAGTATGTGTCCACACGTCTCTATGTACTGAGTGATGGGTCTGTCACATTTAACTTCTGGGACTCAAAATTGGACACATGCCCTGACCATTCCCTTTATGCCCCTGAGGTGCTGGCCTGCCTGGTGGAAAGTTTACTGTCGAAATGCGTGTGTGAGTTACAAAGTTATTGCTTAGATTATCCACAATTGTTTAAAATCTTGAACAATTTTAAACCTTCCCAGGAGTGGTTCACCAATGAAAATTTCTAAAAGGAATAGACCATCAACTCTTCCAGGATGCCAAAAAAGAATCAAGAATAACATCTGAAGAACTGTAAGCTTCATTTGGAATAATTAAGTTTAATGTGTGACAAATCGCCGAATTTCATTTTCTTAAACTTTCTTGTAACAGAGTTAGTGCCACAGTATTGGAGGATGGCCGACCTGGTACCGATATTTAAGAAAGGTAAGAAGGTGGATCCAGGTAACTACCGTCCAGTCTGGCATCAGAAGTGTGCAAAGTTTTTGAGGGCATTATAAGAGTTGACCTGCAGAGTTATATCACAGAGAATAATGTAATAAATGATAATCAGCATGGATTGATGAAAATAGGTCATGTCTAACCAACACTTGGTGATTCCATAATTTTTGCCAGGGGTTGTATATGTAGATGGGTAAGAAATTGGCTAAATGAAAGAAACAAAGAATCGTCATAAATGGTACGTTATCTAAATGGGATATAGGCAGCAGTGGGGTGCCAGGATCTGTGCTAGGACCGATTTGTTTTAACCTTTTTATTAATGACCTTGGGGATGGGATTGAGATTAAAGTGTCAGTCTTTGCTGACGACACCAAACTATGTAGGATATTAAAATCTGACCTTGACATTACAATATTGCAGAATGATCTGAGTAAGATGACTGAATGGGCAAACACTTTGCAAATGAGGTTTAATGTAGATAAATATAGAGTAATGCACTTGGGACAAAGTAATCCTATTGCTGCATATACATTAAATGGGAGTATACTCAGGACAACAGAACAGGAGAAGGACTTGGGTATTCTGGTTACAAGTAAGCTGAGCAGCAGTACTCAATGTCAATCAGCAGCCACAAAATCAAACAAGGTTTTAGGATGTATAAAAAGAGAAATAAAATCCCGTGATCCCAACGTACTGTTGCCCCCTTTTAAATCACTGGTGAGGTCACATCTGGAATATGAGATCCAGTTTTGGGCTCCACATTTTAAAAAGGATATTCAGAAGTTAGAGTCAGTTCAAAGGCGGGCAACTAGATTATTACAAGGAATGGAAGGCCTCTCATATTATGAGAGATTGAAAAAGTTGAACTTCTTTAGCTTAGAAAAACGACGCCTCAGAGGGGATCTTATTAAATGCACTAATATATGTGTGATCAGTACAAAGGACTGGCACATAACTTATTCCTTCCAAAGGACCATACTAAGGACCAAGGGGCAGTCATTACGTGTGGAAGAAAGGAGATTCCGGCACCTAAACAGGAAAGGGTTCTTTACAGTCAGAGCAGTTGGACTGTGGAATGCCCTATCACAAGGGATAGTGATGGCCGACACTATAACAGCTTTCAAAAAAGTGCTAAACGATTTCCTCATTTCCTCGATACACATAACATTGTGGGTTACAGTTAAATTAGACAAAATATTACACCTATAGTAGTACATTTAGCATGGTAAAAGTAATTACATAACTAGTATTGTAATGCAGGTGTCAGAATGCAACGCGCAGAGTCACAAAATGAGGGCAGTCAAATAGCTATAAATAACAATTTATGTATGTATAAATAGTAAACAAAGCTGACAGGGATTGCAACCTGGTTAGTAATGAGAACAATATCATAATAGCAATAACAATAGCAATAACACCCAATACATCACAATAGCAATAACAATAGCAATAAAATCTTTCCCTAAAATACTGCATCTAGCCCAAATATGGGATTAATCACTGAAGTCCATCGATTTTGCAAATGGCCCTAGCGGGGGTCTCCGATTATTCTCGCTAGGCCTTTAAGTCTTTTTCTGACAAAGTCAATTAGATCTCATTTGGCTAGTTCCACCTCACCCATCCCCCTCCCAACTTAATACCCTAAACCCGATTGTTCCCGGTACAGTGATGGAGCAGTTGAAGAGACAGCCCTGTTCAGTGCTGACACTCATCGGCTTTTGCAGACGTGATCTCTCCAGCACGACTCGTTTCTATCCTCTCTTTGTCCTGTCAATCGGGGCAGTTTACCACGTCGTGGGAAGGAGGCTCTTGTATATCTCCTTAATGTTGCATCCAAGTCCCGGTCCTTTTCCCTAGCCGTGACACCCAAGGGACCGCTGCGCTGAATCCCGCACTGGTTCACCGGCAGCCACCCATCTTGCCTTACGGGTCTCTCAGCCCGGTCTCTCTCACTGGTTCCTTCAGCGCTTCTGGCCTGCATCACATTTCTTCCTGTGTCTGGCGCTGAAATCACCTCAGGCATTGTGCGCTCGACCGTTAAATTTTGAAATTCTCTGCTGGAGGTCACCTGATCGGGTCCAGCGTCCTAACTTGAAATGGTCACCAGACGGCACCTTTTGTCCTTATTACATACATCTCGCACTGATTCTCTGAAAGACTTTTCTCCTTCTATTACATTCCTCCCTACCTTTTTGATCGCCAGTCCACGGGCGAGTGGATTCTTTGCGAGATCGATGCCTCCTTCGAGGCAGCGTAAGTTCAGACAAGAGTTGAGCACACTCTTCTGTTTTCTGCTGAATCTGAGACCAAATAAACTCCTCTTGAGCATATAAGTTAGGAGGAATCCCGGCATTTGCCCGTTCAGTTCTGCGGGGTTCCTCCCACGAAAGTGATTCCGGGGTATCTGATAAATCAAGCAGTGAAGATTGTAAATCACCTCCTGATCCATTTTGTATCTCACTCGGGACTGAAGGGCTCAATTGCATTGTAGCCCATCCTTCTTCGTCTTACAGAGTCACTATTGGTGGCACTTCAGATAGTTTTACCGCAGGCTCAGTTCTGTACAGTCCTCTGCTTTGGACGAACAGGGTCATAGCATATTACAGTGCAACACCCTACATGTCGTGGCATCACCTCCTTCAGGCCTAACCTCATAGACTTAATTCTTTTGGATGGATCTGCTTCATCACTCGATATGGTACCACCTCCCAACGATGGTCTAGCTTACTCCCAACCAGTTTTGCCCTTACTAACACACGATCTTCTGGTTGGAGTGGGCTCACCACAATCGGGGGCTGCCCTGTATGATCTACTTACTGAAACTTCTGCGCAACGAGCATTCTCACTGTATGAAACCGCCGTCTATGTTCTCGAATCCAGGTACTCGGACTGTTGTACGAGTCAAGTTCTAGCTGAGTAATCTCTCGTCCATTCCTTCCAAAAAGCAGCATATAGGGTGTGTAACCAGTAGTCGCATGAACGCGATTATTATACACCCACACCAACTCGGACGCGAATTCGGGCCATTTCATTTTCTTGTCCTCTTCCAATGTCCGTAACATCTGCAACAAGGTTCGGTTGAAGCGCTCACATACCCCATTTCCCTGGGGGTGATAAGGCGTTATTCAAGATCTGTTGATCCCATAGATATGACATAACTCATCCATGACTCGCCCTTGGAAGCAGGCCCCTTGGTCAGAATGTATACGCTTCAGACACCCATAGATCCAAATGAAATCTTGACAAATGTCCTTGGCTGTGGTTTCTGCCGTCTGATCCCGAGTAGGTGTTACCACTGCAAACTTGGTGAAGTTATCGGTCATTACCAAACAATGCCTGTAGCCTTTGTATGAAGTTCCAATCGTCACATAATCGATCATCAGAACCTCTAATGGTGCAGAAGTTCGGATGGTCTGAATGGGAGCTCTTTGTTCAGGAGGCTTGCTCAACTCACATTGCCGACACTTTCTGCAAACTTCTTCGATTTCTTGCCGCAGTTGGGGCCGATATACCACCGGAAGGTCTTCTCCACGGTGAAGTGGACACCTCTTCAATGAGCCTCCTGGGCTAATTGTGTTACTAGTGTTCCTGGAACTAATACCTGATAGGTCACGTCAAACTCTCAAGGTAGCTGGACTTTCCGGCATAGCAAGCTATCCTTCAAGAAGAGTCTTTCCCACTGACCTAAGATTTGTAGGATAGTTGGGAGTGGAGCAGCTCTAGCCTCCTGGTATGGTCTCTGACATAGAGCGACCCATTCCCTAAGCTTTGCCAACTCTGGGTCGAACTGTTGCAACTGTATCTACTCGTCTCTTGAGCGACCCAGGATTTGAGTGGGCCTTGCCTTTTCTTTGGAGTTCTGAGCATCGATTACAGCTGCAGCAAATTGGCGAAAATACGGAATATTGTCACCTTCCAGCTCTTCATCTATATCTCTCTTCGTCCCCATCTGAGTGACCCTGGACAGAGCATCTGCATGGGTGATCAGGGCCTTAGACCGATAAGCGATTTTGTACTGGTATTTAGACATCCTTGCAACCCACCATTGTTTCAATGCGCCCAACTTTGCGTTTTCCAAATGAGCCAAAAGATTATTGTAAGTCCGCACTTGTACTTCTGAACCTGACAAGCAAATTTCTCAGTCATGGCCCATACCTGTGCCAGTAGCTTCAGCTTGAACGAACTGTAGTTATCTGGATTCTTCACAGTGTCCTGAAGTGACCGACTGGCATACGCGATCACCCGCTCTTTTCCTTCTTGCATTGAGCCAACACTGCTCCCAGTCCATGTAGACCTCCATCAGTGTGCAATACAAAAGGCTGTGAGAAATCAGCATAGGCCAGTATTGGGGCGTTCGTTAGCACCATTTTCAATGCTCAAAATGCCTCTTCTTGTCGTGGTCCCCACTAGTGTTGAGCCACCCCCGTAGTGTTCGAGTTCGGTTCGGTTCGTCGAACACCCGTGTGTTCGCCGAACTGTTCGTCGAACTGTTCGTCGAACACCTTCGATCACCGTTAAAACCAATGGCAGGCAAACAAAAACACATAGAAACACATAGAAAACACCTTCAAAGGTGTCCAAAAGCTGACAAACTGCTCAGAAGACATAACTAACACATGGAAAAGTGACAAGTACATATAGTCATGCGAAAATAAAAGAGGTGGAGGAGTAAAAGGAGGGGGAGACACAGATATAGGCATGTCATGCCCTTCTAAAATCCAAAAAGTGAGAAGCCGACACGGCCAGTCCGCTCCTGCCCGTGCCACCTCCGTGTCGCCGGGTTTGTGCAAGAGCCGCGGTGAACCCTGACGGCCAGCCCCCCTCTCCCAATACTGGTGCCTGTCCGCTGGTGGGTCGAGCGAGCCCCCCTGTGGTGGAGGCAGCTCTAAGCTTTTTAATTTAAATTGTCTCTCTAATTTGAATGAATACACTTTAAATCCATTTACAAGGATCTATTGGAGGGCAAGTCTCATGCCAGCAGCCGCGGTAATTCCAGCTCCAGTAGCGTCCACTAAAGCTGCTGCAGTAAAAAAGCTTTTATAAGGATCGAGCTCGGCTGTCCACCGCAAGGCATCCTACTGCCAGTCCCAGCCCCTATGCCTTGGGGTGCCTCCTGATGCTCTTCACTAAGTATCCCATGGTCCCGAAGCATTTCCTTTGAAAAAATTAAGTGTCTAAACTACAGGTGGTGCAGCTTGCTTAACAGCCGGGATAATCCGCTTACTAGCAGACACTGCTACTAGGCACAAAGTATTTCCTGGGCTAGATGCAGTTAAAAATTTGTAATTAGATACTCTCGTTGGATGCTGAGAAAGCATTCCATAGAGTCTCCTGGCACGCCATATATGATTCTCTTAAAAAGCTTGGGGTAGGGGTCTAGGGGACCCTTTTATAGCCAAAATCACGGCCCTGTATCGCAATACGTCACCTAGGCTGAAGATAAATGGAACTGTAGCACCCTGAGGGCTCAGTTGCTAAAGACGTATTGCACCTCACCCAGAGGTGTGATATCTCACTCTCAGGTAAGGATGGAGTGTGGATCAGGACCCGACACCTGCATGCATTACACCACATTGCCGTGGGGCAGGGCGACCAATATGCCCCTGAGATGGGCACGACAGTCCCTGTCCCTGGCTGGAGTGGGGGGAGGGAACACTGAGGAAGGGGAACCCTGTAGTGCAGGAGCAGGGAGGAAGCAGTTCCTGGGTGCATTGAGAAGGGAGTATAAAAGGTGGGCACCATCTTAGTTCAGTGCAGAGAAGTCTGAGCAGAAGTGGCAGGGAGCAGGGGCTCTGCATGAGCTCTGCTCCGGAGGCGGGCCTAGTAACAGAGGCCCAGGCCTGGAAGAGGGAGAAGGAAGGAAGAGGAGCGGAGAAGGCTCCAGGAACGAGGAATGAAGGGATCCCAGGGTTGCGGACGGGCGAGTCGCCACCGCACGCCCGAATCCACCTGCGTGGAGGGGTCAGGCCAAAGGGGGAGACCGGTCCCCGAACTAGTGGAGGCAGGAAACGACCCTCAGCTAGAAACCGGAGGCTCTGACATTTTATGTGGCGCAGCCCCTCGCTACACCCGCTAGGAAGGCACCACATAGGGTCAGGGAAACTGGCGCCAAGTTTACCAAGAGGAGGCCCGAGGCAGCCAGACAGAAGTGTTGGTAAGAAAGGCCAGACAAAGGACACACAAAGGGGGTCCTGTGAAGTGCTCCAAAGTTATCTGGGAGTTGTCTGAGCCCCTCACCTGGTGAGCACAGTACGACGTGGGCAGCCGTTACCTGCAGACGTGGTCTGGATAATAAGAACTGTGAGTAAAGGCCCTGAACTGCATCACTGACTCCGTGTCGTTACTGCTGCTGCCCTGCACCATCACCCCCATCCTCCGCATACACTGCCCTGAGGCTATACTCCTCCCGTGGGGAGTTATGCTACGCTCTGCTGCACCCACAACACCAGCCTCAGTGGTCTGCCCTGTAGCGGCGGTTCACTCTGACCGCAATCCACGGGTGGCGTAGTCGGACATTTAAACATGAAAACCACATAAATAGTTCCGCCACTGGTTTGACCGCCCTGAGCCACGGAACTGGGTCGCCGCCACGAAGACTACAACCACCAGCATCCACCAAAAAGGGTCCGGCTCCGGGTGTCCCAAGGCCCAGGGGGTGCGTCAGAACATTTTCATCACCTTTCACAATCACCAATGGGACAAGGCAGTGATGTCCTCTGTCCCCTCTCTTATACATCCTAGTGACGGAGCACCTGCTCTCATCAATTCGCCATAACCCCAATATTAGGTGGATTGAGGTGGGAGGCACCGAGTACAAGTGCTCTCTATTTGCTGATGATGTCCTAGTATATATCACTCAATCACATATATCCATCCATGCTGTTATGGCTGAAATAGATCACTTTGTTACATGGTAAAATTTTAAAATCAATGCAGCGAAGTCTGAGGCCCTCGATGTCTCCCTCCCCAAATCCATATAGGATTCCATCCAGTCCAACTTTCCCTTTGCCTGGCCCTCACAGGGTATCAAATACTTAGGAATTCCTATTCATAGAGACCTCTCCCATTTATGTTATCTTAATTTTGGGCCCTTTATTGAACAACTTCATACAGACCACGGTTGGCAAGTTAGAACTGTAAGATTCACTACGTGAACCACTGGTGTTTTGTGGAAAAGCACATGTACACTGCGTTCCAAATTATTATACAAAAAGTGTTTAGGAGTGATAAGGGAAGAATTTGTTTGTTTGTCAGTTAAACTCATTGATGGTGATGTGTGTCAGGGCTCTTTATATCACTGTAAGCAATTGCAGACACCTGTGCTAATTAGTTTGGCAGGTGTGTCCAATGAAAGGCAAGACTACTTAAGAAGGCTCTCTCACATTATTAAGCAGCCTACATTTTCTGCCAAAATGGGAAAGAAAAAGGATGTGTCGGCTGCTGAGAAGCAACAAATTGTGGAGTGTTTAGGTCAAGGCATGACTACAATCAACATTGTGCGATGATCAGGATGAAGTGTCTTGGCAATCAAGAAGTATGTAGCTGATTCACAGTACACACGTGTGCGTGCTGATAAGGGCAAATTGAGGACTCTTTCCTACAGGCAATTACGTCAGGTTGAAAGAGCAGCGGCAAAAAAGCCTTGTCATAGCAGCAGACAAGTTTTTGAAGCTGCTTGTGCCTCCAACGTCCCCCGAACAACAAGATGCAGGGTCCTTCAGAGGTTTGCAGCTGTGCATGCGCCATCCTGTCGACCTCCTCTATCCACTTCACACAAGCAGAAACGGCTCCAGTGGGCCAAACATTACATGAAGACTGATTTCAAAACTGTTTTGTTCACGGATGAGTGCCGTGCAGCGCTCGATGGTCCAGATGGATGGAGTGGAGGATGGCTGGTTGATGGACACCCCACGCAAACACGGCTACAGCGCCAACAAGGAGGAGGTGGAGTAATGTTTTGGGCTGGAATCATGGGGAGAGAGATTGTCGGCCCCTTCAGGATCCCTGAAGGCGCTAAAGGTGAACTCCATAATGTATGTGGATTTTCTCAAACAGCACTTCCTGCCATGGTTCAAGAAGAAGAACCGTGTATTTCACAGCAAGATCATTTTTCTGCATGATAATGCACCATCTCATGCTGCACATAAAACATCTGCATCTCTGGCTGATATGGGCATAAAAGGGGACAAACTTATGGTGTGACCCCCATGCTCCCCTGACCTCTACCCCATTCAGAACCTTTGGAGCATCATTAAAAGGAGTGTCTATGATGGCGGGAGGCAGTTCACATCTAAGCAACAGCTCTGGGAGGGTATTCTGTCCTCATGCAAAACAATTGAAGCAGAAACCATCCAAAACCTGACAAATTCAATGGACGAGAGAGTTCAGAAGCTCCTTTCGAACAAGGGGTCCTATGTGAAAATGTAACATCACCTAGAATAAAGTTTTGAGTTGAAAACTGTTTGATTTCAGTTTCTAACAACCTGCTAATGCTTATAATTTCAAAAATGACCATTTTTTTGGTCTTTATTAAAATTAAAAGGTTGATCGAAAAGTTTGGGGGATCTAAGAGTGTGGCAACCCAGTAGTCATGATTACTTCGAATTCTGACAATATGAGGGTCATGCTGCAGGTAGTGCAGCAAGAAGGCACTTATGTGCCTTGCGCATCTCGGAGCCCCAAAATTATTTTCCGGGCTAGATGCAGCTAAAAATTATTTTTAATTTTAAATCTGGTGAAGCTTTAGTATAGATGGCCTAATAGGATCAGTGCTGCACACTGCTACAAAGCCCAAATTATTTTCCAGTCAAGATACAGATAAACATGATTAGTAATTTGAAAGCTTAAAACGGTTGGTAGGGTGATTTTAACCAATCATCAAGCTTTTACTCTCCCCAGGATGACACAGGGGTAGAAAAGTCTTTTCGGATCCATGATTTGTTCATCTTTATGAACGTGAGTCTGTCTACATTATCAGTGGAGAGCCGCGTGCGCTTATCTGTCAGCACACCACCAGCAGCGCTGAACACACGTTCAGACAGAACGCTGGCTGCGGGGCATGACAAGATCTCCAAGCCGTAAGTGGCTAGCTCCGGCCATTTATCCAGATTGGAAGCCCAAAAAGAGCAAGGGTCCAGTGACACAGTCGTGGCTTCAATGTTTACTTGGAGATACTCCTGTACCATCGTCTCTAGGCGTTGACTATGTGTCAGACTTCTTGTCTCCTGTGGCCTTGCAAAGGATGGGCTAAAAAAGTGGTGAAATGATTCCGCAAAATTGATGTTACCAGCAGATACTGTGGTTCTGTCACGGTTTGAGTGCTGAACACTTGACGGTCCCACAGTTGGCAAGTTGGAACTGTGAGATTCACTACGTGCACCACTGGTATTTTGTGGAAAAGCACATGTAAGATTCTGCAACAGTCTCTGCTGATACTCCTGCATGCGTGCATCCCTTTCTATGGCAGGAATAATTTCTGCAAATTTACTTTTGTACCGGGGATCTAACAGTGTGGCAACCCAGTAGTCAGGATTATTTCTAATTCTCACAATTCGAGGGTCATGTTGCAGGTAGTGCAGCAAGAAGGCACTCATGTGTGTTGCGCATCCAGGAGCACCAAGTCCCTGTTGTGTTGGTGGCGAGGTAACAATCATGCTTCCTTCCTCTGTCCTCTCCCCCCAACCTCGCACAACAGAAATGTGATCAAGGTCTCCCTCATCTGATGAGTCTTCCATCAGTTCGTCCTCCACTTCTTCCTGGGCTCCTGCACCTTCCTCACTAGTTTGGCTGCTACCATGCGCCCTGGTAAAACCATCTCCCCCACCCTCACATGCCTGCCGCCTTGGTGCTGCCGACCGTCTGGACCTTGCAGATGTTAGCCCTTCCGCATACAACTCCTCCTCCTCTACTTCCTCCACCTCCTCTTGTGCCACCACCTGACTCCGAATTCTGTTTAACATGTGCTCCAGCATGTAAATCACCGGAATAGTCATGCTGATAATGGCATCGTCAGCACTAAACATCTTCGTCGCCATTTCAAAACTGTGCAGAAGGGTGCATAGGTCCCTGATCTGAGACCACTCCTCCAGCGTGATTTGCCCCACCTCTGAATCTCGTTGGCCCAGACTATACGTCAGAACGTATTGCACCAGGGCTTGTCGGTGCTGCCACAGTCGCTGCAACATGTGCAGAGTTGAATTCCACCGGGTAGGCACATCGCATTTTAGCCGGTGAAGTGGCAGGCCCAACGACTTCTGTAGAGATGTAAGTCGCTGAGCTGCGGGATGCGAACGGCGGAAGTGAGCACACAGCGACCGTGCCCTCTGCAGAAGGCCATCTAGTCTGGGATAGTGGGCTAAAAATTGCTGGACAACCAGGTTCAACACGTGAGCCATACAAGGCACGTGTGTGACATTGCCCCGGCGAAGGGCCGCACCCAGGTTTGCAGCATTGTCGCACACGGCCTTCCCTGGTTTCAGGTCGAGTGGAGACAACCATTCATGAAATTGGTTCTCCAGAGCTGACCACAACTCCTCAGCTGTGTGACTCACATTTCCCAGACATTTCAATGTAAAAACCGCCTGATGACGTTGAGCCCTACTGCCAGCATAGTAAGGAGGTGTGCAGGATCCCTTCTGCGCAGTTAGAAAGCTTGTGGCATGACCAGACAGGCTTTGGGTGCAGGTGGAAGACCGAGAGGAGGTTGAGGAGGCAGAAGCAGTGGTGGAACTTTGACATAAAGAGGATTGACGCACAACTCGTGGGGACGGCAAGACTTGGACAGCAGCCCCTTGTCCTGCTGTCACCATAGTTACCCAGTGCCCAGTCAGCGACATGTAACGCCCCTGTCCATGCCTACTCGTTCAAGTGTCTGTGGTGAAATGCACCCTGTCACACACAGAGTTTCTCAAAGAAGCGGTGATGTTGTGTGCGACATGCTGGTGGAGCGCAGGCACACCTTTCTTTGAGAAGTAGTGCGACTGGGCATCTGGTACTGGGGCACTGCGACGGACATAAGGTCTCGAAAATCCTCTGTGTCCACCAGGCGGAAAGGCAGCATTTCTGTAGCCAAGAGCTTGCAGATGGTGAAATTCAACCTCTTAGCTTTCTCATGGCTAGGAGGAAATGGTCTTTTACTTGTCCACATCTGAGGGACCGAGGGCTGGCTATTGTGCTTAGACGGGGTTGATAAGGGTGTCCCCGGCAAACTGCCGGTCTGTGAGGAAGATGCAGGCGGACATGTTAGGTTGCCTTGATCCAAAGGTGGTGCTATCGATGTCGGACAGCGCTCAAGACCAGCTGGTGTTACCACCTCCAAAGAAAATGATGACCTGCCAATCACGCTGGCTGTTGCGGGTAAAGAGGTGGCAGGTCTGCGCCCCAAAACAGGTGTGACTGCTGTCCCCCCAGTCACAGAGGATGAAGAAGCCGCGGATGCACAAGATATGGCAGACGGTGGTTGGCCCGGCCGGCTAGACCGCATTGTAGCACACTGAGCTTCCCACTGCAACTTATGCTTCATGTCCATGTGCCGGTTCATGCATGAAGTACTCAAACTATGTATTTTTTGGCCTCTACTTAGCTTTTGCTGACAAATGTTACAGATAACACGAGTTGGGTCATCTTTATCGATCTGAAAAAATGCCCAGGCTATGCAAGGCTTAGCACCCATGCGACCTGAAGAGCCACCACGACTTGTGGTGAGAGGCAGAGTTGTGTTTGAGGATGCAGTTGTTGACGTGCTTCCAGTACTACGTCTCTGTCCAGGAAGGCGCAACCTGACCTCGTCGTCACTAGCATCTTCCTCCACCTCCTCTGCTGACCTCATCTCTTGGCTGACTGTGGGTTGACAGTAAGTGGGATCTCCGACCTCATCATCATCACCCTGTGCGTTATCACACCCGTCGTCCTCAGAGCCAACCTGTTCCTGCCCTGACAAAAAACTAAAGTTGTCGCTCCAATCAGGTATTTGAGTCTTATCATCGTCTTCCTCATTGTCTCCACCAACAGGAGTTACAGTTTGGGAATGAGGGTCTACATTATGGTCAGAACCTTCTGCGTCTGGTCCTGGATCCGACTCATAAAGATTCTGGGCATCAGTGCAGATCATTTCCTCGTCTGGATTCACAGAAGCGCTGGAGTCGACCTCTGATTCCCAGGCTATAGTATGAGTAAACAGCTCTGCAGACTCAACCATCTGTTCTACCGCATACTCAGACGGGCAGCTGGAGATTTGGGAGCTGTGAGGAAGCAAGTGCGATTTGGGTGACACCTTTGAGGACTGGAGTATTTGTGATGTTGAAGTTGATGTGGAGGAGAGCCCACTTAAAGGAGCACTTGATATCCATTGAAGCACCTGCTGTTTTTGTGCCTCATCTGGAATTTGTAGCGATTGGCGTGGCCGTAAGAAAGGGATCTTATCACATTGTCCGCTAAAAGAAGTAGACATTTTAGTTTGGCTGGAAGATGGTCTTTCTTCTGCACCTACCCCACGGACACAACCTTTTTTCCCCTTCCCAACATGCCTATTCCCCTTTCCACCAGCAGCAGGCCTTTTTCCACTCATTTTGGTGGTTAACTAATTCACAACTCTGGAGTTGTTTGCACAAAAAAACAATGGATGGTAACCGAGCAGAGCTGAGTGGCCAAACTGTGGTATTAGGCCAAAACTATTGGCTGGGTTAGATGCAGAAAAAAATTATTTTTAATTTGCAACCTGATGGAGGTCAGTATAGATGGACTAATAGACCAAGTCCCACACACCGCTAGAAGCCCAAATATTTTTTCAGAGCTAGATGCAGAAAAATTTTTTATTCAATTTGCAACCTGATGGAGGTCAGTATAGAAGGACTAATAGAACAAGTCCCACACACTGCTAGAAGCCCAAATATTTTTTCAGAGCTAAATGAAGAAAAAAATTATTTTTAATTTGCAACCTGATGGAGGTCAGTATAGATGGACTAATAGACCAAGTCCCACACACCGCTAGAAGCCCAAATATTTTTTCAGAGCTAGATGCAGAAAAAAATTATTTTTAATTTGCAACCTGATGGAGGTCAGTATAGATGGACTAATAGAACAAGTCCCACACGCTGCTAGAAGCCCAAATATTTTTTCAGAGATAAATGAAGAAAAAAATTATTTTTAATTTGCAACCTGATGGACGTCAGTATAGATGGACTAATAGACCAAGTCCCACACACTGCTAGAAGCCCAAATATTTTTTCAGAGCTAGATGCAGAAAAAAATTATTTTTAATTTGCAACCTGATGGAGGTCAGTATAGATGGACTAATAGAACAAGTCCCACACGCTGCTAGAAGCCCAAATATTTTTTCAGAGATAAATGAAGAAAAAAATTATTTTTAATTTGCAACCTGATGGAGGTCAGTATAGATCGACTAATAGACCAAGTCCCACACACTGCTAGAAGCCCAAATATTTTTTCAGAGCTAGATGCAGAAAAAAATTATTTTTAATTTGCAACCTGATGGAGGTCAGTATAGATGGACTAATAGACCAAGTCCCACACACCGCTAGAAGCCCAAATATTTTTTCAGAGCTAGATGCAGAAAAAAATTATATTCAATTTGCAACCTGCTGGAGGTCAGTATAGAAGGACTAATAGAACAAGTCCCACACACTGCTAGAAGCCCAAATATTTTTTCAGAGCTAAATGAAGAAAAAAATTATTTTTAATTTGCAACCTGATGGAGGTCAGTATAGATGGACTAATAGACCAAGTCCCACACACTGCTAGAAGCCCAAATATTTTTTCAGAGCTAGATGCAGAAAAAAATTATATTCAGTTTGCAACCTGATGGAGGTCAGTATAGATGGACTAATAGAATGATGCTATGCCCAAAAGATTTTACTTCACTAGGTGCAGTAAAAAAATTGGTATTCTATACACAGGTGGTATATCTTGCAACACAGATAGGCTACTCCACTGACTAACACACTCTGCAATAGGCCAAAAAGGATTAGCTTTGCTAGATTCAGCCAAATGCTGTGAAAAAAACTTGCACAGCACTGGCACAGACCTGCCTGGCAAAAACTGATAGGAACTCATGTAACCTAGTCCTGAAAAGGACTCCAATTACAATTAGTCTTTACTCCCACAATCTATCTATTTAAGAGCACAGACCTGCCTGATAAAAGTCGTAGGAAATGCTGTAACCTAGTCCTTAAAAGGACTGCAATCACAACTATTCCCTACTCCCAAGCTATCTGTATATTTGTGCGAAAATTGGCTTGAAATTAACAAGGTATAGCACACACAGCAACAGCGGTGCCGTCTAACACGCAGCTGCAGCAGTGAGAAAATGGTGGCGACGGGGAAAATGGCTTGGTCTTATAGGGCAAGGACATGTGACATACACTGCCAATCACACATGCCCTTGCTTGTGTGAAAAAAAGCACTTCGCTCCGTGTGTGCGCTGCTGATAGGCTGACAGATTGCACCTCCCCACTGCAAATGCGGGAAAGAGAAAAAAAAATGGAGATCTTCATTGTTCCTGCAGAGATCCATCCCCTGCCCCTCCCCCCGCCCCGCTGTACACTCAAACTGCGTATTAACATTAATTTTCATCATTACTGAGAAAAAATCCAGTTATGATTTTGGTGCACGAACAGTTATCGAACATAACCTCGAACAGCCGAATTTTTCTCAAATTGTTCGTGTTCGCCGACCGGCTCGAACACCGCCCAAAACAGCTCGAATTTGAGATTGGCGAACAGTTCGAGTAGAACAACGCTCATCTCTAGTCCCCACTGAATAGGTTGCTGCTTTGCTCCTCCAGCCATTCCCCTCAGTAATTCATTGAGCGGGACCGCAATGTTAGAGAAGTCTTTTATGAATCTGCGGTAATATCCAGCGAGTCCTAGAAATGCTCTCAACTTCCTTAAGTTGACTGGTGTGGGCCACTTCTGCACTGCAGCTACTTTCTCAGCAGTGGGATACACTCCCGCACTGGACACAGTGTGCCCCAAATATTCAACTTCTCGTTTTAAAAAGATGACACTTACGAGGCTTGATTTTCAATTTATGCCTCTGAAGTCGCTCAAGCACTTGTTCCACTCGTCAGAGATGATCTTCAAACGTGGCTGAATAAATAATATTGTAGCACCCTGAGGATTCGGCTGCTACAGGGGTATTGCACCTCAACCCAGAGGTGTGATATTCCACTCCCGGGTAAGGATGGAGTGTGGATCTGAGCTCGGTAGGCTGCATGCACTACACACATCCCATTTCCGAGGAGCAGACCGACGGTACTCCCACATAGAAATGTGCAGGTACGACCGAGTCTGTTCCTGGCTGGAGTGGGAGGGGGGTGGTACATCCCAAGTAGTGTAGGGGCAGATAGGGGGAGCAGCCTGGGTAAAGTTAGGAGCTCATTGGGTGCTGGTCACCTGAGCTCACACATAGAGGGTGTATATAAGGTGGGCACCAACTAAGAACAGGGTCAGATGCAGAGAACAAGTCAGGAGCAGAGGAGAAGGAAAGACCCAGAGTGAGAGAGGAGAGAGAGAGACCCAGAGGCACAGAAGAACAGGACTCTAAGATCCCAAATTAAAACCCCGGGTGAAGAGTCGGCATCAGGGTACCGGAACCCAAGCTGGTGGGGGTAAAAACATTTCCCAGCCAGAGACCGGAGACCGTGGGCAGCGTTTGCCACGGTCACCCACTACATCCACCCCGAAGGCACACCACATGAAGGGTCAGGGAACCCAAGGCCAAGGGTGTCCCAACAGAAGGCCCGAAGGAGCTGGACCTAGGTGGATCACTGGTGGGGACGGCCAGAGAACGGGACAGAAGGAGAGCTCAGGGCCACGCTCCGGACTTGTTTGGGGGTTGGCTGGATCCAGGACCTGGTGGACGCAGCACGGCTCGGGTGGTCACTCGGAGCTGGAGTGACCAGTACAACATCTGCAGTAAGTAAACACCCTTAACTGCATAACCCGACTCTGTCTTCACTGCCGTCTGCACTGCACCACCACAACCCCCATCCTCTGCACCTGTCCGCCCTGAGGCTATACCCCTCCCGTTGGGGGTTATCATCACAAGCTGCACCTGCATCATCAGCCTCAGCGGACCCTGCTGCAGCGGCGGCCACAGTGACCGCATCACAACGGGTGGCGTAGTCGACACAAAAGAACTCTTAATAACATCTGTAGGACTGCCACATAACACTGAGCTTGACGCCCTGGGCACGGGGCCGGGTCACAGCCGCTCGGAGACTACAACCCCCCATCTGATCCGGTGCCGGGTATTCCCCTCAAAAAGGAATATGTCCCAGGGGGCGCGTCAACTTTGGCGTAGTCGGCAGGATTACGTGCCCGCAACACCCGGGTACTGCGTGCCTGAAGAAAAGTGCAAGTTTACCTCAGAAAGAAGTCTCCCGCCGGTTCCGGAGGGTCCACACCATCGGACCCCATCACAGGTCGTGTCCCGCCGATTGTCCGCCATTTCCAGCTTGTTCCCGCCATCTGCAGAGTTTCCCGCCACTGGGCGACGCTTCCCGCCAAATCCGAAGATTTCCCGCCTTGGAAAAGCAGCGGACGCCATTATGGGCGTGCCAAAGGAGGGCAAGAGGCCGCCTCCCATCGTGGGCCGGGACAGAAAATGGCGCCAAAAGTGGAAACCGCCCCCACCAACAGAGACTGTGATGCTGGAGGTGTCTGTCAGCGTGAAAGAACTACCCCTGGAGCTGACAGTCACCGAGTTGCCCCGGGACCGCCCTCGAAGTGGGAGGAGACGAAAGGAGAGAACAAAGATGGGTGCCGCCTGGAGCAGTCTGGAGCGAGCGCACCCGGAGGCAGGAAGCCTGGAGAGGAGCAGCAAAGAAGCTCACCCGGAGATGTCCAGAGAGCAGAGCAGCACCGGCCCGCTGGCCAGGAGCCTGCTGGAAGAAGAGCAGAGCAGCACCGACCCGTTGGTCAGGAGCCTGCTAGACACCACGACCCCGCTAGGCCTAGTGGAGGTCCTTGCACAGCTCCCCCGAGACCGGGAGTGTGCACAAACTGCCCTGGAGGGCCTCGCACGGAGGATGGCCCGGGTACAGCGAGAGATATTGGCGGAATGGAGCCGGGAGATGGCCCAGCAAGCTGAAACCAAGACCCGGAGCACGCCAGCCAAGATGAGGAAACAGACTGCCTCTGAGGATGGCGCGGGAGGACCAAAGGCCGGAGACGGCGCCGAGAAGGGAGCCGAATGCATGGAGGCAGGTAAAGGGGACGTCTACACCCCAAGCCGGGACACCGCTTACCTGCCCCAGCTCCCCGTCGCAGAGCCCGAAAGTCCCCCTGCTGTGCCCGAAAACGCCATGTCACCGACGCAGACTAGGCCCCAACCGGAAGCCGCCGCCGCGACCCCTGTGACGTCACACGCCTCGACCCCGAGCGTGACCAAGCAGGAAGTACCACCAGCCTGGTCGCAAGGCCTAGTACCCCCGGGCGCCGCAATACCAACAGCGCCCCCTACCTCCGCGGAGCCTCCGGCCTGGCCGCAAGGCCAGGTAGCCCAGGGCGCCGCCGTATTAACGGTGCCCTTCACCTTCCAGGTGCCCCAGACCTGGCCGCAAGGCCTGGGCAACCCGGGCGCCACCACCACCGCGCCCATAAAACCTAAAGTGCCGCATCTGGGAGAAGATCTGTTCGCCCAACACACATGGCCGGACGGGCAGCCCTTTGTCTGGCCCAGGGAGTACTACGAACAAGAGCTCCAAAAGAGGGCAAGGCCCATGTGTGAACCCCTGATCCCGGCTCCAAAGCCCGTTAAGAGGATCTCGCCTCCGCTAGCAGAAGCGCAGTTTGAGTGGGACCCCACCGGAGAAGATCTCATGGGGTTCACTCAAGAGACTCGGGCAGCCGCAGCGGAGCGTGCAGAGTGCTGCCGCCAGCAGCTCGAGGTCTTTGAGAGGGAGCGGAGAGAGAGGCGGGTCCGGGAACAACAAGCCCAGATAAGGAGCGCGGAGCAGAAGAGCCGGGCCAGGAGAGACCCCCGTGCAGCGCATTGTCCCCGCACCATCGGGACAGTGATCAAGTTCAACCAGCAGCATGGGTGGGGCTTCATCAGAGACCACAACACCCCCGGCGACGTTTTTGTAACGCGCAGAGACGTTGAGTCCCATCTGCCGGAGGGGCACAGAGGTCGTGACCTTTATATCGGGGACGAGGTCACCTTTACCCGGCACAAGTGTGCCAAAGGACCTTACGCCCTCCACGTACACCCCCTGATGGAGGAGGAGTTGCGGTGCGAGGAGGAGGAGCAAGAGGACCCGGACGGGTCTGAAGTTACCACCAGCTATAAGCAAAGAGCAGGAGGAAGACGCCGTTGAGTGCGGCAGAGCAGGTGCTGTAAATAAGTTACCCAATCGGGGTATAAAGAAACTGAAACTGTTGCTGCTAATATAGTCCCCGTTGGGACCAGCTGAGTGAACTGTTTACCCGTTTACCCCTTAATCCCACAGGCTGAGGACTGTGAGCAGCCATTCCCTTTCCCTCCTTACCTGGCCGAGGACTGAGAGCGGCCAACTTCCCCTGTATATAGTTGCGCGTCCTAAAGCGCCCCCTACCGGTTTTATAGAAAACCTGTTTTTCTAAGAGACTGTCGCACTTTTCCCGGACACACGTTGCACAGTGTCCGGAGGAGGAGGAACCAGAAACAAGAGACGACGAGAATGTTATATGAAAAGTTTTATATATATATAATGTTTTATATGTTTTATATGTTTATAAAAATTTGTATGTTTTGGTGATGTTTTATGTCTTACAGCCCGAGGACGTGCTGTGATTTACCAGGGGGGAATGTAGCACCCTGAGGATTCGGCTGCTACAGGGGTATTGCACCTCAACCCAGAGGTGTGATATTCCACTCCCGGGTAAGGATGGAGTGTGGATCTGAGCTCGGTAGGCTGCATGCACTACACACATCCCATTTCCGAGGAGCAGACCGACGGTACTCCCACTTAGAAATGTGCAGGTACGACCGAGTCTGTTCCTGGCTGGAGTGTGAGGGGGGTGGTACATCCCAAGTAGTGTAGGGGCAGATAGGGGGAGCAGCCTGGGTAAAGTTAGGAGCTCATTGGGTGCTGGTCACCTGAGCTCACACATAGAGGGTGTATATAAGGTGGGCACCAACTAAGAACAGGGTCAGATGCAGAGAACAAGTCAGGAGCAGAGGAGAAGGAAAGACCCAGAGTGAGAGAGGAGAGAGAGAGACCCAGAGGCACAGAAGAACAGGACTCTAAGATCCCAAATTAAAACCCCGGGTGAAGAGTCGGCATCAGGGTACCGGAACCCAAGCTGGTGGGGGTAAAAACATTTCCCAGCCAGAGACCGGAGACCGTGGGCAGCGTTTGCCACGGTCACCCACTACATCCACCCCGAAGGCACACCACATGAAGGGTCAGGGAACCCAAGGCCAAGGGTGTCCCAACAGAAGGCCCGAGGGAGCTGGACCTAGGTGGATCACTGGTGGGGACGGCCAGAGAACGGGACAGAAGGAGAGCTCAGGGCCACGCTCCGGACTTGTTTGGGGGTTGGCTGGATCCAGGACCTGGTGGACGCAGCACGGCTCGGGTGGTCACTCGGAGCTGGAGTGACCAGTACAACATCTGCAGTAAGTAAACACCCTTAACTGCATAACCCGACTCTGTCTTCACTGCCGTCTGCACTGCACCACCACAACCCCCATCCTCTGCACCTGTCCCCCCTGAGGCTATACCCCTCCCGTTGGGGGTTATCATCACAAGCTGCACCTGCATCATCAGCCTCAGCGGACCCTGCTGCAGCGGCGGCCACAGTGACCGCATCACAACGGGTGGCGTAGTCGACACAAAAGAACTCTTAATAACATCTGTAGGACTGCCACATAACACTGAGCTTGACGCCCTGGGCACGGGGCCGGGTCACAGCCGCTCGGAGACTACAACCCCCCATCTGATCCGGTGCCGGGTATTCCCCTCAAAAAGGAATATGTCCCAGGGGGCGCGTCAATATCATCCAGATAAATTAAAGTAGCTTCGAAGTTGAGGTCCCCCAAGCATCTCTCCATCAATCTTTGAAATGTTCCTGGTTTATTTGTCAGCCCGAACGGCATCCGATTAAAGTCAAACAAACCCATAGGAAGAACAAAAGCAGTTTTCGGACAATCTTTCTCATCTACTGAGTAGCCACTGGCCAGGTCAAGAGAAGAGAAGAATTTAGCACTTCCTAATGCGGATAGAGATTCTTCTATTCGGGGTAATGGGTAGGAGTCTCACACGGTTCATGCATTCAATTTCCGATAATCTGTGCAAAATCTCAGAGTGCTGTCTTTTTTTTGAACTAGTACAATAGGAACTGCCCAAGGACTCTGATTTTTGCGAATATCACCATTCCGCAACATATGGGCTAAAAGTTCTTTCACCTCCTTGTACATTTGAGGTGGGATCTGCTGATACTTTTCCCAAATGGGAGCTGTATTTCCTATGGGTAAACACCGCCTGGTAACGCTATAAAAGTTGCTCGATCTGCCTAACTTGTCCAGCTGAGAACTCAGTGAGATTAGCTTCCATTTGCTCTAAGAGGCGACACCCAGCCAAAGGTTCCCTTTTGACTTCTTGCCTGTGAAGCGACACCTCTAGGGTCCATGGTTCTCCGTCCACGGGCTCCAACTCTATAGCATTCTCTCTGGTTAGGTCCTCTGGCATTATGCAACCCGCGCTATGTCTTGGCGGGGCAACAACTGTAGGCTTGTGCTACTTAGGTTAATACAGCGTACGGGTACTCAACCCTGACACACCGTAGCCAGTGTGCAAGCAACCAGAAGTCCAGCAGGCGCCTCTTCCCCTTCTATTGGTTCTATCTGAATGTCCATACTCTCTAATGATACATGTGCCAGCACCGTCAGAGTGAGTACAGTCTGTTCTACTGGCAATGTCACCCCTGCCATCAGGATAGGTAATTGGTTAGCCGCTACCCATTTGACAGTAGGTTCCTTCCAGGAATGAGCAACTTCTGGAAAATGACTTTGAAGATACGCTTCAGGCTTCAGGCATAGTGGTCACCTGAGACTCAGTGTCCATTAAACAACGAATCCGCAGTCAATTGAATTCAGCCCAAATAATAAGCCTCCCGGAGACAATGTCTTCAGAGGTTCTCCTTACACACCCTAAAGTTTGGAAGCCCATGGTATGCTCCATGACCGTGGGGGGGTCTTAGTTTAATGGCTGCTCTTGTCTCCTCTTTTCTTTATTCGGACAGTCTCTGGAGATATGACCTCTACCGCCGTAGATCCAACACTCCCGTCCTTGCTCTACCAGTGGACTGAGTGCACGACTCATTGGAACCTTATAGGAACGTCTTTCTTGCTCTTGTCTTGGTCCAGGTGAGGCAGAGCGGTCCATTAGCAAAGGAGCTGCAGGGATATCTTTAGTAGTGCTCAGTTCATTTTGAAGGTCTCGAATCTCTTGACATATCTCTTGTGCCCAATCGGGCAACTGATTGAAAGCAGCGTGCTGAGAATTGGGAGGAAGAGGGGTTATTGCCTCATGATTTCTGACATTGGCCTTGAGAACAGGAACTTCTTCCTCCAAGACTCTAGCTTCCGCCCCAATCGCTAAGAAACCTAGGCCGGGCCTCAGGCGTAGCCGCTCCTTTAAGATCTGTCTCAGGGAGGGGTCTTTTAAGCCAGCAATCAATTGGTCGCACAATATTTCATATAATGATCCCAGTCCTTGATTCCCATCTTGAGCCTTCTTAATGATATGGGCTGTCACTTCCTGCAATGCATTAATATATTGATTAAAAGTCTCATTTTCCTTTTGAACGCTCTGAAATAAACGCAACCGTAAATGCCCCCAATCCGTAGTATCACCGTGCATGTCTTCCAGAATTTTGATTGCTTTGTCTACAGTGTCATGGTCCCCGGGTGGGCAGTACATTACAGTCTGTCGGGCTTCCCCATCAAGGGTTAAAAGGGCCAACTCAGCCTGGGATAGGGGATTAAGGGGATACAGGCGTAGCATACTTTTCAGTCTCTCTACCCAGTCCCACAGTGACGTACCATCCACCGTAAATTTGGGAAGGTGACTGAGCATAACCCCCAAGGGTATATGTCCACTGACAGACCCGGTCACAGACTGATCCCCCATCTCTGTGTCTGAATGTTGCATCCTGCCGACTACGCCAAATGTAATGCAGGTGTCAGAATGCAACGCGCAGAGTTACAAAATGAGGGCAGTCAAATAGCTATAAATAATTTATATATGTATATATATTAAACAAAGCTGACAGGGATTGCAACGGGGATTAGTAATGAGAACAATATCACAATAGCAATAACAATAGCAATAACACACAATACATCACAATAGCAATAACAATAGCAATAAAATCCTTCTCTAAAATACTGTATCTAGCCCAAATATGGGATTAATCACTGAAGTCCATCGGTTCTGCAAATGGCCCTAGCGGGGGTCTCCGGTTATTCCCGCTAGGCCTTTAAGTCTTTTTCTGACAAAGTCAATTAGATCCTGTTTGGCTTGTTCCACCTCACCCGTCCCCCTCCCAACCTAATACCCTAAACCCAATTCCCAGTACCGTGATGGAGCGGTTGAAGTGACAGCCCTGTTCAGTGATGACACTCATCGGCTTTTGACATGATCTCTCTTGCACGACTCGTTTCTATCCTCTCTTTGTCCTGTCAATCGGGGCGGTTTACCACATCGTGGGTAGGAGGGTCTTGTACATTTCCTTAATGTCGTATCCAAGTACCGGTCCTTTTCCGTAGCCATGACACCCGAGGGACCACTGCGCTGAATCCCACACTGGTTCACCGGCAGCCACCGGTTATGCCTTACGGGTCTCTCAGTCCGGTCTCTCTTGCTGGTTCCTTCAGCATGTCTGGCCTGCGTTACGTCTCTTCCTTTGTCTGGAACGAAATCACCTCAGGCACTGTGCGCTCGACAGTTAAATTTTGAAATGCTCTGCTGGAGATCACCTGACCGGGTCCAGTGTCCAAACTTGAAATGCTCACCAGATGGCGCTCTTTGTCCTTATTACATACATCTCACACTGATTCTCTGAAAGACTTTTCTCCTTCTATTACATTATCATAAATAGGTTTGATCCAGGGTTCTAGGACTGATCCCCTTTTCTCTGGGTCAAGAAGGAATTTTTTCAAGTGACGCAAATTGGCTAAAGGTGTCCTGGAGTTTTTGCCTTCTTCTGGATTAATACATTTAGGCATATGGATTTTAGTAATACCATTATTAGAATCACAAGAGTAATATAAAATATAAAACTAATTAAAAAATTATAAATGGGTTCATTTTTAATTGTAAAAGAGCAGCAATGATAAAAATGGTAATAATAATACATTGGTGAGGCCTAGTCCCAGATATTAGCAAGTTAGTGTAGTGTTGGTGTAGGGAGTACAATTGGGGGAGGAATGTTGAACTTGATGGACCTAGATTTTTATTCAACCTACTGTATGTTACTATGTTACTATGTGTATGATTCCACAAAAAGACATGGCGCCAAACTGGCATTCTTGGAAAAATTGCAAAGCACAAACCACTGCTTATCAAAAAGACCATAAATGATCCCCCAAGTCTTTTGGTGTAATATTCTGTCTATTGAGGAGTCTAAGTAGAAACATGTGGCATAAAGCTAACACCACATTACCCTAAAGGAATATCATACCAACAGTCAAATATGCTGGTCATAGTGTGATGCTGTGGGACTGCAATGATTTTTCAGGACCTGGACATTACAATATAATTAATGGAACCATGAATTCTGCTCTTTCACAAAATCTTTAAGGCTAATGTCCACCTACCAGTTCATAAGCTAAAGCTCAAGCCCAGTTGGGTTACTGATCACAACATTGACCCAGAGCACAAAAGCAAATCCAGCTCTGAATAGCTGAAAACAACAAAATTATGGTTTTGGAATGGACAAGTCAAATTCATGACTTAAATTCCATAAAATGCTATTGCAAGATCAAAAGTAAGCTGTCCATGCTTGAAAACTATCCAATGTAGCTGAATTAAAACAATTCTCCAAAGTGTAGACTCAAAATTCTTCCACATGGATGTACAAAACTCATCGCAATTTATTGTAAGTCTTTGATTACATTTGTTACTGCCAATTGTACTGTTTAGTTGTTCAATAACTATTTACTTGGATGATATAGTTTATAAATAAATCTGAAAATTGAAATTCAATGCATGGAATAGACTTTTAAAAGTTGCATGTTGTTTTTACTTATATTTTCTTTTTATAATATTATGATTAGTTTAATCTGAAACATTTAAACGTTACAAATTAGCAAAAATCTAAAAAGTAAATAACTTTTGACAGCATTGTGCAGCCACAGATCTATATAAACATTATTTTCCCTCATACAGTATCACGCATAAACATGGACCTTGCAAACTCAGTGCCCAAAGGCATTCTCAATATTAGATATTTTGTCATTTATCAGTTCCCAATGGAGGAGTCATATGATCTTAATGACAAATGATATATGCAATAAGACCAATATGTATCGTGGAATTAGATTGCCATTTTTATACAATTGAAACCACATTTTACTCTACAGATTAGTCATACTAGTAATTTAATAAAAATAAAATGTTACCTATAAATCTTATTACCTGAAATGCAGTTTTATTCTCCTTTTCAATTAGGCTAAACTAATCAAAAATAACATTGCAATAAGTCAAACCATGGGCAAACACATTGCTTACTTTTTATTATTGTATTTTCTTGTAACAATATATTGAAAATTAACATCTAAAAAATTATTCAAAAGCATCATTACAGAAATCATTTGTTCATAGCTAATCAAGTTTATTGCACAAATAAAAACAGTTGCTGAAAAATATAAGCTCTTACAAATGACATTCGATTTTATTGAATTAATAGTTTTTCAGCTTACAAAAATATTCTTTTGAAGCAATGATAGTTAGTGTATGATCACACAACATCTTTTTCAGGTGGGTACACTCCATAACCCACCAGAAAAAGCGCTCAGTAAATGTAAAAAAGACTGAACAATGGGAGTGACGGGTATCTTACCCCACAGATCTCATATTGATGACCTATCCTAAGGACAGGCCATCTATATGAATGTACCGGACAACCCCTTTAATGGCACAGCAATTATTTTTTTCATGTGAACATCATCTTATAAGCAACTAACAAATACAGTAGCATTCTGCAATGCTAAGTATGTGAACATGAAATATGTGAAATTTGAATAGCATTACTGCTCTAGAAAATAGAAATAAATTAGAAATCTTAACTCTTAAATTGGCCAATTCATGTGTACCTGGTAGCCACGTTTCTCGTTATACCAGGAACCTACCAATGTGAACTCCTCTCTAAGAGACAAAAGTCTGCTTGTGTATGTGAAGGCAAAAACCTGCTGTTTATATGTCTAGGCTTTGACTGAGCACTCCACCTCTAGGTCACAGGCGGTTTTAATTGCAGCAGGAACTTGCTTTCCCACACACAAGCTGACTTTTGTCTCTTAGAGACGAGATCACATAGGCTGATTCTTGGTATAAAGAGAAAAGCCTTAACGTGGCTACCAGGTACACATGATTTGGCCAATTTATGTGCTAAGATTTCTCATTTATTTCTATTTTCTAGAGCAGTAATGCTATTCAAATCTCATATATTTCATGTTCGCTTACTTAGCGTTGCAGAGTGCTACTGTATTTGTTAGATGTATATGGAGGTAGTTGCTCCTAGTAAGCACCTGTGCACACCTATATCTTGTTTTGGACGTGCCGGTCAGTTTTTTTCTATTTATATGACCTTATAAGCAGTTATTTTTTTCAGGGTTGATTGCAATTTTTATTACCATTTTGGCATACATATAGTTTTTTGTATAGCTATGATTGATTTCCTTTTGGGCTTGCAAAAACAGGAATCCTTCCCATTTTTTCTTTGGGTTTTGTCTTTATGGTGTTCAATGTGTGGTATAAATAACTTGTTATATAACTTTACTTTGCTTTTTGTTATGATCATGGTTATACTACAGTATATAGATATATTTTGTAAACGGTTTACTATTTCTGCACTATAAAAACTATTGCATTTTAAAAATAAATTAGTTATTTCTGGGATAAGTTGTAGTTTTTACTTGTACCATTTTCGGGTACACAAAACTTTTTGATCATGTTTTATAATTTTTTTTTGGAAGGTAGGAGGAGCAAACAGCAAAGATGCAGGGTTAATACTATGATAACCAGATTGCTACAGTTATGTCAAATAAGTAACTAGCCAAACAAAGCATGACTGTGATCATACAATAATGGAAAAAAATCAAATAATAATAATAATAATTATAAACTAATATGCAATACAAGGAATACATTCAATGTAGAGAAACAGGAGAAGAAAAAAAGGACAAGGCACCAGGATTCCCCTTCACTTTGGTTGGTACCATGCATTTGACTATGATATTATATTACATTTAATTTCTTATATTATTCTTTGGTGCATCTCCCCATTGTGAATGACACCAGCTATTAGTATATGTACCTACAGTTTTTTTTGCCCATTTACTGCTGTTTATGAGATATATTACATAATTTACTGGTGTCATTCATTGATGACTATTGAACCCTTTTTTTCCCTTTCACATATGTTTAATTAATTTCATACAGTGGGGAAAATAAGTATTTGATACAATGCCGACTTGAAAAGTTTTCCCACTTACAAAGAATGGAGAGGTCTGCAATTTTTATCGTAGGTTCACTTCAACTGTGAGAGACAGAATCTAAAAATAAAAAAACACAAACTCACATAGTATGATTTTTACATAATTAATTTGCATTTTAATGCATGAAATAAGTATTTGATTACATACCAACCAGCAAGAATTCTGGCTCTCACAGACCTGTTAGTTTTTCTTTAAGAAGCCATCCTCCTCTGCACTCATTACCTGTATTAATTGCACCTGTTTAAACATGTTACCTGTATAAAAAACCAAGAGCTGTCTAAGAACACCAGGGACAAAATTGTAGACCTGCACAAGGCTGGGATGGGCTACAGGACAATAGGCAAGAAGCTTGGTGATAAGGCAACTGTTGGCACAATTATTAGAAAATGGAAGAAACACAAGGTGACTGTCAATCTTTCTCGATCTGGGGATCCATGCAAGATCTCGCCTCATGGGGTAAGGATGATTCTGAGTAAGGTCATGAATCAGCCTTGAACTACATGGGAGGACCTGGTCAATGACCTGAAGAGAGCTGGGACCACAGTCTCAAACATTACCATTAGTTACACACTACGCCATCATGGATTCATATTCTGAAGGGCATGCAAGGTCCCTCTGCTTATGCAAGCACCTGTCCAGGCCCGTTTGAAGTTTGCCAATAACCATCTGGATGATCCAGAGGAGGTATGGGATAAGGTCATGTGGTCAGATGAGACCAAAATAGAACTTTTAGGTATCATTTCCACTCGCCGTGTTTGGAGGAAGAAGAAGGATGAGTACAACCCCAAGAACATTGTCCCAAATGTGAAGCATGGTGGAGGAAGCATCATACTTTGTGGGTGCTTTTCTGCAAAGGGGATTGGACAACTGTACCGTATTGAAGGGAGGATGGATGGGGTTATGTATTGCGAGATTTTAGCCAACAACCTCCTGGCCTCAGTAAGAGCATTCAAAATGGGTCGTGGCTGGGTCTTCCAGTATGACAATGACCTGAAACACACAGTAGCCAGGGAAAATAAGGAGTGGCTCCATAAGAAGCATTTCAAGGTCCTGGAGCGGCCTAGCCAGTGTCCAGACCTGAACCCAATTGAAAATCCATGGAGGAAGCTGAAACTCAATGTAGCCCAGGGACAGCCCCAAAACCTGAAAGATCTGGAGAAGTTCTTTATGGAGGAGTGGGCCAAAATCCCTGCTGCAGTGTGAGAAATCTTGGTCAAGAACTACAGGAAACGTCTGACATCTGTAATTACAAACAAAGGTTTCTGTACCAAATATTAAGTTCTGTTTTTCTATTGTATCAAATACTTATTTCATGCAATAAAATGCAAATTAGTTAGGTAAAAATCATAATATGTGATTTTCTGGATTTTTTTTTAAAGATTCTGTCTCTCACAGGTGAAGTTTACATACGATAAAAATTACAGACCTCTCCATTCTTTGTAGGTGAGAAAACTTGCAAGATCATCAGTCTATCAAATACTTATTTTCCTCACAGTATATACACTGCTCAAAAAAATAAAGGGAACACTTAAACAACAGAATATAACTCCAAGTAAATCCAACTTCTGTGAAATCAAACTGTCCACTTAGGAAGCAACATTGATTGACAATCAATTTCACCTGCTGTTGTGCAAATGGAATAGACAATAGATGGAAATTATTGGCAGTTATCAAGACACACTCAATAAAGGAGTGGCTCTGTAGGTGGGGACCACAGACCACATCTCAGTACCAGTGCTTTCTGGCTGATGCTTTGGTCACTTTTGAATGTTGGTTGTGCTTTCACACTCGTGGTAGCATGAGACAGACTCTACAACCCACAGAAGTTGCTCAGGTAGTGCAGCTCATCCAGAATGGCACATCAATGTGAGCTGTGGCAAGAATGTTTTCTGTGTCTGTCAGCGTAGTGTCCAGAGGCTGGAGGCGCTAACAGGAGACAGGCCAGTACACCAGGAGACGTGGAGGGGGCCGTAGGAGGGCAACAACCCAGCAGCTGGACCGCTACCTCCGCCTTTGTGCAAGGAGGAACAGGAGGAGCACTGCCAGAGCCCTGCAAAATGAACTCCAGCAGGCCACAAATGTGCACGAGTCTGCACAAACGGTTAGAAACTGACTCCATGAGTGTGGTATGAGGGCCCGACATCCACAGATGGGGGTTGTGCTCACAGCTCAACACCGTGCCGGACGCTTGGCATTTGCACAGAACACCAGGATTGGCAAAGTCACCACTGATGCCCTGTGCTCTTCACAGATGAAAGTAGGTTCACACTGAGCACATGTGACAGACGTGACAGAGTCTGGAGACGCCGTGGAGAGCAATCTGCTGCCTGCAACATCCTTCAGCATGACCGGTTTGGCAGTGGGTCAGTAATGGTGTGGGGTGGCATTTCTTTGAGGGCTGCACAGCCCTCCATGTGCTTGCCAGAGGTAGCCTGACTGCCATTAGGTATCGAGATGAGATCCTAAGACCCCTTGTGAGACCATATGCTGGTGCGGTTGGCCCTGGGTTCCTCCTAATGCAGGACAATGCCAGACCTCATGTGGCTGGAGTGTGTCAGCAGTTCCTGAAAGATGTAGGCATTGAAGCTATGGACTGGGCCGCCCGTTCCCCAGACCTGAATCCGATTGAGCACATCTGGGACATCATGTCTCGCTCTATCCACCAACGTTAAGGTTGCACCACAGACTGTCCAGGAGTTGGTGGATGCTTTAGTCCAGGTCTGGGAGGATATCCCACAGGAGACCATCCGCAACCTCATCAGTAGCATGCCCAGGCATTGTAGGGAGGTCATACAGGCACGTGGAGGCCACACACAATACTGAGCCTCATTTTGACTTGTTTTAAGGACATTACATCAAAGTTGGATCAGCCTGTAGTGTGTTCTTCCACTTTAATTTTGGGGGTGACTCCAAATCCAGGCCTCCATTGGTTAATAAATTTGATTTCCATTGATGATTTTTGTGTGATTTTGTTGTCAGCACATTCAACATTGTACAGAACAAAGTATTCAATGAAAATATTTCATTCATTCAGATCTAACATGTGTTATTTGAGTGTTCCCTTTATTTTTTTGAGCAGTGTATATCTCTTTATATGCCCATCTACACTGTACCATCCTTTGGGGTTTCTTGCTGTCCTGCCCTTTTTTCTTTTCCTGTCTTTCTATGTTGAATGGATTCTTTGTATTGCATTTTAGTTTGTTTTTATTAATTTTTCAACAGTCTTTTCTTTTCACTACTGTATGGTCGCAGTCATGATTTCTTTGGTAGATTATCTCTGAAATGCTGCATGTGACCTAGGGACAATATAGGTAGTATAATACGAAATAAGTGTAGTTTTTCTTTTATATTTCCATATAAAGCATTTTGTTACAGAAACGTTTTACATTTTATATCTACTTAGACTTTTCTTCAGCTTCAAGGTTGCTCTAAAACATAGCTCTATTGCATACATATAAAAATCTGTGACAACAGACCCCTAGAGGAGGGAATATGGTCTAGTAGACGCGTTTCAGATGGTAAGGTTTTTAGTCGTTGCAATGATAATGTCTGTAAAGTGCTGTGGAATTAATGGTGCTATATAAGTGAGTAAAATAAAAATAAATAAAAATAAATAAATGACTGAAGACCTTACCGTTTGAAGCACATCTGCTAGACTATATTACCCCCTCTAGAAGTTATGACACCCATGCTGTTATCACAGAGTTTTATATTTACGCAATAAAGCTGTTTTTAGAGGATCCTTGAAGCTGGATTTTTTCTGCTCTCAACTTGTATTCCTCCTGCACTGCTGGTTTCCTGAGCTTTTGATTCCTTAATGGGTGAGATTACTTATCCTGTTTCTTTTTCTTAGACTTTTCTTCAGTTCAACAAAGAATCACTTTTTTGCCTTAGACCTGTATGTAAGAACTCTTTTTTGCGGAAGTGTGGCTTATTGGCACATGCACAGCTAGCATCTGTCCCCAGTAAAGTCCCCATAACCAGATATTTCCAGCTTCTCGCCTAATGTAATTCTGTGCTGTTTCATTAGGGTTCCTGTTTTGCTTTGTCAATGTAAAATCTTCCTTCGGAGAATTTCTAGACCATATTTGAAGTTCTGTATTGTAAAATATCTGTGATGGAATAATCCTCAAGTTCTTCTTTTATAAGATAATCTCTCTGTCTCTTATGATGGTGAAAGGGGGAATCTAAAAGTCATATCCATTAAGACAGAAGAGGAAAATGAGTTAAACAGATATCAACAAATTACTGTTTGCTCCTTGTAGATCAGTTGATGTGTTCGTCAATGACTAATAAATGACTGTTTTGTCCAGATTAGAGATGAGCGTTGTTCGACTCGAACTGTTCGCCAATCTCAAATTCGAGCTGTTTTGGGCGGTGTTCGAGCCGTTCGGCGAACACGAACGATTTGAGAAAAATTCGGCTGTTCGAGGTTATGTTCGATAACTGTTCGTGCACCAAAATCATAGCTGGATTTTTTCTCAGTAATGATGAAAATTAATGTTAATACGCAGTTTGAGTGTACAGCGGGGTGGGGGGAGGGTCAGGGGATGGATCTCTGCAGGAATAATGAAGATCTCCATTTTTTTTTCTCTTTCCCGCATTTTCAGTGGGGAGGTGCAATCTGTCAGCCTATCAGCAGCGCACACACGGAGCGAAGTGCTTTTTTTCACACAAGCAAGGGCATGTGTCATTGGCAGTGTATGTCACATGTCCTTGCCCTATAAGACCAAGCCATTTTCCCCGTCGCCACCATTTTCTCACTGCTGCAGCTGCGTGTTAGACGGCACCGCTGTTGCTGTGTGCGCTATGCCTTGTTAATTTCAAGCCAATTTTCGCACAAATCTACAGATAGCTTGGGAGTAGGGAATAGTTGTGATTGCAGTCCTTTTAAGGACTAGGTTACAGCATTTCCTACGACTTTTATCAGGCAGGTCTGTGCTCTTAAATAGATAGATTGTGGGAGTAAAGACTAATTGTAATTGCAGTCCTTTTCAGGACTAGGTTACATCAGTTCCTATCAGTTTTTGACAGGCAGGTCTGTGCCAGTGCTGTGCAAGTTTTTTTCAAAGCATTTGGCTGAATCTAGCAAAGCTAATCCTTTTTGGCCTATTGCAGAGTGTGTTAGTCAGTGGAGTAGCCTATCTGTGTTGCAAGATATACCACCTGTGTATAGAATACCAATTTTTTTACTGCACCTAGTGAAGTAAAATCTTTTGGGCATAGCATCATTCTATAAGTTCATCTATACTGACCTCCATCAGGTTGCAAATTGAATATAATTTTTTTCTGCATCTAGCTCTGAAAAAATATTTGGGCTTTTAGCAGTGTGTGGGACTTGTTCTATTAGTCCATCTATACTGACCAACATCAGGTTGCAAACTGAATATAATTTTTTTCTGCATCTAGCTCTGAAAAAATATTTGGCCTTCTAGCAGTGTGTGGGACTTGTTCTATTAGTCCATCTATACTGACCTCCATCACGCTGCAAATTCAAAATAATTTTTTGTCTGCATCTAGCTCTGAAAAAATATTTGGCCTTCTAGCAGTGTGTGGGACTTTCTCTATTAGTCCATCTATACTGACCTCCATCAGATTGAAAATTCAAAATAATTTTTTGTCTGCATCTAGCTCTGAAAAAATATTTGGCCTTCTAGCAGTGTGTGGGACTTTCTCTATTAGTCAATCTATACTGACCTCCATCAGGCAGCAAATTAAAAATAATTTTTATCTGCATCTACCTCTGAAAAAATATTTGGCCTTCTAGCTGTGTGTGGGACTTGTTCTATTAGTCCATCTATACTGACCTCCATCACGCTGCAAATTTAAAATAATTTTTTGTCTGCATCTAGCTCTGAAAAAATATTTGGCCTTCTAGCAGTGTGTGGGACTTTCTCTATTAGTCCATCTATACTGACCTCCATCAGGTTGCAAATTAAAAATAATTTATATCTGCATCTAGCTCTGAAAAAATATTTGGCCTTCTATTAGTGTGTGGGACTTTCTCTATTAGTCCATCTATACTGACCTCCATCAGGTTGCAAATTAAAAATAATTTTTTGTCTGCATCTAGCTCTGAAAAAATATTTGGCCTTCTAGCAGTGTGTGGGACTTTCTCTATTAGTCCATCTATACTGACCTCCATCAGGTTGCAAACTGAATATATATTTTTTCTGCATCTACCTCTGAAAAAATATTGGGCTTCTAGCTGTGTGTGGGACTTGTTCTATTAATCCATCTATACAGACCTCCATCAGGTTGCAAACTGAATATAATTTTTTTCTGCATCTACCTCTGAAAAAATATTTGGGCTTCTAGATTTGTGTGGGACTTTCTCTATTAGTCCATCTATACTGACCTCCATCAGGTTGCAAATTAAAAATAATTTTTATCTGCATCTAGCTCTGAAAAAATATTTGGCCTTCTAGCAGTGTGTGGGACTTTCTCTATTAGTCCATCTATACTGACCTCCATCAGGTTGCAAATTAAAAATAATTTTTTGTCTGCATCTAGTTCTGAAAAAATATTTGGCCTTCTAGCAGTGTGTGGGACTTTCTCTTTTAGTCCATCTATACTGACCTCCATCAGGTTGCAAACTGAATATATTTTTTTTCTGCATCTACCTCTGAAAAAATATTTGGGCTTCTAGCTGTGTGTGGGACTTGTTCTATTAGTCCATCTATACTGACCTCCATCAGGTTGCAAATTGAATATAATTTTTTTCTGCATCTATCCCAGCCAATAGTTTTGGCCTAATACCACAGTTTGGCCACTCAGCTCTGCTCGGTTCCCATCCATTGTTTTTTTGTGCAAACAACTCCAGAGTTGTGAATTAGTTAACCACCAAAATGAGTGGAAAAAGGCCTGCTGCTGGTGGAAAGGGGAATAGGCGTGTTGGGAAGGGGAAAAAAGGTTGTGTCCGTGGGGTAGGTGTTAAAGCAACGGTAACATCTGCAGAAGAAAGACCATCTTCCAGCCAAACTAAAATGTCTACTTCTTTTAGCGGACAATGTGATAAGATCCCTTTCTTGCGGCCACGCCAATCGCTACAAATTCCAGATGAGGCACAAAAACAGCAGGTGCTTCAACGGATATCAAGTGCTCCTTTAAGTGGGCTCTCCTCCACATCAACTTCAACATCACAAATACTCCAGTCCTCAAAGGTGTCACCCCAATCGCACTTGCTTCCTCACAGCTCCCAAATCTCCAGCTGCCCGTCTGAGTATGAGGTAGAACAGATGGTTGAGTCTGCAGAGCTGTTTACTCATACTATAGCCTGGGAATCAGAGGTCGGCTCCAGCGCTTCTGTGAATCCAGACGAGTAAATGATCTGCACTGATGCCCAGAATCAGATCCAGGACCAGACGCTGAAGGTTCTGACCATAATGTAGACCCTCTTTCCCAAACTGTAACTCCTGTTGGTGGAGACAATGAGGAAGACGATGATGAGACTCAAATACCTGATTGGAGCGACAATTTTAGTTTTTTGTCAGAGCAGGAACAGGTTGGCTCTGAGGACGACGGGTGTGATAACGCACAGGGTGATGATGATGAGGTTGGAGATCCCACTTACTGTCAACCCACAGTCAGCCAAGAGATGAGGTCAGCAGAGGAGGTGGAGGAAGATGCTAGTGACGACGAGGTCAGGTTGCGCCTTCCTGGACAGAGACGTAGTACTGGAAGCACGTCAACAACTGCATCCTCAAACACAACTCTGCCTCTCACCACAAGTCGTGGTGGCTCTTCAGGTCGCATGGGTGCTAAGCCTTGCATAGCCTGGGCATTTTTTCAGATCGATAAAGATGACCCAACTCGTGTTATCTGTAACATTTGTCAGCAAAAGCTAAGTAGAGGCCAAAAAATACATAGTTTGAGTACTTCATGCATGAACCGGCACATGGACATGAAGCATAAGTTGCAGTGGGAAGCTCAGTGTGCTACAATGCGGCCTAGCCGGCCGGGCCAACCACCGTCTGCCATATCTTGTGCATCCGCAGCCTCTTCATCCTCTGTGACTGGGGGGACAGCAGTCACACCTGTTTTGGGGCGCAGACCTGCCACCTCTTTACCCGCAACAGCCAGCGTGATTGGCAGGTCATCATTTTCTTTGGAGGTGGTAACACCAGCTGGTGTTGAGCGCTGTCCGACATCGATAGCACCACCTTTGGATCAAGGCAACCTAACATGTCCGCCTGCATCTTCCTCACAGACCGGCAGTTTGCCGGGGACACCCTTATCAACCCCGTCTAAGCACAATAGCCAGCCCTCGGTCCCTCAGATGTGGACAAGTAAAAGACCATTTCCTCCTAGCCATGAGAAAGCTAAGAGGTTGAATTTCACCATCTGCAAGCTCTTGGCTACAGAAATGCTGCCTTTCCGCCTGGTGGACACAGAGGATTTTCGAGACCTTATGTCCGTCGCAGTGCCCCAGTACCAGATGCCCAGTCGGCACTACTTCTCAAAGAAAGGTGTGCCTGCGCTCCACCAGCATGTCGCACACAACATCACCGCTTCTTTGAGAAACTCTGTGTGTGACAGGGTGCATTTCACCACAGATACTTGGACGAGTAGGCATGGACAGGGGTGTTACATGTCGCTGACTGGGCACTGGGTAACTATGGTGACAGCAGGACAAGGGGCTGCTGTCCAAGTCTTGCCGTCCCCACGAGTTGTGCGTCAATCCTCTTTATGTCAAAGTTCCTCCACTGCTTCTGCCTCCTCAACCTCCTCTCGGTCTTCCACCTGCACCCAAAGCCAGTCTGGTCATGCCACAAGCTTTCTAACTGCGCAGAAGGGATCCTGCACACCTCCTTACTATGCTGGCAGTAGGGCTCAACGTCATCAGGCGGTTTTTACTTTGAAATGTCTGGGAAATGTGAGTCACACAGCTGAGGAGTTGTGGTCAGCTCTGGAGAACCAATTTCATGAATGGTTGTCTCCACTGGACCTGAAACCAGGGAAGGCCGTGTGTGACAATGCTGCAAACCTGGGTGCGGCCCTTCACCGGGGCAATGTCACACACGTGCCTTGTATGGCTCACGTGTTGAACCTGGTTGTCCAGCAATTTTTAGCCCACTATCCCAGACTAGATGGCCTTCTGCAGAGGGCACGGTCGCTGTGTGCTCACTTCCGTCGTTCGCATCCCGCAGCTCAGCGACTTACATCTCTACAGAAGTCGTTGGGCCTGCCACTTCACCGGCTAAAATGCGATGTGCCTACCCGGTGGAATTCAACTCTGCACATGTTGCAGCGACTGTGGCAGCACCGACAAGCCCTGGTGCAATACGTTCTGACGTATAGCCTGGGCCAACGAGATCCAGAGGTGTGGCAAATCACGCTGGAGGAGTGGTCTCAGATCAGGGACCTATGCACCCTTCTGCACAGTTTTGAAATGGCGACGAAGATGTTTAGTGCTGACGATGCCATTATCAGCATGACTATTCCTGTGATTTACATGCTGGAGCACATGTTAAGCAGAATTCGGAGTCAGGTGGTGGCACAAGAGGAGGTGGAGGAAGTAGAGGAGGAGGAGTTGTATGCGGAAGGGCTAACATCTGCAAGGTCCAGACGGTCGGCAGCACCAAGGCGGCAGGCATGTGAGGGTGGGGGAGATGGTTTTACCAGGGCGCATGGTAGCAGCCAAACTAGTGAGGAAGGTGCAGGAGACCAGGAAGAAGTGGAGGACGAACTGATGGAAGACTCATCAGATGAGGGAGACCTTGATCACATTTCTGTTGTGCGAGGTTGGGGGGAGAGGACAGAGGAAGGAAGCATGATTGTTACCTCGCCACCAACACAACAGGGACTTGGTGCTCCTGGATGCGCAACACACATGAGTGCCTTCTTGCTGCACTACCTGCAACATGACCCTCGAATTGTGAGAATTAGAAATAATCCTGACTACTGGGTTGCCACACTGTTAGATCCCCGGTACAAAAGTAAATTTGCAGAAATTATTCCTGCCATAGAAAGGGATGCACGCATGCAGCAGTATCAGCAGAGACTGTTGCAGAATCTTACATGTGCTTTTCCACAAAACACCAGTGGTGCACGTAGTGAATCTCACAGTTCCAACTTGCCAACCGTGGGACCGTCAAGTGTTCAGCACTCAAACCGTAACAGAACCACAGTATCTGCTGGTAACATCAATTTTGTGGAATCATTTCACCACTTTTTTAGCCCATCCTTTGCAAGGCCACAGGAGACAAGAAGTCTGACACATAGTCAACGCCTAGAGACGATGGTACAGGAGTATCTCCAAGTAAACATTGAAGCCATGACTGTGTCACTGGACCCTTGCTCTTTTTGGGCTTCCAATCTGGATAAATGTCCGGAGCTAGCCACTTACGCCTTGGAGATCTTGTCATGCCCCGCAGCCAGCGTTCAGCGCTGCTGGTGGTGTGCTGACAGATAAGCGCACGCGGCTCTCCACTGATAATGTAGACAGACTCACGTTCATAAAGATGAACAAATCATGGATCCGAAACGACTTTTCTGCCCCTGTGTCATCCTGGGGAGAGTAAAAGCTTGATGATTGGTTAAAATCACCCTACCAACCGTTTTAAGCTTTCAAATTACTAATCATGTTTATCTGTATCTTGGCTGGAAAATAATTTGGGCTTTGTAGCAGTGTGCAGCACTGATTCTATTAGGCCATCTATAATAAGCTCCACCAGATTTAAAATTACTAATCATGTTTATCTGTATCTTGACTGGAAAATAATTTGGGCTTTGTAGCAGTGTGCAGCACTGATCCTATTAGGCCATCTATACTAAGCTCCACCAGATTTAAAATTAATAATAATTTTTAGCTGCATCTAGCCCGGAAAATAATTTTGGGGCTCCGAGATGCGCAAGACACATAAGTGCCTTCTTGTTGCACTACCTGCAACATGACCCTCATATTGTCAGAATTCGAAGTAATCATGACTACTGGGTTGCCACACTCTTAGATCCCCCAACTTTTCGATCAACCTTTTCATTTTAATAAATACCAAAAAAATGGTCATTTTTGAAATTATAAGCATTAGCAGGTTATTAGAAACTGAAATCAAACAGTTTTCAACTCAAAACTTTATTCTAGGTGATGTTACATTTTCACATAGGACCCATTGTTCGAAAGGAGCTTCTGAACTCTCTCGTCCATTGAATTTGTCAGGTTTTGGATGGTTTCTGCTTCAATTGTTTTGCATGAGGACAGAATACCCTCCCAGAGCTGTTGCTTAGATGTGAACTGCCTCCCGCCATCATAGACACTCCTTTTGATGATGCTCCAGAGGTTCTGAATGGGGTAGAGGTCAGGGGAGCATGGGGGTCACACCATAAGTTTGTCCCCTTTTATGCCCATATCAGCCAGAGATGCAGATGTTTTATGTGCAGCATGAGATGGTGCATTATAATGCAAACAAATGATCTTGCTGTGAAATACACGGTTCTTCTTCTTGAACCATGGCAGGAAGAGCTGTTTGAGAAAATCCACATACATTATGGAGTTCATCTTTAGCGCCTTCAGGGATTCTAAAGGGGCCGACAATCTCTCTCCCCATGATTCCAGCCCAAAACATTACTCCACCTCCTCCTTGTTGGCGCTGTAGCCGTGTTTGCGTGGGGTGTCCATCAACCAGCCATCCTCCACTCCATCCATCTGGACCATCGAGCGCTGCATGGCACTCATCCGTGAACAAAACAGTTTTGAAATCAGTCTTCATGTAATGTTTGGCCCACTGGAGCCGTTTCTGCTTGTGTGAAGTGGATAGAGGAGGTCGACAGGATGGCGTATGCACAGCTGCAAACCTCTGAAGGACCCTGCATCTTGTTGTTCGGGGGACGTTGGAGGCACCAGCAGCTTCAAAAACTTGTCTGCTGCTATGACAAGGCTTTTTTGCCGCTGCTCTTTTAACCTGACGTAATTGCCTGTAGGAAAGAGTCCTCACTTTGCCCTTATCAGCACGCACACGTGTGTACTGTGAATCAGCTACATACTTCTTGATTGCCAAGACACTTCATCCTGATCATCGCACAATGTTGATTGTAGTCATGCCTTGACCTAAACACTCCACAATTTGTTGCTTCTCAGCAGCCAACACATCCTTTTTCTTTCCCATTTTGGCAGAAAATGTAGGCTGCTTAATAATGTGAGACAGCCTTCTTAAGTAGTCTTGCCTTTCATTGGACACACCTGCCAAACTAATTAGCACAGGTGTCTGCAATTGCTTACAGTGATATAAAGAGCCCTGACACACATCACCATCAATGAGTTTAACTGACAAACAAACAAATTCTTCCATTATCACTCCTAAACACTTTTTGCATAATAATTTGGAACACAGTGTACATGTGCTTTTCCACAAAACACCAGTGGTTCACGTAGTGAATCTTACAGTTCTAACTTGCCAACCGTGGTCTGTATGGAGTTGTTCAATAAAGGGCCCAAAATTAAGATAACATAGATGGGAGAGGTCTCTATGAATAGGAATTCCTAAGTATTTGATACCCTGTGAGGGCCAGGCAAAGGGAAAGTTGGACTGGATGGAATCCTATATGGATTTGGGGAGGGAGACATCGAGGGCCTCAGACTTCGCTGCATTGATTTTAAAATTTGACCATGTAACAAAGTGATCTATTTCAGCCATAACAGCATGGATGGATATATGTGATTGAGTGATATATACTAGGACATCATCAGCAAATAGAGAGCACTTGTACTCGGTGCCTCCCACCTCAATCCACCTAATATTGGGGTTATGGCGAATTGATGAGAGCAGGTGCTCCGTCACTAGGATGTATAAGAGAGGGGACAGAGGACATCCCTGCCTTGTCCCATTGGTGATTGTGAAAGGTGATGAAAATGTTCTGATGCACCCCCTGGGCCTTGGGACACCCAGAGCCGGACCCTTTTTGGTGGATGCTGGTGGTTGTAGTCTTCGTGGCGGCGACCCGGTTCCGTGGCTCAGGGTGGTCAAACCAGTGGCGGAACTATTTATGTGGTTTTGATGTTTAAATGTCGGACTACGCCACCCGTGGATTGCGGTCAGAGTGAACCGCCGCTGCAGGGCAGACCACTGAGGCTGGTGTTGTGGGTGCAGCAGAGCGTAGCATAACTCCCCACGGGAAGAATATAGCCTCAGGGCAGTGTATGCGGAGGATGGGGGTGATGGTGCAGGGCAGCAGCAGTAACGACACGGAGTCAGTGATGCAGTCCAGGGCCTTTACTCACAGTTCTTATTATCCAGACCACGTCTTCATGTAACGGCTGCCCACGTCGTACTGTGCTCACCAGGTGAGGGGCTCAGACAACTCCCAGATAACTTTGGAGCGCTTCACAGGACCCCCTTTGTGTGTCCTTTGTCTGGCCTTTCTTACCAACCCTTCTGTCTGGCTGCCTCGGGCCTCCTCTTGGTAAACTTGGCGCCAGTTTCCCTGACCCTATGTGGTGCCTTCCTAGCGAGTGTAGCGAGGGGCTGCGTCACATAAAATGTCACAGCCTCCGGTTTCTAGCTGAGGGTCATTTCCTTCCTCCACTAGTTTCAGGGACCGGTCTCCCCCTTTGGCCTGACCCCTCCACGCAGGTGGATTCGGGCGTGCGGTGGCGACTCGCCCGTCCGCACCCCTGGGATCCCTTCATTCCTCGTTCCTGGAGCCTTCTCCGCTCCTCTTCCTTCCTTCTCCCTCTTCCAGGCCTGGGCCTCTGTTACTAGGCCCGCCTCCGGAGCAGAGCTCATGCAGAGCCCCTGCTCCCTGCCACTTCTGCTCAGACTTCTCTGCACTGAACTAAGATGGTGCCCACCTTTTATACTCCCTTCTCAATGCACCCAGGAACTGCTTCCTCCCTGCTCCTGCACTACAGGGTTCCCCTTCCTCAGTGTTCCCTCTCCCCACTCCAGCCAGGGACAGGGACTGTCGTGCCCATCTCAGAGGCATATTGGTCGCCCTGCCCCACGGCAATGTGGTGTAATGCATGCAGGTGTCGGGTCCTGATCCACACTCCATCCTTACCTGAGAGTGAGATATCACACCTCTGGGTGAGGTGCAATACCTCTGTAGCAACCGAGCCCTCAGGGTGCTACAGTTCCATTTATCTTCAGCCTAGGTGACGTATTGTGATACAGGGCTGTGATTTTGGCTATAAAAGGGTCCCCTAGACCCCTACCCCAAGCTTTTTAAGAGAATCATATATGGCGCGCCAGGAGACTCTATGGAATGCTTTCTCAGCATCCAACGAGAGTATCTAATTACAAATTTTTAACTGCATCTAGCCCAGGAAATACTTTGTGCCTAGTAGCAGTGTCTGCTAGTCAGCGGATTATCCCGGATGTTAAGCAAGCTACACCACCTGTAGTTTAGACACTTAATTTTTTCAAAGGAAATGCTTCGGGACCATGGGAAACTCAGTGAAGAGCATCAGGAGGCACCCCAAGGCATAGGGGCTGGGACTGGCAGTAGGATGCCTTGCGGTGGACAGCCGGGCTCGATCCTTATAAAAGCTTTTTAACTGCAGCAGCTTTAGTGGACGCTACTGGTGCTGGAATTACGCGGCTGCTGGCATGAGACTTGCCCTCCAATAGATCCTTGTAAATGGATTTAAAGTGTATTCATTCAAATTAGAGAGACAATTTAAATTACAAAGCTTAGAGCTGCCTCCACCACAGGGGGGCTCGCTCGACCCACCAGCGGACAGGCACCAGTATTGGGAGAGGGGGGCTGGCCGTCAGGGTTCACCGCGGCTCTGGCACAAACCCGGCGACACGGAGGTGGCACGGGCAGGAGCGGACTGAACGTGTCGGCTTCTCACTTTTTGGATTTTAGAAGGGCATGACATGCCTATATCTGTGTCTCCCCCTCCTTTTACTCCTCCACCGCTTTTCTTTTCGCATGACTATATGTACTTGTCACTTTTCCATGTGTTAGTTGTGTCTTCTGAGCAGTTTGTCAGCTTTTGGACACCTTTGAAGGTGTTTTCTATGTGTTTCTATGTGTTTTTGTTTGCCTGCCATTGGTTTTAACGGTGTTCGAAGGTGTTCGACGAACAGTTCGGCGAACACACGGGTGCTCGACGAACCGAACCGAACCGAACTCGAACACTACGGGGGTGGCTCAACACTAGTCCAGATGTGTTTCTCAATGTCAATAATTGATGCTTTCTGTCCTTAATTGCATGAAGTAACAGTACTGTAGAATGGTCATTCACACTTCTATGGGTCATATACTATGCAATTTTCAGATCCTTATGATCTGAGCAGAGCAAAACATAGGTAAGTCCATCATAATTGTTTTTTTTTAGTTATTTACATCTGTTCAATTGCAATCTATATACCATGTATACATTACCAATATTTAGTGCAGATTAAGTATGAAAAAATAGATTGATTGTAAACCTCATTTCTTCATGGCTCAACAGCTCTAGCTATTAGGCAAATACAGTGTTTCCCAGACTTCAATCCTCACGGCCCCTAACAGGTCATGTTTTCTGGATTTTTGTAGTGTTGCACAGGTGAGAGAATTCCTGATGCCTTGATGATACTTCCATCACCTGTGCAATACTAAGGAAATCCTGAAAACATGACATGTTTGGGAGCATGAGGACTGGAGCTTGGGAAACACTGGGCTAGTATAATAAATTTAGGTTTTGTTCACACATGCATTATAATTTGTCTTTAATATAGAAAACCATCTCCAGTCACATGATGGACACCTTTGGTGCTCATTGGAATCCTTTGACTTATATCCTGGTTTTGCAAAGTTGTCCATTTATCTGCAGGTAAAAGGCAATGCATGCAGAGCTATTTTTCCTGATGGATGCAAATGTCAAAATAGCCAAATCTTTATCAACAAGCATCAGAACAGTGTACAGATATGATGGAAGGAAACTGAAAGATCAAGAGACAACAATTGAATATGGAGTAGAAGGAGAAGTGCGGAGAAGTGGTGGTCCCATCTATATGACAATTCAAAAACATGTATACTGTATATTATATAATTAAAAGTTTTGTCTTTTAGTGAAAAGGATAACATATTTTGGACCTGATACCTAATTTATATTTTTGTCACTTTTCTTTTTTGTGTTGCAATATTTGTTGACATTTTCTTTGCGCTAAATTCTTCAAAATTATGCATTTGGCTCATGAGTTTTGCCCAAAGTAAAAAAAAGGTCTTTATTTTTGTTTTTAATATTTTTTGTAACTTTTCAGTGCAAAAAGTTGCATGTTTTGCACAATGGCACAAAAAATTGTAAAAAAAATTTTGGCATTACAAACTTACCCCAGGAATACAGATGCGACAAATTTTGCAACTTTTCGAAAAGTTGCAAATGATGTATTAGGCAAAAGCATCTGGAAAAATCTAAGCTGTGACCACAATTTTAAACAAAGAATGAAAACATGCAAATAGATATAAAATAGACTTTAAAAAATCCGCAAATGGAAAGATGAATATGGCTCAAGAAAAAAAGGGCAAAACATTGAAAACTCAATGAAAAGGAGGCACAAATGCAATAATATATACTACCCTTTCTCTTTTGTTAGGTTTGTATAGGTTAACAATCATCATTGATCTAAAGTATCTTATGCTGAACTGGAATTGTCTCTCTTTTAAATCTTGAAAATCTGTTCTCTGTACAGAGCTGGACATAGGGATATGGCAGAAAACAATGATTGAAGACTTGTACATAGAATGACAGATACCTTCTTGCTTCAATGACAGCCATGCCCTTTTAAAATCATCAGGATTTAATGCATTATTCTAAAAGTGTAATGAGAAACATGAGTCCAGGTTGTAGACTTAGCTTGGTTTATATTCATCTATTTTAATAAATGTTTCAAGACAGTATATGTTTTGTCCTGTTTTCTTCAAATGTACAGTTTTATTATAGTTCCTTTTGATTTGTATGCTATTAGACATACTGTATTTTAGACATATCTATGAGTGGATGAAGTTCTTATAACTGCAATATAATGTAAGTGAAACCCAACAAATTGTGAGGTTTCAGTCTTCAGTAAGAAAGAGATATGCAAATATATCCTCTTAAGACAAGGTATATTAAATACACAATATTTTTTCAATCAAGAGATAATATATTATAAGGTTCCTATATCATATAAATCGTGCTCATTTAGCAGCTTAACTGAGTATCCAACTAGTAGCAAACCTAGCTCCAAATGCCTTAATTAAAGATGATTGAATCTTTTGAAATTCAAAATTTTTCCAAATACGTTTATTTTTGTGGTGAATTGCAGATACATCAATTTCCCTAAAAGCAATAAGTCTAGAAGGGACTATATTCAACCCCCTTTAATATCTTTAATGCAAAACAGCTGTATTAATGTAAAGGTGATTTCACCATAGAAATGGATGTAGAAACTAACAGCCCATTTAATAGCACAGTGCCATAACAGACTTTTCATTATTTTTTATAAAAAATAAAAAGCTAAAAAATTATCCCTATTAGTCATTTGTGAATATGCAAAACGTTCTTTGCAGAACACTGACACAAACTGATGGTGTCACTGTTAAAGGTAACATTATCCCGCTGTGACGGAAACAAATTATTTGAAATATATTCCATAATGCCTTCTACTTTTTAAACACTAATTCCCATGCAAAAGGCAAAGAAGGCAAATTGTAGACTCTGTTTGGTAGTTTTACTGCCCAGACAACTGGTGCCAGTCGTGCCAGTCAAGGCGGTGCTTCTGCTGATGCTAGCAGCTTTAACATTCTTAGTTGTGATACAGTTTTTTTATTTTACACTACTCTGACTAGCTAAAAAAAATTCAACTAATTTCACCAAAATTACAAAATAAGAAATACTAGGTAGCTACAGGAGCAAACAGGCAACTTCAGCAACAGGGTGTTATATTATTGTGGCATGTACAGATGTAATCATCATGTAATGATCAATCACACTGGCATGCTAATGGCATCTCACTCATCCCTTCCACTGTAATAGAAGTCAAAAAGCCTTATTGTCATCTGCTGGTTGACCGCAATCAAATGGAACCAAAATGCCTTAGGAATGTTGAAGGGGTAGCAGATTTGAATGTGAGACCCGGTCAGGTGACGTCCAGTGAGGAGTTTTTAAATACATCGGTCGAGCGCGCCAAACCTGAGGTGATTTTTGGCGTCAAGCTGCAGATAGAAGGAAACACGCGAGGGATGCACTGAGGAAACCAGCCTGACAGGTCAGAGGCAGAGACCTACGAGGCAGCACAGGCGGATGCCGGTGAACAAATGCCGGATTCACCGCAGAGGTCCCCTGAGTACCGCTGAGGAGAGCCGGGATCTGTTTGTGGTAGTGAGTGAATTCACAGTACCTGACATTGCCCGTCAACCGACAAGGTCCGGACCCCGCTATCCAAGACGCAAGAGACCGCCTCCAATGGCCGAGCAAAGAGGAGATAAGAGAGAACTGCGTCAGAGGAGTCACACAAGCGGAAAAAGAGGAGCTGCATCACTGAACAGGGCCGACACTTCAAATGATCATCCACGGTACCGGGGGCAGTGAGGTTTAGGATGTCAGGTTGGGAGGGGGACGGGCGAAGTGGAAAAAGCCAAACTAGATTTAATTGACTTTGTTAGACTACCTCTTGAAGCTCATCAAGAGAATGCTAAGAGTGTGCAAAGCAGTCATCAAAGCAAAAGGTGGCTACTTTGAAGAACCTAGAATATAAGACATATTTTCAGTTGTTTCACACTTTTTTGTTAAGTATATAATTCCACATGTGTTAATTCATAGTTTTGATGCCTTCAGTGTAAATGTACAATTTTCAAAGTCATGAAAATACAGAAAAATCTTTAAATGAGAAGGTGTGTCCAAACTTTTGGTTTGTACTATATATATATATATATATATATATATATATATATATATATATATATACAGGGTTGTCCAAAAGTAGGTGGACAGAAAGTGTAATAAGGTTATGAAGGGGAAGATTTATCAAACATGGTGTAAAGTGAAACTGGCTCAGTTGCCCTTAGCAACCAATCAGATTCCACTTTTCATTCCTCACAGACTCTTTGGAAAATGAAAGGTGGTATCTGATTGGTTGCTAAGGGCAACTGAGCCAATTTCACAGATTTAGTTTTCACAGATAGATCTCCTCCAAATCTGTTTTCTTTTCAGATAATTCAGGTAATGAATAATGGCAAATAATTTAAATACAGATCAAAGAAAATGGATTTTAACAGAGTATTGGAAATCTCAAAATGCTGAAACCGTTAGAGCAAATTGGGTTGAAACATTTGGTACTCAAGCCCCAAAGAGACAAACCATTTACCGCTTTCGTGACAAATTCAATGCCACTGGCTCAATCCTTAATGCTCCAAAAACTGGTAGACCCAAAACAGTCTGTACAGAAGATAATAAACAACTTGTTGCTGAAACATTTGTTCAGAGTCCAAAAAAGTCCACCAGAAGAGCCTCTTTGGAATTGGGAATTTCACGAGCTTCTAACATGCGAATCCTGAAATCTATTGGGTGGAAAGCTTATCGTCCACGTCTAATTCATGGTTTATTGGAGGATGATCCAGTGAGGCGGCTGCAATTTAGTGAGATTATGCTTAACGAAATTGAAGAAAATCCAGTAATTTTAGATAACATTATGTGGAGTGATGAAGCTTCTTTCAAATTATCTGGCCATATTAACAGACATAATTGTATTTACTGGTATAATGAGAACATGCATTTAACATTAGAGCAACAACTAAATGAGCCTGGTGTCAATGTTTGGGGTGGTATTTCAAGTTTTGGTGTTTTAGGACCAATATTTTTTGATGGAACAGTTACAGGAGATAACTATCTCGAAATTCTAATGCATCAAGTTGTTCCCCAGTTACAGCAACAGCCTAATTCAAATGACCTTTATTTCCAACAAGATGGGGCCCCTCCACATTATTCAAGAGTAGTCCGCGAGTATCTTGATGAAACATTTCCTAATAAATGGATTGGCCAAAGAGGCCCACTTGATTAGCCGGCGCGTTCACCAGACTTGACCCCAAAGGATTTTTTCTTTTGGGGAGTACTGAGGGACAAAGATTATAGTCGAAAACCAAAAAGTGTCAGTGATTTGAAAAATTACATAAGAGATGAATTTCAAGAAATTAATACCCAAAGAGACTTGTGCAAAAAAGTTTGTCAAAGAGTAAGAGGCAGACTTCAAAGCTGTGCAAATTGTAATGGAAAACAGTTTGAGCACCTGCGTTGATAAAATTTAAGGGCTTTTGTATTATTGTTCAGAATAAAATTTAATTGTCAATGTTATGCTTGTGTTAGTAAATATAATTTTATATATAGATCAAAATAAATGTTATTATTTTCTGGCCACCTACTTTTAGACCACCCTATATATAAATTGTTTTTACACATCTCTGACTGCCCTCACTTCGTGTCTCTCCACATTGCATTTCTGACACCTGCATTACACCGCTATCAATTAAGTCTTTATATTATTCACAGACTACCAGTTTCATTTTCTTCACTGTTGCAATTATTAAAGATATTACTGTCTAGAGTATATATCCAATGTTTTACAGTTTTTTCCATGTCTATTGCAGAGTTCTGAGCTCTGGCATACTCTCTCTAACCAGATGAGCTGACAATGAACTCCGCTCACCTCATGCAAGTCACTGACAGCGTGGGAGAATTCTCCTGCGCATGCGGTGAGCGTGAGAGACTCGGCTCATCTGGATGCTGTCACAGCCTGACACTGAGGAGTGCAAGCATGCCTGCGCTTCTCAGTGTCTGCCTGCAGCATGACAGGCTGGATGGCAGCTTTCTGCTGCGGTACAGCCTGTCATCTCGATGTAGCAGAGCTGGAGCTGTTCTGGGAACCATCGAAAGGTAAGGATGATGTTGGTTTATTATTTTTCTTTTATTGCAGGAGATCGTTGGCTTCAGCTGGAATGGGCGTGACGGTAGGTATGGTTTAATTTAGAACAATAAAGAATTGTGTGGTTATTTCAATTAAAGGAATTTATTCTGGGTGTTGTGTTTTTTTTTAAATACTTTACTAGAAATTCATGGCGGTCATGTCTAATATTGGCGTGACCCCATGAATTTCGGGCTTAGGGCCAGCTGATAATACCAAGCTGACCCTAACCCCTTTATTACCCAGTGACCCACCGCACAAGGGCCCTGGATGAGTTGGGTACAGTGCCAGAAGATGGCGCTTCTATGAACGCACCATTTTCCGGGGTGGCTGCGGACTGCAATTTGCAGCGGGGGGGCCCCAGAAAGCTTGGACCTCCCTGCGCTGCAGATTCCAGCCCCCAGCTGCCTAGTTGTACCTGGCTGGACACAAAAATAGGGCGAAGCCCCACATATTTTTTTTTTTTAATTATTTCATGAAATTCATGAAATAAAGAAAAAAAGGGCTTCCCTATATTGTTGTCTCCAACCAGGTACAAATAGGCAGCTGGTGGTTGGGGGCAGCCCGTTCCTGCCTGCTGTACCAGGCTGGACACAAATATAGTGCAAAGCCCCATGTCAATTTTTTTTTAATTATTTCATGAAATAATTTAAAAAAAAAAGGGCTTCCCTATATTGTTGTGTCCTGCCAGGTACAAATAGGCAGCTGGTGGTGGGTGGCAGCCCGTTCCTGCCTGCTGTACCTGGCTGGACACAAATATAGTGCGAAGCCCCACGTCAATTTTTTTTAATTATCTCATGAAATTCATGAAATAATTTAAAAAGAAAATGCTTCCCTATATTGTTGTGTCCGGCCAGGTACAAATAGGCAGCTGGTGGTTGGGGGCACCCCGTTTCTGCCTGCTGTACCTGGCCGGACACAAATATAGGGTGAAGCCCCACATCAATTTTTTTTTTAATTATTTCATGAATTTCCTGAAATAATTTTAAAAAAATTGACGTGGGGCTTCGCACTATATTTGTGTCCAGCCAGGTACAGCAGGCAGAAACGGGGTGCCCCCAACCACCAGCTGCCTATTTGTACCTGGCCGGACACAACAATATAGGGAAGCCCTTTTTTTCTTAATTATTTAATGAATTTCACGAAATAATTAAAAAAAAAAATACGTGGGGCTTCGCCTTATTTTTGTTTCCAGCCTGGTACAACTAGGCAGCTGGGGGCTGGAATCTGCAGCGCAGGGAGGCCCAAGCTTTCTGGGCCCCCCCCCGCTGCAAATTGCAGTCCGCAGCCACCCCGGAAAATGGCGCGTTCATAGAAGCGCCATCTTCTGGCGATGTACCCAACTTATCCAGGGCCCTGGTGCGGTGACTCACTGGGTAATAAAGGGGTTAGGGCCAGCTTGGTATTATCAGCTGGCCCTAAGCCCGAAATTCATGGGGTCACGCCAATATTAGACATGACCGCCATGAATTTCTATTAAAGTATTTAAAAAAAACACAACACCCAGGATAAAGTCCTTTAATTGAAATAAACACACAATTCTTTATTGTTCTAAATTAAACCATACTTACCATCGTGCCCATTCCAGCTGAAGCCAACGATCTCCTGCAATAAAAGAAAAATAATAAACCAACATCATCCTTACCTTTCCATGGTTCCCATGACAGCTCCAGCTCTGCTACATCGACATGACAGGCTGGATCACAGCAGAAAGATGCCATCCAGCCTGTCATGCCGCAGGTTGACACTGAGAAGCGCAGGCATGCTTGCGCTCCTCAGTGTCAGGCTGTGACGGCATCCAGATGAGCCGAGTCTCTCACGCTCACCGCATGCGCAGGAGAATTCTCCCACGCTGTCAGTGACGTGCATGAGGTGAGCTGAGTTAATTGTCGGCTCATCTGGATGCCGTCACAGCCTGACACTGAGGAGCGCATGCATGCCTGCGCTTCTCACTGTCTGCCAGCGGCATGACAGGCTGGATGGCAGCTTTCTGCTGCGATTCAGCCTGTCATGTGAATGTAGCAGAGCTGAAGCCGTCCTGGGAACCATGGAAAGGTAACGATGATGTTGCTTTATTATTTTACTTTTATTGCAGGAGATCGTTGGCTTCAGCTGGAATGGGCGTGACGGTAGATATGGTTTAATTTAGAACAATAAAGAATTGTGTGTTTATTTCAATTAATGGACTTTATTCTGGGTGTTTGTGTTTTTTTTTAACTTTGACTATGGGGTTAGTAATGGGGGTGTCTTATAGACGCCTCTCCATTACTAACCTGGGCTTGATGTCAGCTGGCATTATAAGCTGACATCAACCCCAGCCCTATTACCCCACTGCCACCGCTACAGGGCAGTGGGAAGAGCGAGGCTAAGTGACAGAATTGGCGCATCCTATGGATGCGCCATTTCTGGGGCGGCTGACGGCTGGTGTTTCTAGCCTGGGAGGGGGCCAATATTCATGGCACCCTTCCTGGGCTATTAATATTAGCCCCCACCTGTCTGCCTAGCCTTTGCTAGCTATTAAAATAGGGGGGACCCCACGTCATTTTTTTTGGGGTCCCCCATTGTAATAGCTAGTAAAGGCTAGGTATTCAGCTGGGGGCTGATATTAGTAGCCTGGGAAGCTCCGTGGGTATTACCCCTTCCCAGGCTTCAAAGATCAGCCCCAGCCGTCTGCTTAACCTCCGCTAGAGACTAAAATTACGGGGAACCCCAAGCCAATTTTTTTTTTAATAAATCCTTTATTTTAACACTAAATTACAAGTACAGTAAACAACACTGTCACTGTACTTATTATATATGTGACTGACATGTTTCTATCTATCTAATCTATGCGTGATGCTCTATCTTTCTGTTCTAAATTGTCGGGTCCCGATGCTGAATTGCCGGCCGGCTTTTTTAAAGAGATGGTGCATGAAAACACTATTATTTTCTTAAATAAATCCTTTAACACTAAATGACAAGTACAGTAACCAACACTGTCACTGTACTTCTTATATATGTGACTGACATGTTTCGATCTATCTAATCTATGTGTGAACCTCTATTCTTTCTGTTCTAAATTGTCAGGTACCGGTATATGCCACTGATGAATTGCCGGCTTTTCATGTTTCACTGTGAGCACTGTTCCCATCGATTTGGGCAACCACTGTAATGCCACAACCACCATGGCTGTGGCATTAACATCTTAAAAAAATATTAATTCCTGCTATTCCATTTAATTGTAATGTAAGGGAGATAATGTAATGTCAGCGCTTGAGCAGAAGAATTCTCCCACGCTGGGATGGCATTCTGATGACAAGCTGGATCGCAGCTGAGCGCTGCCATCCAGCTTGTCATCCTTCAGAGACACTGCAGAGCGCAGGCATTATGTGAACTTCCGATTCCGGTATTCGATATTGTAAAAGTATCGGAACTCCGATACAGCGAATATCGGTCGATACCCGATATTTCAGTATCGGAATGCTCAACACTAGTTATAAGGCGTGGTTCAATTGGGGTTGCCAACAGAAAGTCTAGGTCATGGGAGGAAGATGCTTCATGACACCAAGTGTCCTGTTCTTCCTCACTTTACTCAACTGAAAATGTTTCTGGTGCTTTTGGAGCTGCCATTTCTTCTATATGTGGTACTTGGCAGATGAGATGGTTGAATACTGTAATGTCCACTTCTTCCTTGAAACTCCTTTCCAAATGGGGGGCACCATGCAGAAATAGTAATTGGCAGAGTGATCGGTTGCCTCTCTCCAGATCATTGGGACTGAAATATACATAGATTGTCTCTTCCCATGCAACCACTGAGTAAGATGTGAAACACACCTATTGCAGCATATGTGTGGAGCCCAAATCTTGTACTGATCTGCTATTCTGCAGCGAAAATACAGGTTGTAGGCTTTCCTTATCATGGTAGTCAAGTTTCGCCTTTGTATCGTAAAAGTGACTTCTCCGCATATGTAGCAAAAACTATCCGTTTTTTTAACGCAAGAACGATTCATATCTGAAAAAACATATAGAAACATGTCAATATGCTAAGAAACAAATCTAAGAAATCCTAAAACTGTATACCTTACACAGAGAGCAAGTAGGTGATGCAATTGTTATTAGAACTGAGTTGACATTTTTTGAGTTGTCACTCTAACATGATAGAATACTGAAGGCTCAATAGACTATATAATATGGGAAAAATAAGTATTTGATACAATGCCGATTTGAAAAGTTTTTCCACCTACAAAGAATGGAGAGGCCTGAAATTTTTATCGTAGGTTCACTTCAACTGTGAGAGACAGAATCTAAAAATAAAAAAACACAAAATCACATAGTATGATTTTTACATAATTAATTTGCATTTTAATGCATGAAATAAGTATTTGATTACATACCAACCAGCAAGAATTCTGGCTCTCACAGACCTGTTAGTTTTTCTTTAAGAATCCCTCCCACTCTCCACTCAATACCTGTATTAATTAAACCTATTTGAACTCGTTACCTGTATAAAAGACACCTGTCCACAAACTCAATCAATCACACTCCAACCTCTCAACCATGGCAAAAACCAAAGAGCTGTCTAAAGACACCAGGAACAAAATTATAGACCTGCACAAAACTGGGATGGGCTACAGGACAATAGGCAAGCAGCTTGGTGAGAAGGCAACAACTGTTGGCACAATTATTAGAAAATGGAAGAAACACAAGATGACTGTCAATCTTCTTCGGCCTGGGGCTCCATGCAAGATCTCGCCTCATGGGGAAAGGATGATTCTGAGAAAGGTCATGAATCAGCCCAGAACTTCATGGGAGAACCTGGTCAATGACCTGAAGAGAGATGGGACCACAGTCTCAAACATTACCGTTAGCAACTCACTACGCCATCATGAATTACAATCCTGTAAGGCCTGAAAGGTCCCCCTGCTCACGCCAGAACATGTCCAGGCCCATTTAAAGTTCTCCAATGACCATCTGCATTATCCAGAGGAGGCATGGGAGAAGGTCATGTGGTCAGATGAGACCAAAATAGAACTTTTTGGTATCAACTCCACTCGCCATATTTGGAGAAAGAAGAAATATGAATACAACCCCAAGAACTCCATCCCAACTGTGTAGTATGGAGGCATAAACATCATTCTTTGGGGGAATTTTTGTGCAAAGGGGACAGGACAACTGCACTGTATTGAAAGAGGCATAGAGGGGGTCCTGTATCGCGAGATTTTGGCCAACAACCTTCTTCTCTTCGTATTCCAGTATGACAATGCACCAAAACACAGAGCCAGGGCAACTGAGGAGTGGCTCCATAAGAAGCATTTCAAGGTCCTAGAGCAGCCGAGCCAGTCTCCAGACCTGAACCCAACAGAAAATCTTTGGAGGGAGCTGAAACTCAATGCTGCCCAGCAACAGCCCAAAAACCTGAAAGATCTGGAGAAGATCTGTACGGAGGAGTGGGCCAAAATCCCTGCTGCAGTGGGTGCAAACTTGGTCAAGAACTACAGGAAACGTCAGAACTCTGTAATTGCAAACAAAAGTTTCTGTACCAAATATTAAGTTCTGTTTGTCTATTGTATCAAATACTTATTCATGCAATAAAATGCTAATTAATTATGTAAAAATCATACAATGTGATTTTCTGTTTGTTTTTTTAGATTCCGTCTCTCAAAGTTGAAGTGTACCTACAATAAAAATTACAAACCTCTTCATTCTTTGTAGGTGGGATAACTTGCAAAATCAGCAGTGTATCAAATATTTATTCTCCCCCCTGTAGATGATGTAATAGACTAGCTACCAACAATGCAATAATGATGATGAAATAATAAAGATGCAATTTTTCTGTAAGCCTGCATGAATAAGCAATTACAACCTCCTTTGGATCTTGAAAATTAGAGCCAATCAGCAAATTTAAGCAGCATATTCATTTTAAGCACTACAAAATTAGTTGATTTCAGCTGTTTTTGTCTTTGAACCAATTTGGCTGTAGAACAGTGTTATTTGTCTGGAGGCAAACATTACACAGATATGGGTCAAATAAGTCCCCCTACCTTTTTTCATTTTTAATTATAGTCCTACCTGTTTTTTGTCTACTTATCTATTTGTGATTGCATCATATAAAAGATTTTTTCTTCATTATGTTAAAAGATTTCTATTTATTTTAGATATTTTAGATATCTGCCTATTTTTGGAATCTATCTTTCTGTATATCTATGCTTATTTCAAAGCACAACACAAAAATAGTAAGACAGAAAATGAGTATAGCAATATGTTTTCTATATGCTTTAAACCAGTTATCACCCTACTTAATTAAGTTATGTGGATCATCTGTGAATAATATCTTTGTTTAATTTTGTGCAGCTGTCTTTCTGCATTTCTTCCAGCAGTTTAATTTAGGTTACATCTAAAGGATATTCTATATTTGCTGAGGATTTATACTTTGGCATAATGTGGTTGCTTCAGAAGATTTTTGAATATGTGCTCACAGAAATGTGTAATCCGGCTGTATTAACTGCAAGATGGTGAAATGTGTTTTCCTGCACAGTTTGCTGGCTTTTCAGTTGTACAAAATAATCTTTCTGAAAGAGAGCTTCTCAATCCTGTACTCAAGTATCCTAGGCAGGTCATGCTGTGATGTGTGAATATAATTACTGGCTCAGTTAGGCTATGATCTGACCACATTTGTACCTTATGATAGACTGTGCTGCAAAAAAAGTGATTCAGATGTAGACTACTATTTTATCAATCCTTCAAATAGAAATATATATATGTACATATATGTATATATGTATATATATAAATATATATATTTAAATACATATCTGGAAAGGTTGTATTAATGGTAGGGAAGCTGACTAGTGAGATGGACTGATGTTTGGAGATAATTTCTATACAGCAGAAAATAAAGTTTATGTTATGTTCTGCTACCAGAGCTAAGGAAAGAGAGGAGATCTGTCCCTACGATAGAACTCAGCTTAATCCCTACGATGTAACAGGGGACCTGATCCTGCGATCAGACCTGCTAAAGTCCTAAGCTAGTCTGTACGGAGACCTATAGATGTGGGGAAGGAATCCCTACAAGTACTAAGGACTGGGAGGAATATGGGACACCTCCTAACAGAAATAGTAGCAGACAGACGAACAAACAAAATATATAGAACATAGAGGTCAGTAGACCAAGCAAACTAACAGAGCAAGACACAGAGCACAGGCTAGCTAGAAAGTAGATATACAATGAAGTCCAGCAAAGCCAGAAGGGCGGAGCAGGATTAAATAGGCCAACAAGGTCATGTGACCAGCAAAGGAAAAAAAAACCTAAGAGCAAGGTTCTAACAGTTTACAGATTATAGAGTACATAATACTTTTATTAATTAATTAAAATAATTGGTAAAAGGAGCATCAAACAGTACATTACAGAAGCAAAGAAAAAAATGATAGCACCTTATAGGGTATAGTTCATGTCAGCTGAGGGCAACAAGCTATGCCTATTGTCTTGATAAGGACAGCTGAGTCAAGCGCCTCTGTGGCAGATGTTTGGTACCTTTATTAATACCATAAACATTATACCCCGATTAGGACCAAAGGAACATTTATTTCCAACTCAATTAGTGTAACACATGGAACATGGACACTTGTTAATGTCCCACATGGGACAGTTGGGGACATTGCTCTATATCCCAAAAAGGACCTTAAATTTATCCAATATATCCATTTAAGATTTTAGGATGTATTTGGTAACACTCCTCGTGGCACTACATGGAACATATACAGTGTTTAACAACCAAAGAAGGAATAAAGTGCCCTCAAAATGGTGTTCAATAGCATTTCCCTATTTGAGTATATTAAGCTCATGTATATTCCTGACTTGTATCATAGATCATATGAATAGTCAGTTGGATAAATGGTGTAGCATCCTTAAGAGAACACTTGGCGTTAGCATCTTCTAAAGTACACCTCATCCAATTCAAGTATATTAACCCCATGTCCCAGTTAGGACCATAGCTAAATTGTATTCCACCCCAATTGGTGGGATATATAGAGTAGCATCCTAAAAAGGACTGAAGTACCTTTAGTTATTGTCATGATTTAGGATGATTAGGAGAGGCATCCCAAAATGGACGATTAGGATCAGTGCCCTAAAAAGGACGTTTGTTAAACTTGCCCTACGTAAGCTACTTTAAGGCGTGTCCAGGTCCAGACTATAGGGCTGGACTAGATCACTTAGGATTCACTATCCCAATGTGTTTCATTCTGTTGGAATCATCAGGGGATGGTGGTATATATTAGATAAAAGATATTACTTAGTGTATGGCAAAGCAACACGACCCTGGTGTGGTTTTCATTATTTTGTTTATGGGACTCAAACTGAAGCTGATGTACCATAATTTTTAGTTATTTTTTCACAAAATCATGGCATACATTTTTCCATTTGGTTTATTGGTTTCAAAGTAAAAGACCAATACATCTAAATGGGTTCCCTTTCCCAAAGATTCTTTTAGATGACCGATGATAAATGTTTCATTTCAGGAGGCCCATGGCAAAAGCTACCAAGATCACTAAAACAAGAGTCCCAAATCCGCTGTTCATTCTCACCCATGGATCTGCAGGGACAAGGAGTTTAAATGAAACAACAGTCAAGAAAGTACTTTAATGCTTCATTTCAACTACGTGTGCTCTGATGTCACAGTGACTCGCAAAGAGTTTGAGTAGAGCAGTAACGGGCATGATCACTGCTGCATCCAGTCACCCTCCTCCCTATTTCAGTATTGCAGGAGAAAAGGGACTGGAGACTTGGCCTCCTAAGAACTGAGAGGGCTCCTACTGGTGTGACTATCTATATATAGATAATAAATGTGTCTAATGAAATTACCCTATAAAAGACCAAATACTTAACTGAAAACACCATAAGTTGAAAGTAAATTAAATAATGTGTTTTTTCCATTTTCTTAAAGATGTATTTTTCCAAAAAGTTTTCAATGATTAGAATTTTGTGAAAATGTATCCCTTTGTTTTTAATAATATACATATATCTAGGGATTTTATGCTACTATTACAAAATTGGTACCTCCAAGCAGGTGATAAATCATTCACAGAATGACAGTACAGTGCTGTAATTTGATCCTGATTGGCATTAGCACTTGCTAGTTGAATCTATAATTTAGCAATATTTGCTCATTTGTATGAAATCCTGAGATATACATCACCTAAATTAATATTTAATTGACATATTTATTGTCATATTCACAGAATCCTTCGGGATTTGAACCATAAGCTCACGAATGCGTAATACAAAAATAGCTAAACATAAAATTGTTATACATTAGCAGCTGATATCTTTTCCTTAGTGTATCAGTCATACAAATCGCTTAATATTTATGTTTGGTGTAACATTTTGTTGTGATGTTGTTATGCTACAAATCATTTAAAATAGCTAGACTAAAAAAGTGCAAGAGCCCAACGTGAAAGGAGATGTAGCACTCGATATGGCTTTTTTTTTATATGGTTTTAATTTTTTTCTACTAAAAATGCTTAAATAATAACAGGTATGCATAATTTGGGTTTGTGAATTTTTATTTCAAATCCAATGACTGATTTCTATGTTTTCTTATGCCCTGATTTTAAAAAAATCACTTCTATTTTTAACCATCACATATGGATTTTGCACAAAATACTTGTGAAATTACGTACAAGTATAGCCAATAATGTATATCATATTATACATAAAAATGTATTGAACATTCATTCTGCAATATTTTGGGAAATTAATTCTTTCTCCTTATCCTTTTCTCTTTAAAGCTTCTCTTGATACCTTTTCTCTTATAGAAGGCCAGCAGATCTTCTATGTGAAGCATCCAGCAGTAGTCCCCCCATCATGTTCACGATCCTTATACCTTGATGTCGTCGTTCCATCTCCTTGATATCCTGATGAAATCTTTCTCCTCGCTGTTCGCTAACAGCACCGAGGTTTTCAGGAAAGTAGTCCAAATGGGAATGTAAAAACTGTAACTTTAATTTCAACAGACAACCAAAGGCTTTGAATGCTTTCAGCATGTTCTCCACAATGCACTTAAATTTTGGATCTTTGATGTTACCGAGAAATTTCTTCACAACTTATTTAAAATAATCCCAAGCTCTTTTCTCAACAGCTTTAATTTTTTTCTTTGAACACATTGTCCTTCATGAGTTTCCGAATATCTGGACCAACAAAAATGCCTTCCTTCAGTTTTTCTTCAGACAGTCTCTGAAACTTGGTATACAGATACTTAAAAGTCTCTCCTTCTTTCGTTAGAGCTTTCACAAACTGCTTTATCAGTCCAAGCTTAATGTGAAGTTATAAGAGAACTTTAGGGGGATCAACTAAACTTTCTGCAACTGTGTTTTTGAGTCCAGGTTGCAAATATGCTCTCCTTGGGCAACTTTTTTTGCTCCAGTGATGAGTCATATTCCGGCTGTCACATTCACACAAAAACATGGGTACTTTGTGTATCCTCCTTGCTGCCCAAAGAACAAAGAGAGAACTTTCAGATCATCACATGTTGACCATCCTTGATCCTCATAGTTACATTTCTTGAGAATAAAGTCTAAATTATCATAGCTTTCCTTCAAGTGCACAGAATGCCCTACTGGCACTGAAGCATACTTGCTGCCATTGTGCAGTAGCACAGCTTTCAGACTTTTTTTGGATGAATCAATAAAGAGTCTCCACTCGCTCACATTGTACTCAATTTAAAACTTTTCTATCAGCCCAGGAAAATCACTGCAATACACTAGAGCACCGTATTGAGAAGATTATGGAAGGAATTCCTTTTCTCTGCTTCTGTACCTTGAAAAACAGTTACAGGAGCTGGCAGGTTCTTTTCCTTTAGTCTAGAGCCTAAAAGTTCTGCAGAATGTTTAGGAAGGTCCAAGTCTCTGACTAAATCATTTAATTTGAGCTGTGAAAAAAGCTGTGGCTTTTTGGGACTAGAGTGAAAGTATTCGTCAGAATCCTGCTCATTAAGTTCTGAATCTTCTGAATCAGGTGTATCTTCAAGTTTTTCTGGGGGTGAAGGGACAGGTGTTCCTAGACCATGAGGCACAGGGCGAATCACTGATGGGAGGTCCAGGTATATAATTTGATTATTTTTAAGGTTGAATCCCTCCACATTGCATATACAAAAGTAACAGTCATATCACTATGATTTTGCGGTTCCTTCTAGATCTTAGGCATGCCAAAGCGAAAGCTCACTTTCTTCCCTTTAGACCACTGTCGTAGTTCTTCTACACAAACAGAACACACTACTTGTGGAGTCCATGACTTGTCCTGATCACCTAGCTTTTCTAATGACACCAAAATGATCCACCAAAGAGCACGCAAAGAGGTCAAAGTATGGTGCAAGGAAAAGCCTATGGAGTCAGTGTTTGTGAAAAAACTGGACGTGTTGGAATTTTTTCTGAGTTCAGCAATCAAATGTATATAAAAATCACATCTTACTTTTCCAAAAATTTTACCCTTGCAGACCTGTGTAATTTTCACATAAAGTCATTAATTTAAAGAGCATTAATAGGATCTATAAATTACCAATCAGTTTTTTCAGATGAAACTGTGTCTAGCTTTTAAGACTTATTTAAGGTGGATGTGCCAGCATTGAATTTATATTTTATTATATAGAAAATGTTATTTTAAAGAGGTTGTCCAGATTTGGTATGAAAATTTGCAGTCATCTCAACCATAATCAGACTGTGGACCATGCAGGAACCACAGTACTGATGAGACATAGTGAGTAGTGTTGAGCCACCCCCGTAGTGTTCGAGTACGGTTCGGTTCGTCGAACACCCGTGTGTTCGCCGAACTGTTCGTCGAACTGTTCGTCGAACACCTTCGAACACCGTTAAAACCAATGGCAGGCAAACAAAAACACATAGAAACACATAGAAAACACCTTCAAAGGTGTCCAAAAGCTGACAAACTGCTCAGAAGACACAACTAACACATGGAAAAGTGACAAGTACATATAGTCATGCAAAAAGAAAAGAGGTGGAGGAGTAAAAGAAGGGGGAGACACAGATATAGGCATGTCATGCCCTTCTAAAATCCAAAAAGTGAGAAGCCGACACGTTCAGTCCTCTCCTGCCCGTGCCACCTCCGTGTCGCCGGGCTTGTGTCAGAGCCGCGGTGAACCCTGACGGCCAGCCCCCCTCTCCCAATACTGGTGCCTGTCCGCTGGTGGGTCGAGCGAGCCCCCCTGTGGTGGAGGCAGCTCTAAGCTTTTTAATTTAAATTGTCTCTCTAATTTGAATGAATACACTTTAAATCCATTTACAAGGATCTATTGGAGGGCAAGTCTCATGCCAGCAGCCGCGTAATTCCAGCTCCAGTAGCGTCCACTAAAGCTGCTGCAGTTAAAAAGCTTTTATAAGGATCGAGCTCGGCTGTCCACCGCAAGGCATCCTACTGCCAGTCCCAGCCCCTATGCCTTGGGGTGCCTCCTGATGCTCTTCACTGAGTATCCCGTGGTCCCGAAGCATTTCCTTTGAAAAAATTAAGTGTCCAAACTACAGGTGGTGTAGCTTGCTTAACAGCCGGGATAATCCGCTGACTAGCAGACACTGCTACTAGGCACAAAATATTTCCTGGGCTAGATGCAGTTAAAAATTTGTAATTAGGTACTCTCGTTGGATGCTGAGAAAGCATTCCATAGAGTCTCCTGGCACGCCATATATGATTCTCTTAAAAAGCTTGGAGTAGGGGTCTAGGGGACCCTTTTATAGCCAAAATCACGGCCCTGTATCACAATACATCACCTAGGCTGAAGATAGATGGAACTGTAGCACCCTGAGGGCTCGGTTGCTACAGAGGTATTGCACCTCACCCAGAGGTGTGATATCTCACTCTCAGGTAAGGATGGAGTGTGGATCAGGACCCGACACCTGCATGCATTACACCACACCACATTGCCGTGGGGCAGGGCGAGCAATATGCCTCTGAGATGGGCACGACAGTCCCTGTCCCTTGCTGGAGTGGGGGGAGGGAAAACTGAGGAAGGGGAACCCTGTAGTGCAGGAGCAGGGAGGAAGCAGTTCCTGGGTGCATTGAGAAGGGAGTATAAAAGGTGGGCACCATCTTAGTTCAGTGCAGAGAAGTCTGAGCAGAAGTGGCAGGGAGCAGGGGCTCTGCATGAGCTCTGCTCCGGAGGCGGGCCTAGTAACAGAGGTCCAGGCCTGGAAGAGGGAGAAGGAAGGAAGAGGAGCGGAGAAGGCTCCAGGAACGAGGAATGAAGGAATCCCAGGGGTGCGGACGGGCGAGTCGCCACCGCACGCCCGAATCCACCTGCGTGGAGGGGTCAGGCCAAAGGGGGAGACCGGTCCCCTAAACTAGTGGAGGCAGGAAACGACCCTCAGCTAGAAACCGGAGGCTGTGACATTTTATGTGGCGCAGCCCCTCGCTACACCCGCTAGGAAGGCACCACATAGGGTCAGGGAAACTGGTGCCAAGTTTACCAAGAGGAGGCCCGAGGCAGCCGGACAGAAGGGTTGGTAAGAAAGGCCAGACAAAGGACACCCAAAGGGGGTCCTGTGAAGCGCTCCAAAGTTATCTGGGAGTTGTCTGAGCCCCTCACCTGGTGAGCACAGTACGACGTGGGCAGCCGTTACCTGCAGACGTGGTCTGGATAATAAGAACTGTGAGTAAAGGCCCTGGACTGCATCACTGACTCCGTGTCGTTACTGCCGCTGCCCTGCACCATCACCCCCATCCTCCGCATACACTGCCCTGAGGCTATACTCCTCCCGTGGGGAGTTATGCTACGCTCTGCTGCACCCACAACACCAGCCTCAGCGGTCTGCCCTGCAGCGGCGGTTCACTCGGACCGCAATCCACGGGTGGCGTAGTCGGACATTTAAACATCAAAACCACATAAATAGTTCTGCCACTGGTTTGACCACCCTGAGCCACGGAACCGGGTCGCCGCCACGAAGACTACAACCACCAGCATCCACCAAAAAGGGTCCGGCTCCGGGTGTCCCAAGGCCCAGGGGGTGCATCAGAACATTTTCATCACCTTTCACAATCACCAATGGGACAAGGCAGGGATGTCCTCTGTCCCCTCTCTTATACATCCTAGTGATGGAGCACCTGCTCTCATCAATTCGCCATAACCCCAATATTAGGTGGATTGAGGTGGGAGGCACCGAGTACAAGTGCTCTCTATTTGCTGATGTCCTAGTATATATCGCTCAATCACATATATCCATCCATGCTGTTATGGCTGAAATAGATCACTTTGTTACATGGTCAAATTTTAAAATCAATGCAGCGAAGTCTGAGGCCCTCGATGTCTCCCTCCCCAAATCCATATAGGATTCCATCCAGTCCAACTTTCCCTTTGCCTGGCCCTCACAGGGTATCAAATACTTAGGAATTCCTATTCATAGAGACCTCTCCCATCTATGTTATCTTAATTTTGGGCCCTTTATTGAACAACTCCATACAGACCATGGTTGGCAAGTTAGAACTGTAAGATTCACTGCGTGAACTACTGGTGTTTTGTGGAAAAGCACATGTACACTGTGTTCCAAATTATTATGCAAAAAGTGTTTAGGAGTGATAAGGGAAGAATTTGTTTGTTTGTCAGTTAAACTCATTGATGGTGATGTGTGTCAGGGCTCTTTATATCACTGTAAGCAATTGCAGACACCTGTGCTAATTAGTTTGGCAGGTGTGTCCAATGAAAGGCAAGACTACTTAAGAAGGCTGTCTCACATTATTAAGCAGCCTACATTTTCTGCCAAAATGGGAAAGAAAAAGGATGTGTCGGCTGCTGAGAAGCAACAAATTGTGGAGTGTTTAGGTCAAGGCATGACTACAATCAACATTGTGCGATGATCAGGATGAAGTGTCTTGGCAATCAAGAAGTATGTAGCTGATTCACAGTACACACGTGTGCGTGCTGATAAGGGCAAATTGAGGACTCTTTCCTACAGGCAATTACGTCAGGTTAAAAGAGCAGTGGCAAAAAAGCCTTGTCATAGCAGCAGACAAGTTTTTGAAGCTGCTGGTGCCTCCAACGTCCCCCTGAACAACAAGATACAGGGTCCTTCAGAGGTTTGCAGCTGTGCATACGCCATCCTGTCGACCTCCTCTATCCACTTCACACAAGCAGAAACGGCTCCAGTGGGCCAAACATTACATGAAGACTGATTTCAAAACTGTTTTGTTCACGGATGAGTGCCGTGCAGCGCTCGATGGTCCAGATGGATGGAGTGGAGGATGGCTGGTTGATGGACACCCCACGCAAACACGGCTACAGCACCAACAAGGAGGAGGTGGAGTAATGTTTTGGGCTGGAATCATGGGGAGAGAGATTGTCGGCCCCTTTAGGATCCTTGAAGGCGCTAAAGATGAACTCCATAACGTATGTGAATTTTCTCAAACAGCACTTCCTGCCATGGTTCAAGAAGAAGAACCGTGTATTTCACAGCAAGATCATTTTTTTGCATGATAATGCACCATCTCATGCTGCACATAAAACATCTGCATCTCTGGCTGATATGGACATAAAAGGGGACAAACTTATGGTGTGACCCCCATGCTCCCCTGACCTCTACCCCATTCAAAACCTCTGGAGCATCATCAAAAGGAGTGTCTATGATGGCGGGAGGCAGTTCACATCTAAGCAACAGCTCTGGGAGGGTATTCTGTCCTCATGCAAAACAATTGAAGCAGAAACCATCCAAAACCTGACAAATTCAATGGACGAGAGAGTTCAGAAGCTCCTTTCGAACAAGGGTTCCTATGTGAAAATGTAACATCACCTAGAATAAAGTTTTGAGTTGAAAACTGTTTGATTTCAGTTTCTAATAACCTGTTAATGCTTATAATTTCAAAAATGACCATTTTTTTGGTCTTTATTAAAATGAAAAGGTTGATCGAAAAGTTTGGGGGATCTAAGAGTGTGGCAACCCAGTAGTCATGATTACTTCGAATTCTGACAATATGAGGGTCATGTTGCAGGTAGTGCAGCAAGAAGGCACTTATGTGTCTTGCGCATCTCGGAGCCCCAAAATTATTTTCCAGGCTAGATGCAGCTAAAAATTATTATTAATTTTAAATCTGGTGGAGCTTAGTATAGATGGCCTAATAGGATCAGTGCTGCACACTGCTACAAAGCCCAAATTATTTTCCAGTCAAGATACAGATAAACATGATTAGTAATTTTAAATCTGGTGGAGCTTATTATAGATGGCCTAATAGAATCAGTGCTGCACACTGCTACAAAGCCCAAATTATTTTCCAGCCAAGATACAGATAAACATGATTGGTAATTTGAAAGCTTAAAACGGTTGGTAGGGTGATTTTAACCAATCATCAAACTTTTACTCTCCCCAGGATGACACAGGGGTTGAAAAGTCGTTTCGGATCCATGATTTGTTCATCTTTATGAACGTGAGTCTGTCTACATTATCAGTGGAGAGCCGCGTGCGCTTATCTGACAGCACACCACCAGCAGCGCTGAACACACGTTCAGACAGAACGCTGGCTGCGGGGCATGACAAGATCTCCAAGGCATAAGTGGCTAGCTCCGGCCATTTATCCAGATTGGAAGCCCAAAAAGAGCAAGGGTCCAGTGACACCGTCATGGCTTCAATGTTTACTTGGAGATACTCCTGTACCATCGTCTCTAGGCGTTGACTATGTGTCAGACTTCTTGTCTCCTGTGGCCTTGCAAAGGATGGGCTAAAAAAGTGGTAAAATGATTCCGCAAAATTGATGTTACCAGCAGATACTGTGGTTCTGTTACGGTTTGAGTGCTGAACACTTGACGGTCCCACGGTTGGCAAGTTGGAACTGTGAGATTCACTACGTGCACCACTGGTGTTTTGAGGAAAAGCACATGTAAGATTCTGCAACAGTCTCTGCTGATACTGCTGCATGCGTGCATCCCTTTCTATGGCAGGAATAATTTCTGCAAATTTACTTTTGTACCGGGGATCTAACAGTGTGGCAACCCAGTAGTCAGGATTATTTCTAATTCTCACAATTCGAGGGTCATGTTGCAGGTAGTGCAGCAAGAAGGCACTCATGTGTGTTGCGCATCCAGGAGCACCAAGTCCCTGTTGTGTTGGTGGCGAGGTAACAATCATGCTTCCTTCCTCTGTCCTCTCCCCCCAACCTCGCACAACAGAAATGTGATCAAAATCTCCCTCATCTGATGAGTCTTCCATCAGTTCGTCCTCCAATTCTTCCTGGGCTCCTGCACCTTCCTCACTAGTTTGGCTGCTACCATGCACCCTGGTAAAACCATCTCCCCCACCCTCACATGCCTGCCGCCTTGGTGCTGCCGACCGTCTGGACCTTGCAGATGTTAGCCCTTCCGCATACAACTCCTCCTGCTCTACTTCCTCCACCTCCTCTTGTGCCACCACCTGACTCCGAATTCTGTTTAACATGTGCTCCAGCATGTAAATCACCGGAATAGTCATGCTGATAATGGCATCATCAGCACTAAACATCTTCGTCGCCATTTCAAAACTGTGCAGAAGGGTGCATAGGTCCCTGATCTGAGACTACTCCTCCAGCGTGATTTGCCCCACCTCTGGATCTCGTTGGCCCAGGCTATACGTCAGAACGTATTGCACCAGGGCTTGTCGGTGCTGCCACAGTCGCTGCAACATGTGCAGAGTTGAATTCCACCGGGTAGGCACATCGCATTTTAGCCGGTGAAGTGGCAGGCCCAACGACTTCTGTAGAGATGTAAGTCGCTGAGCTGCGGGATGCGAACGGCGAAAGTGAGCACACAGCGACCGTGCCCTCTGCAGAAGGCCATCTAGTCTGGGATAGTGGGCTAAAAATTGCTGGACAACCAGGTTCAACACGTGCGCCATAGAAGGCACGTGTGTGACATTGCCCCGGCGAAGGGCCGCACCCAGGTTTGCAGCATTGTCGCACATGGCCTTCCCTGGTTTCAGGTCCAGTGGAGACAACCATTCATGAAATTGGTTCTCCAGAGCTGACCACAACTCCTCAGCTGTGTGACTCACATTTCCCAGACATTTCAAAGTAAAAACCGCCTGATGACGTTGAGCCCTACTGCCAGCATAGTAAGGAGGTGTGCAGGATCCCTTCTGCGCAGTTAGAAAGCTTGTGGCATGACCAGACAGGCTTTGGGTGCAGGTGGAAGACCGAGAGGAGGTTGAGGAGGCAGAAGCAGTGGAGGAACTTTGACATAAAGAGGATTGACGCACAACTCGTGGGGACGGCAAGACTTGGACAGCAGCCCCTTGTCCTGCTGTCACCATAGTTACCCAGTGCCCAGTCAGCGACATGTAACGCCCCTGTCCATGCCTACTCGTCCAAGTGTCTGTGGTGAAATGCACCCTGTCACACACAGAGTTTCTCAAAGAAGCGGTGACGTTGTACGCGACATGCTGGTGGAGCGCAGGCACACCTTTCTTTGAGAAGTAGTGCCGACTGGGCATCTGGTACTGGGGCACTGCGACGGACATAAGGTCTCGAAAATCCTCTGTGTCGACCAGGCGGAAAGGCAGCATTTCTGTAGCCAAGAGCTTGCAGATGGTGAAATTCAACCTCTTAGCTTTCTCATGGCTAGGAGGAAATGGTCTTTTACTTGTCCACATCTGAGGGACCGAGGGCTGGCTATTGTGCTTAGACGGGGTTGATAAGGATGTCCCCGGCAAACTGCCGGTCTGTGAGGAAGATGCAGGCGGACATGTTAGGTTGCCTTGATCCAAAGGTGGTGCTATCGATGTCGGACAGCGCTCAACACCAGCTGGTGTTACCACCTCCAAAGAAAATGATGACCTGTCAATCACGCTGGCTGTTGCGGGTAAAGAGGTGGCAGGTCTGCGCCCCAAAACAGGTGTGACTGCTGTCCCCCCAGTCACAGAGGATGAAGAGTCCGTGGATGCACAAGATATGGCAGACGGTGGTTGGCCCGGCCGGCTAGGCCGCATTGTAGCACACTGAGCTTCCCACTGCAACTTATGCTTCATGTCCATGTGCCGGTTCATGCATGAAGTACTCAAACTATGTATTTTTTGGCCTCTACTTAGCTTTTGCTGACAAATGTTACAGATAACACGAGTTGGGTCATCTTTATCGATCTGAAAAAATGCCCAGGCTATGCAAGGCTTAGCACCCATGCGACCTGAAGAGTCACCACGACTTGTGGTGAGAGGCAGAGTTGTGTTTGAGGATGCAGTTGTTGACGTGCTTCCAGTACTACGTCTCTGTCCAGGAAGGCGCAACCTGACCTCGTCGTCACTAGCATCTTCCTCCACCTCCTCTGCTGAGAAAAAATCCAGTTATGATTTTGGTGCACGAACAGTTATCGAACATAACCTCGAACAGCCGAATTTTTCTCAAATCGTTCGTGTTCGCCGAACGGCTCGAACACCGCCCAAAACAGCTCGAATTTGAGATTGGCGAACAGTTCGAGTAGAGCAACGCTCATCTCTAGTTATATCTATGTTTGGAGTCATTTTCTTTCTTTTCTCCTCCATTTTGTCCAGATGTCATGATAACTTTTCACATCCACATTTTATCTCTGCAGACTTCTATCTTTTCTGATGTCCTGCAGTACATCACAATATGGCACCTTTAAAATTAACAGTGTCATTATTAATGTTCTTGAATAAAAATATATGTATTACACTGTGCCCTTGAATAGATAATTGCCTTTACTGTGCTGCCTCGACAAAATATAAAACCCACACTCTTATGGAACATGGTCCCCACATTGTCTTTTCCATTAAAATATTATTGCCACACCATTCACCCTTATGAGTTATAACCGCCCATGACCCCCCTTATTAAAGCTATATCCGCCACACTGTCTGCACTTATTAGCTCGTACAGACACATGGTCCCAATCTTAAGAATTTCTTCTATTGTTCTCCTTTTACATAGTTGCCCCCCTCTTCACATTGTCCCCTAATATACTGTGCCCTCACATTGTCCACCCCATACTGCCCAGTTGATATACTGTACAGTTCCCCCTTCTCACACTTTCCTTCCCTCTGCATACTGTCCCCTCACAACATCCCTCCCATGCTGCACCCTTTCTATGCTGTTCCCCATACTGTCTCCTCACACTGTGTCACCCCACACTGCCCAGTCTCAATACTGTGACCCCTCTCACACTTTTTCCACCATGCTGTCCTTTACACTGTCCCACAGTGCTGTACCTCTCTCTATTATCCCCCCACTGCCCAGTCTCTACTGCATCACATTCCTTCCCTCATACTGTTACTTCACCCTAATTTTCCCCAATAAAACTCCTTTGTTTCTACAGCTCCATTGGAATGCTTGTCTTACTTATTTAGCATGATCAGGTGACGTCATCATGCTGCTGTACATTGAGTTGACCCCAGAAGTGCTGGTGGTTAGCGCTTCAATTGTACATGCTTATTAATGATGGGTAGGGCATTAACAGGCATTACAAGGCAACTTGGGACTTGTAGTAAGCAGTGATTGGTAAGCACTAACATGATTAAGCAATTTTACATACCTCTCATTTTGAATAAACACAGATTTGCAGAAAGTAAATCCATTGCCAACAGTAGTCTTGTTAAACTGACTCCATTGAATTATTGGGCACTTTTCTCCAGAAAATACATTACTACAGAACTACCTTGAATGTAAATTTAAAGAAAAATTAATAAATAATTAGGTATACAGTATATGTATGTATGTTTGTATATATGTACAGTACACAACAAAAGTTTGGACACACCTTCTCATTTAAAGATTTTTCTGTATTTTCATGACTATGAAAAATGTACATTCACACTGAAGGCATCAAAACTATGAAATAACACGTGGAATTATATACTTAACAAAAAAGTGTGAAACAACTGAAAATATGTCTTATATTCTAGGTTCTTCAAAGTAGCCACCTTTTGCTTTGATGATTGCTTTGCACACTCTTGCCATTCTCTTGATGAGCTTCAAGAGGTAGTCACCGGAAATGGTTTTCACCTCACAGGTGTGCCCTGTCAGGTTTAATAAGTGCAATTTCTTGCCTTATAAATGAGGTTGGGACCATCAGTTGTGTTGTGCAGAAGTCTGGTGGATACACAGCTCATAGTCCTACTGAATAGACTGTTAGAATTTGTATTATGGCAAGAAAAAAGCAGTTAAGTAAAGAAAAACGAGTGGCCATCATTACTTTAAGAAATGAAGGTCAGTCAGTCTGAAAAATTGGGAAAACTTTGAAAGTGTCCCCAAGTGCAATTGCAAAAACGATCAAGCAATACAAATAAACTGGCTCACATGAGGACTCCCCCAGGAAAGGAAGACCAAGAGTCACCTCTGCTTCTGAGGATAAGTTTATCTGAGTCACCAGCCTCAGAAATCGCAGGTTAACAGCAGCTCAGATTAGAGACCAGGTCAGTGCCACACAGAGTTCTAGCAGCAGACACATCTCTTCAACAACTGTTAAGAGGAGACTTTGTGCAGCAGGCCTTCATGGTAAAATAGCTTCTAGGAAACCACTGCTAAGGACAGGCAACAAGCAGAAGAGACTTGTTTGGGCTAAAGAACACAAGGAATGGACATTAGACCAGTGGAAATCTGTGCTTTGGTCTGATGAGTCCAAATTTGAGATCTTTGGTTCCAACCACCGTGTCTTTGTGCGACGCAGAAAAGGTTAACGGATGGACTCTACATGCCTGGTTCCCACCGTGAAGCATGGAGGAGAAGGTGTGATGGTGTGGGGGTGCTTTGCTGGAGACACTGTTGGGGATTTATTCAAAATTGAAGGCATACTAAACCAGCATGGCTACCACAGCATTTTGCAGTGGCATGCTATTCCATCCGGTTTGCGTTTAGTTGGACCATCATTTATTTTTCAACAAGACAATGACCCCAAACACACCTCCAGGCTGTGTAAGGGCTATTTGACCAAGAAGGAGAGTGATGGGGTGCTATGCCAGATGACCTGGCCTCCATAGTCACCAGAACTGAACCCAATCGAGATGGTTTGGGGTGAGCTGGACCGCAGAGTGAAGGCAAAAGGGCCAACAAGTGCTAAACATCTTTGGGAACTATCTCTTCAAGCTTATCAAGAGAATGCCAAGAGTGTGCAAAGCAGTCATCAAAGCTATAGGTGGCTACTTTGAAGAACCTAGAATATAAGACATATTTTCAGTTGTTTCACACTTTTTTGTTAAGTATATAATTCCACATGTGTTAATTCATAGTTTTGATGCCTTCCGTGTGAATGTACAATTTTCACAGTCATGAAAATACAGAAAAATCTTTAAATGAGGTGTGTCCAAACTTTTGGTCGGTACTGTATATACAAGTAAATGTATATATACATACAGTATCTGTGTATGTATGTATATATACATACTGTATATATATACATACATACACAGAGTATATACACATTTAATTGCATTGGAGAAAAACACTACCAAGTAGTTTGATCTATAATGATGTAATGGATCCAGCAGGAATCAAAACAACTTCAATAGGGTACTAGCAAATGGTGTTTATTTGAGAGAAAATTCTGTTGTTAATGAAAATATGGATTCCTGGATCAATTACTCATCTCAACAATCTAATAACGATATCCTGTAATTATGTATCCTTTAAAAAACAACATACCCCTTTTAAATTAATTTAATCAATATATCAATCAAGCAACCAATCAATCAAGCATGACAACATTAGGTGTAGAGAATTACACATTACAGTTTCATTGCTCTTACTGTAAAATATCCTAGCTATGCTGATATAGATGTAGATAACCCAGCAGACGAATAACCGAACGAAAAAATCAGAGGTAAACAAGTTCCTTAAAAAACCTTTAATGAATCATGGTTTGGCCATAGATGACACTGCATAGAGAGACACTCACACAACACTGATACATATATTTAAAAGGATATCATATCCCTACATGATATGAGCATAATGATACGAGTATAATGTATATGTCAGTACAATAATTGACAATATAATACGTAATCATCCAGACATCATCAATTTGTATTATTTGTCTCATTAATGGTGAGGACAGCACAAAATAACTTTAATTAGAATTTGTGCGGACTATACATAAACAAGGTGCTTGGTGTAATAAGTACTAAGAAGGAATATCCTTTCATGTCATAAATGCAAAAGCACCACAATTAATCAGTCATAGCCATAGAAAAAAAGTGCTTTAGTGCAATAAATATCAGACTGAACCAGACATGGATAAAAGTAGATCACCATAATTTATGTATATGTGGTATATCATCCTGTACTGATAATGCATATCACCAACACAGGAAAAAGGGTGATATGATAGTCCAATAATACTCGCAATTCAAATAAGTGCAAGTAGCATGATACCATTAGTCTCTTTATATTCAAGTGCTGTCAAAAATATCTAATTCACAGATGGAACCCACATGAAACCTATCTATATAGTGTGGATTGTCTTGGACATACTCATACCTGTATAATATACTATACCAGAGCCGAGTGGCGCCTACCCCGACGCGCGTTTCGGTATCGCACCTTCGTCAGGGGGTGGTATATAGATGTAGATGTAGTGATGACTTCATTGTCATGGATACATTTTTATACTATGCTTGGGCCTTCGATATACAGTATTTGTAAATTATTATTAGTAGGGCTGAGTGAGTATGTTCTGTCCGAGTATGCTCGGGCCGAGCTCCGAGTATTTAAAGCTGCTCGGTGATAAGGTTAAATCGCTCCCGTGTGCATGATTTGCAACTGTTTGATAGCTTTATTACATGTGAGGAATGTGTAAGAAATAGACATTCCTCACATGTAATAAAGCTGTCAAACAGTTGCAAATCATGCACACGGGAGCGATTTAACCTTATCACCGAGCAGCTATAAATACTCGGAGCTCGGCCCGAGCATACTCAGCGAAAGGGTTAATAGAACATACTCGCTCAACACTAATTATTACATTACTTCTATCCAATGTTTTATCTTAATTAGTCTCCCCATGATTATTTTGTAAATATGTCGTTTACCTACAGTTCAGCTATACATTTCTCAGGTAACAATTTGCTAAATTGTATTCAATACTAAATATAAGCTTGGACAATAAATTTATACAGTAGCATAAATAAGTATAAGCATATTGTTTTAAATGATATGAACTAAGTAATGCATTATCCGAGGGCAGAGTAAGAAAAGTTAAATTTTTTACAAACTAGCCATCTTTCAGTGTCAGCATTTCCTCCATTCCTCTTCCGCTGTCTTCTATTTTAGAAAACATGTGGAACAGATGACAATAGACAGGAGATGGATGAAAAGCCCAGCCAGCAGATTGCTGTTTTAAGGCCATTCAGTAAAGTACAAAAACAACCCTGCTGTTTTGTACTCAAGACTAGTGTTGAGCCACCCCCGTAGTGTTCGAGTTCGGTTCGGTTCGTCGAACACCCGTGTGTTCGCCGAACTGTTCGTCGAACACCTTCGAACACCGTTAAAACCAATGGCAGGCAAACAAAAACACATAGAAACACATAGAAAACACGTTCAAAGGTGTCCAAAAGCTGACAAACTGCTCAGAAGATATAACTAACACATGGAAAAGTGACAAGTACATATAGTCATGCGAAAATAAAAGAGGTGGAGGAGTAAAAGGAGGGGGAGACACAGATATAGGCATGTCATGCCCTTCTAAAATCCAAAAAGTGAGAAGCGGACACGGCCAGTCCGCTCCTGCCCGTGCCACCTCCGTGTCGCCGGGTTTGTGCCAGAGCCGCGGTGAACCCTGATGGCCAGCCCCCCTCTCCCAATACTGGTGCCTGTCCGCTGGTGGGTCGAGCGAGCCCCCCTGTGGTGGAGGCAGCTCTAAGCTTTTTAATTTAAATTGTCTCTCTAATTTGAATGAATACACTTTAAATCCATTTACAAGGATCTATTGGAGGGCAAGTCTCATGCCAGCAGCCGCGTAATTCCAGCTCCAGTAGCGTCCACTAAAGCTGCTGCAGTTAAAAAGCTTTTATAAGGATCGAGCCCGGCTGTCCACCGCAAGGCATCCTACTGCCAGTCCCAGCCCCTATGCCTTGGGGTGCCTCCTGATGCTCTTCACTGAGTATCCCGTGGTCCCGAAGCATTTCCTTTGAAAAAATTAAGTGTCTAAACTACAGGTGGTGTAGCTTGCTTAACATCCGGGATAATCCGCTGACTAGCAGACACTGCTACTAGGCACAAAGTATTTCCTGGGCTAGATGCAGTTAAAAATTTGTAATTAGATACTCTCGTTGGATGCTGAGAAAGCATTCCATAGAGTCTCCTGGCGCGCCATATATGATTCTCTTAAAAAGCTTGGGGTAGGGGTCTAGGGGACCCTTTTATAGCCAAAATCACGGCCCTGTATCACAATACGTCACCTAGGCTGAAGATAAATGGAACTGTAGCACCCTGAGGGCTCGGTTGCTACAGAGGTATTGCACCTCACCCAGAGGTGTGATATCTCACTCTCAGGTAAGGATGGAGTGTGGATCAGGACCCGACACCTGCATGCATTACACCACATTGCCGTGGGGCAGGGCGACCAATATGCCTCTGAGATGGGCACGACAGTCCCTGTCCCTGGCTGGAGTGGGGGGAGGGAACACTGAGGAAGGGGAACCCTGTAGTGCAGGAGCAGGGAGGAAGCAGTTCCTGGGTGCATTGAGAAGGGAGTATAAAAGGTGGGCACCATCTTAGTTCAGTGCAGAGAAGTCTGAGCAGAAGTGGCAGGGAGCAGGGGCTCTGCATGAGCTCTGCTCCGGAGGCGGGCCTAGTAACAGAGGCCCAGGCCTGGAAGAGGGAGAAGGAAGGAAGAGGAGCGGAGAAGGCTCCAGGAACGAGGAATGAAGGGATCCCAGGGGTGCGGACGGGCGAGTCGCCACCGCACGCCCGAATCCACCTGCGTGGAGGGGTCAGGCCAAAGGGGGAGACCGGTCCCCGAAACTAGTGGAGGCAGGAAACGACCCTCAGCTAGAAACCGGAGGCTGTGACATTTTATGTGGCGCAGCCCCTCGCTACACCCGCTAGGAAGGCACCACATAGGGTCAGGGAAACTGGCGCCAAGTTTACCAAGAGGAGGCCCGAGGCAGCCGGACAGAAGGGTTGGTAAGAAAGGCCAGACAAAGGACACACAAAGGGGGTCCTGTGAAGCGCTCCAAAGTTATCTGGGAGTTGTCTGAGCCCCTCACCTGGTGAGCACAGTACGACGTGGGCAGCCGTTACCTGCAGACGTGGTCTGGATAATAAGAACTGTGAGTAAAGGCCCTGGACTGCATCACTGACTCCGTGTCGTTACTGCTGCTGCCCTGCACCATCACCCCCATCCTCCGCATACACTGCCCTGAGGCTATACTCCTCCCGTGGGGAGTTATGCTACGCTCTGCTGCACCCACAACACCAGCCTCAGCGGTCTGCCCTGCAGCGGCGGTTCACTCTGACCGCAATCCACGGGTGGCGTAGTCGGACATTTAAACATCAAAACCACATAAATAGTTCCGCCACTGGTTTGACCACCCTGAGCCACGGAACCGGGTCGCCGCCACGAAGACTACAACCACCAGCATCTACCAAAAAGGGTCCGGCTCCGGGTGTCCCAAGGCCCAGGGGGTGCATCAGAACATTTTCATCACCTTTCACAATCACCAATGGGACAAGGCAGGGATGTCCTCTGTCCCCTCTCTTATACATCCTAGTGACGGAGCACCTGCTCTCATCAATTCGCCATAACCCCAATATTAGGTGGATTGAGGTGGGAGGCACCGAGTACAAGTGCTCTCTATTTGCTGATGATGTCCTAGTATATATCACTCAATCATATATATCCATCCATGCTGTTATGGCTGAAATAGATCACTTTGTTACATGGTCAAATTTTAAAATCAATGCAGCGAAGTCTGAGGCCCTCGATGTCTCCCTCCCCAAATCCATATAGGATTCCATCCAGTCCAACTTTCCCTTTGCCTGGCCCTCACAGGGTATCAAATACTTAGGAATTCCTATTCATAGAGACCTCTCCCATCTATGTTATCTTAATTTTGGGCCCTTTATTGAACAACTCCATACAGACCACGGTTGGCAAGTTACAACTGTAAGATTCACTACGTGAACCACTGGTGTTTTGTGGAAAAGCACATGTACACTGCGTTCCAAATTATTATGCAAAAAGTGTTTAGGAGTGATATGGGAAGAATTTGTTTGTTTGTCAGTTAAACTCATTGATGGTGATGTGTGTCAGGGCTCTTTATATCACTGTAAGCAATTGCAGACACCTGTGCTAATTAGTTTGGCAGGTGTGTCCAATGAAAGGCAAGACTACTTAAGAAGGCTGTCTCACATTATTAAGCAGCCTACATTTTCTGCCAAAATGGGAAAGAAAAAGGATGTGTCGGCTGCTGAGAAGCAACAAATTGTGGAGTGTTTAGGTAAAGGCATGACTACAATCAACATTGTGCGATGATCAGGATGAAGTGTCTTGGCAATCAAGAAGTATGTAGCTGATTCACAGTACACATGTGTGCGTGCTGATAAGGGCAAATTGAGGACTCTTTCCTACAGGCAATTACGTCAGGTTGAAAGAGCAGCGGCAAAAAAGCCTTGTCATAGCAGCAGACAAGTTTTTGAAGCTGCTTGTGCCTCCAACGTCCCCCGAACAACAAGATGCAGGGTCCTTCAGAGGTTTGCAGCTGTGCATATGCCATCCTGTCGACCTCCTCTATCGACTTCACACAAGCAGAAACGGCTCCAGTGGGCCAAACATTACATGAAGACTGATTTCAAAACTGTTTTGTTCACGGATGAGTGCCGTGCAGCGCTCGATGGTCCAGATGGATGGAGTGGAGGATGGCTGGTTGATGGACACCCCACGCAAACACGGCTACAGCGCCAACAAGGAGGAGGTGGAGTTATGTTTTGGGCTGGAATCATGGGGAGAGAGATTGTCGGCCCCTTTAGGATCCCTGAAGGCGCTAAAGATGAACTCCATAATGTATGTGGATTTTCTCAAACAGCACTTCCTGCCATGGTTCAAGAAGAAGAACCGTGTATTTCACAGCAAGATCATTTTTCTGCATGATAATGCACCATCTCATGCTGCACATAAAACATCTGCATCTCTGGCTGATATGGGCATAAAAGGGGACAAACTTATTGTGTGACCCCCATGCTCCCCTGACCTGTACCCCATTCAGAACCTTTGGAGCATCATTAAAAGGAGTGTCTATGATGGCGGGAGGCAGTTCACATCTAAGCAACAGCTCTGGGAGGGTATTCTGTCCTCATGCAAAACAATTGAAGCAGAAACCATCCAAAACCTGACAAATTCAATGGACGAGAGAGTTCAGAAGCTCCTTTCGAACAAGGGGTCCTATGTGAAAATGTAACATCACCTAGAATAAAGTTTTGAGTTGAAAACTGTTTGATTTCAGTTTCTAACAACCTGCTAATGCTTATAATTTCAAAAATGACCATTTTTTTGGTCTTTATTAAAATGAAAAGGTTGATCGAAAAGTTTGGGGGATCTAAGAGTGTGGCAACCCAGTAGTCATGATTACTTCGAATTCTGACAATATGAGGGTCATGCTGCAGGTAGTGCAGCAAGAAGGCACTTATGTGTCTTGCGCATCTCGGAGCCCCAAAATTATTTTCCGGGCTAGATGCAGCTAAAAATTATTTTTAATTTTAAATCTGGTGAAGCTTTAGTATAGATGGCCTAATAGGATCAGTGCTGCACACTGCTACAAAGCCCAAATTATTTTCCAGCCAAGATACAGATAAACATGATTAGTAATTTGAAAGCTTAAAACGGTTGGTAGGGTGATTTTAATCAATCATCAAGCTTTTACTCTCCCCAGGATGACACAGGGGTAGAAAAGTCGTTTCGGATCCATGATTTGTTCATCTTTATGAACGTGAGTCTGTCTACATTATCAGTGGAGAGCCGCGTGCGCTTATCTGTCAGCACACCACCAGCAGCGCTGAACACACGTTCAGACAGAACGCTGGCTGCGGGGCATGACAAGATCTCCAAGGCGTAAGTGGCTAGCTCCGGCCATTTATCCAGATTGGAAGCCCAAAAAGAGCAAGGGTCCAGTGACACAGTCGTGGCTTCAATGTTTACTTGGAGATACTCCTGTACCATCGTCTCTAGGCGTTGACTATGTGTCAGACTTCTTATCTCCTGTGGCCTTGCAAAGGATGGGCTAAAAAAGTGGTGAAATGATTCCGCAAAATTGATGTTACCAGCAGATACTGTGCTTCTGTTATGGTTTGAGTGCTGAACACTTGACGGTCCCACGGTTGGCAAGTTGGAACTGTGAGATTCACTACGTGCACCACTGGTATTTTGTGGAAAAGCACATGTAAGATTCTGCAACAGTCTCTGCTGATACTCCTGCACGCGTGCATCCCTTTCTATGGCAGGAATAATTTCTGCAAATTTACTTTTGTACCGGGGATCTAACAGTGTGGCAACCCAGTAGTCAGGATTATTTCTAATTCTCACAATTCGAGGGTCATGTTGCAGGTAGTGCAGCAAGAAGGCACTCGTGTGTTGCGCATCCAGGAGCACCAAGTCCCTGTTGTGTTGGTGGCGAGGTAACAATCATGCTTCCTTCCTCTGTCCTCTCCCCCCAACCTCGCACAACAGAAATGTGATCAAGGTCTCCCTCATCTGATGAGTCTTCCATCAGTTCGTCCTCCACTTCTTCCTGGGCTCCTGCACCTTCCTCACTAGTTTGGCTGCTACCATGCGCCCTGGTAAAACCATCTCTCCCACCCTCACATGCCTGCCGCCTTGGTGCTGCCGACCGTCTGGACCTTGCAGATGTTAGCCCTTCCGCATACAACTCCTCCTCCTCTACTTCCTCCACCTCCTCTTGTGCCACCACCTGACTCTGAATTCTGTTTAACATGTGCTCCAGCATGTAAATCACCGGAATAGTCATGCTGATAATGGCATCGTCAGCACTAAACATCTTCGTCGCCATTTCAAAACTGTGCAGAAGGGTGCATAGGTCCCTGATCTGAGACCACTCCTCCAGCGTGATTTGCCCCACCTCTGAATCTCGTTGGCCCAGGCTATACGTCAGAACGTATTGCACCAGGGCTTGTCGGTGCTGCCACAGTCGCTGCAACATGTGCAGAGTTGAATTCCACCGGGTAAGCACATCGAATGTTAGCCGGTGAAGTGGCTGGCCCAACGGCTTCTGTAGATATGTAAGTCGCTGAGCTGCGGGATGCGAACGGCGGAAGTGAGCACACAGCGACCGTGCCCTCTGCAGAAGGCCATCTAGTCTGGGATAGTGGGCTAAAAATTGCTGGACAACCAGGTTCAACACGTGAGCCATACAAGGCACGTGTGTGACATTGCCCCGGCGAAGGGCCGCACCCAGGTTTGCAGCATTGTCGCACACGGCCTTCCCTGGTTTCAGGTCCAGTGGAGACAACCATTCATGAAATTGGTTCTCCAGAGCTGACCACAACTCCTCAGCTGTGTGACTCACATTTCCCAGACATTTCAATGTAAAAACCGCCTGATGACGTTGAGCCCTACTGCCAGCATAGTAAGGAGGTGTGCAGGATCCCTTCTGTGCAGTTAGAAAGCTTGTGGCATGACCAGACAGGCTTTGGGTGCAGGTGGAAGACCGAGAGGAGGTTGAGGAGGCAGAAGCAGTGGAGGAACTTTGACATAAAGAGGATTGACGCACATCTCGTGGGGACGGCAAGACTTGGACAGCAGCCCCTTGTCCTGCTGTCACCATAGTTACCCAGTGCCCAGTCAGCGACATGTAACGCCCCTGTCCATGCCTACTCGTCCAAGTGTCTGTGGTGAAATGCACCCTGTCACACACAGAGTTTCTCAAAGAAGCGGTGATGTTGTGTGCAACATGCTGGTGGAGCGCAGGCACACCTTTCTTTGAGAAGTAGTGCCGACTTGGCATCTGGTACTGGGGCACTGCGACGGACATAAGGTCTCGAAAATCCTCTGTGTCCACCAGGCGGAAAGGCAGCATTTCTGTAGCCAAGAGCTTGCAGATGGTGAAATTCAACCTCTTAGCTTTCTCATGGCTAGGAGGAAATGGTCTTTTACTTGTCCACATCTGAGGGACCGAGGGCTGGCTATTGTGCTTAGACGGGGTTGATAAGGGTGTCCCCGGCAAACTGCCTGTCTGTGGGGAAGATGCAGGCGGACATGTTAGGTTGCCTTGATCCAAAGGTGGTGCTATCGATGTCGGACAGCGCTCAACACCAGCTGGTGTTACCACCTCCAAAGAAAATGATGACCTGCCAATCACGCTGGCTGTTGCGTGTAAAGAGGTGGCAGGTCTGCGCCCCAAAACAGGTGTGACTGCTGTCCCCCCAGTCACAGAGGATGAAGAGGCCACGGATGCACAAGATATGGCAGACGGTGGTTGGCCCGGCCGGCTAGGCCGCATTGTAGCACACTGAGCTTCCCACTGCAACTTATGCTTCATGTCCATGTGCCGGTTCATGCATGAAGTACTCAAACTATGTATTTTTTGGCCTCTACTTAGCTTTTGCTGGCAAATGTTACAGATAACACGAGTTGGGTCATCTTTATCGATCTGAAAAAATGCCCAGGCTATGCAAGGCTTAGCACCCATGCGACCTGAAGAGCCACCACGACTTGTGGTGAGAGGCAGAGTTGTGTTTGAGGATGCAGTTGTTGACGTGCTTCCAGTACTACGTCTCTGTCCAGGAAGGCGCAACCTGACCTCGTCGTCACTAGCATCTTCCTCCACCTCCTCTGCTGACCTCATCTCTTGGCTGACTGTGGGTTGACAGTAAGTGGGATCTCCAACCTCATCATCATCACCCTGTGCGTTATCACACCCGTCGTCCTCAGAGCCAACCTGTTCCTGCCCTGACAAAAAACTAAAGTTGTCGCTCCAATTAGGTATTTGAGTCTTATCATCGTCTTCCTCATTGTCTCCACCAACAGGAGTTACAGTTTGGGAATGAGGGTCTACATTATGGTCAGAACCTTCTGCGTCTGGTCCTGGATCCGACTCATAAAAATTCTGGGCATCAGTGTAGATCATTTCCTCGTCTGGATTCACAGAAGCACTGGAGTCGACCTCTGATTCCCAGGCTATAGTATGAGTAAACAGCTCTGCAGACTCAACCATCTGTTCTACCTCATACTCAGACGGGCAGCTGGAGATTTGGGAGCTGTGAGGAAGCAAGTGCGATTGGGGTGACACCTTTGAGGACTGGAGAATTTGTGATGTTGAAGTTGATGTGGAGGAGAGCCCACTTAAAGGAGCACTTGATATCCGTTGAAGCACCTGCTGTTTTTGTGCCTCATCTGGAATTTGTAGCGATTGGCGTGGCCGTAAGAAAGGGATCTTATCACATTGTCCGCTAAAAGAAGTAGACATTTTAGTTTGGCTGGAAGATGGTCTTTCTTCTGCAGATGTTACTGTTGCTTTAACACCTACCCCACGGACACAACCTTTTTTCCCCTTCCCAACACGCCTATTCCCCTTTCCACCAGCAGCAGGCCTTTTTCCACTCATTTTGGTGGTTAACTAATTCACAACTCTGGAGTTGTTTGCACAAAAAAACAATGGATGGGAACCGAGCAGAGCTGAGTGGCCAAACTGTGGTATTAGGCCAAAACTATTGGCTGGGTTAGATGCAGAAAAAAATTATATTCAATTTGCAACCTGATGGAGGTCTGTATAGATGGATTAATAGAACAAGTCCCACACACAGCTAGAAGCCCAATATTTTTTCAGAGGTAGATGCAGAAAAAAATATATTCAGTTTGCAACCTGATGGAGGTCTGTATAGATGGATTAATAGAACAAGTCCCACACGCAGCTAGAAGCCCAATATTTTTTTAGAGGTAGATGCAGAAAAAAATATATTCAGTTTGCAACCTGATGGAGGTGTGTATAGATGGATTAATAGAACAAGTCCCACACACAGCTAGAAGCCCAATATTTTTCAGAGCTAGATGCAGAAAAAAATATATTCAGTTTGCAACCTGATGGAGGTCTGTATAGATGGATTAATAGAACAAGTCCCACACACAGCTAGAAGCCCAATATTTTTTCAGAGGTAGATGCAGAAAAAAATATATTCAGTTTGCAACCTGATGGACGTCTGTATAGATGGATTAATAGAACAAGTCCCACACACAGCTAGAAGCCCAATATTTTTCAGAGCTAGATGCAGAAAAAAATATTTTCAGTTTGCAACCTGATGGAGGTCTGTATAGATGGATTAATAGAACAAGTCCCACACACAGCTAGAAGCCCAATATTTTTTCAGAGGTAGATGCAGAAAAAAATATATTCAGTTTGCAACCTGATGGAGGTCAGTATAGATGGACTAATACAACAAGTCCCACACACAGCTAGAAGCCCAATATTTTTTCAGAGGTAGATGCAGAAAAAAATATATTCAGTTTGCAACCTGATGGAGGTCAGTATAGATGGACTAATACAACAAGTCCCACACACAGCTAGAAGCCCAATATTTTTTCAGAGGTAGATGCAGAAAAAAATATATTCAGTTTGCAACCTGATGGAGGTCTGTATAGATGGATTAATAGAACAAGTCCCACACACAGCTAGAAGCCCAATATTTTTTCAGAAGTAGATGCAGAAAAAAATATATTCAGTTTGCAACCTGATGGAGGTCTGTATAGATGGATTAATAGAACAAGTCCCACATACAGCTAGAAGCCCAATATTTTTTCAGAGGTAGATGCAGAAAAAAATATATTCAGTTTGCAACCTGATGGAGGTCTGTATAGATGGATTAATAGAACAAGTCCCACACACAGCTAGAAGCCCTATATTTTTTCAGAGGTAGATGGAGAAAAAAATATATTCAGTTTGCAACCTGATGGAGGTCAGTATAGATGGACTAATACAACAAGTCCCACACACAGCTAGAAGCCCAATATTTTTTCAGAGGTAGATGCAGAAAAAAATATATTCAGTTTGCAACCTGATGGAGGTCAGTATAGATGGACTAATACAACAAGTCCCACACACAGCTAGAAGCCCAATATTTTTTCAGAGGTAGATGCAGAAAAAAATATATTCAGTTTGCAACCTGATGGAGGTCTGTATAGATGGATTAATAGAACAAGTCCCACACGCAGCTAGAAGCCCAATATTTTTTCAGAGGTAGATGCAGAAAAAAATATATTCAGTTTGCAACCTGATGGAGGTCAGTATAGATGGACTAATACAACAAGTCCCACACACAGCTAGAAGCCCAATATTTTTTCAGAGGTAGATGCAGAAAAAAATATATTCAGTTTGCAACCTGATGGACGTCTGTATAGATGGATTAATAGAACAAGTCCCACACACAGCTAGAAGCCCAATATTTTTCAGAGCTAGATGCAGAAAAAAATATTTTCAGTTTGCAACCTGATGGAGGTCTGTATAGATGGATTAATAGAACAAGTCCCACACACAGCTAGAAGCCCAATATTTTTTCAGAGGTAGATGCAGAAAAAAATATATTCAGTTTGCAACCTGATGGAGGTCAGTATAGATGGACTAATACAACAAGTCCCACACACAGCTAGAAGCCCAATATTTTTTCAGAGGTAGATGCAGAAAAAAATATATTCAGTTTGCAACCTGATGGAGGTCAGTATAGATGGACTAATACAACAAGTCCCACACACAGCTAGAAGCCCAATATTTTTTCAGAGGTAGATGCAGAAAAAAATATATTCAGTTTGCAACCTGATGGAGGTCTGTATAGATGGATTAATAGAACAAGTCCCACACACAGCTAGAAGCCCAATATTTTTTCAGAAGTAGATGCAGAAAAAAATATATTCAGTTTGCAACCTGATGGAGGTCTGTATAGATGGATTAATAGAACAAGTCCCACATACAGCTAGAAGCCCAATATTTTTTCAGAGGTAGATGCAGAAAAAAATATATTCAGTTTGCAACCTGATGGAGGTCTGTATAGATGGATTAATAGAACAAGTCCCACACACAGCTAGAAGCCCTATATTTTTTCAGAGGTAGATGGAGAAAAAAATATATTCAGTTTGCAACCTGATGGAGGTCAGTATAGATGGACTAATACAACAAGTCCCACACACAGCTAGAAGCCCAATATTTTTTCAGAGGTAGATGCAGAAAAAAATATATTCAGTTTGCAACCTGATGGAGGTCTGTATAGATGTATTAATAGAACAAAGTCCCACACACAGCTAGAAGCCCAATATTTTTTCAGAGGTAGATGCAGAAAAAAATATATTCAGTTTGCAACCTGAAGGAGGTCTGTATAGATGGATTAATAGAACAAGTCCCACACACAGCTAGAAGCCCAATATTTTTTCAGAGGTAGATGCAGAAAAAAATATATTCAGTTTGCAACCTGATGGAGGTCTGTATAGATGGATTAATAGAACAAGTCCCACACACAGCTAGAAGCCCAATATTTTTTCAGAGGTAGATGCAGAAAAAAATATATTCAGTTTGCAACCTGATGGAGGTCTGTATAGATGGATTAATAGAACAAGTCCCACACACAGCTAGAAGCCCAATATTTTTTCAGAGCTAGATGCAGAAAAAAATTATATTCAATTTGCAACCTGATGGAGGTCAGTATAGATGGACTAATAGAATGATGCTATGCCCAAAAGATTTTACTTCACTAGGTGCAGTAAAAAAATTGGTATTCTATACACAGGTGGTATATCTTGCAACACAGATAGGCTACTCCACTGACTAACACACTCTGCAATAGGCCAAAAAGGATTAGCTTTGCTAGATTCAGCCAAATGCTGTGAAAAAAACTTGCACAGCACTGGCACAGACCTGCCTGGCAAAAACTGATAGGAACTGATGTAACCTAGTCCTGAAAAGGACTCCAATTACAATTAGTCTTTACTCCCACAATCTATCTATTTAAGAGCACAGACCTGCCTGATAAAAGTCGTAGGAAATGCTGTAACCTAGTCCTTAAAAGGACTGCAATCACAACTATTCGCTACTCCCAAGCTATCTGTAGATTTGTGCGAAAATTGGCTTGAAATTAACAAGGTATAGCACACACAGCAACAGCGGTGCCGTCTAACACGCAGCTGCAGCAGTGAGAAAATGGTGGCGACGGGGAAAATGGCTTGGTCTTATAGGGCAAGGACATGTGACATACACTGCCAATGACACATGCCCTTGCTTGTGTGAAAAAAAGCACTTCGCTCCGTGTGTGCGCTGCTGATAGGCTGACAGATTGCACCTCCCCACTGCAAATGCGGGAAAGAGAAAAAAAAACGGAGATCTTCATTGTTCCTGCAGAGATCCATCCCCTTCCCCTCCCCCCACCCCGCTGTACACTCAAACTGCGTATTAACATTAATTTTAATCATTACTGAGAAAAATCCAGTTATGATTTTGGTGCACGAACAGTTATCGAACATAACCTCGAACAGCCGAATTTTTCTCAAATTGTTCGTGTTCGCCGAACGGCTCGAACACCGCCCAAAACAGCTCGAATTTGAGATTGGCGAATAGTTCGAGTAGAACAACGCTCATCTCTACTCAAGACACATGAATTCAGGTTCAAAATCATTCGCTGGAATGACAAGAAGTAAAGGTGGAATAATGCATCTTCACTCTTACGATGTAAAAATGAAAAGATAACAGTGGTAACTAATCAATCGTCTCTCTTAGGCTCTGTTCACACTTCCAGTAATTCATTTCTGTCAGGTTTCCATTGCTCTTTGATGGCCAGAACAATATAGCACTATTGTATCCAGTAAAAATGATAAATCTGTTATAGTTCAATGGATGGAATTCATGAAGATTTGATACAAAACGGATCTGTCATATCCATTATGGTTCCCAGTAAAAGTAGAAGTCATGACTACTGTGAACAAAATCAAAATGGATTAGGCTTTAAAGGTGTCAGCTGATCCTCTCATAAGCAAATTTTAGCCAAAAAAAAATAAATGAACATTATTTCTCACCTCTGAGCTAGTTTCTAACAATGTAACTAGTTTAGTGGATGAAAATTAATATTTGCTGTTGTCTGGCATCTTACGACAATCCATCAATGTTTATCAGACGATCTGCACTGCCATCAGCAATGTATGTATTGGTCTCTCCTGCAACTTTAAATCCATTTAGTTTGTGCTAGCAAAAAGTGAGAAATGGTCTGCAATCTTAGCAAAAGTGAGGAATGGTCTTCCAAAGTTTTTCAGTAGCAATGGCTAAATTCTTCCAACATGTTTACCCAATATTGTGGAATACAGCCATTGTGTTTCTAGACCACCGCTCTGCTGAAAAATGGCGAAAAAAGAGTTCTACATAAAGAAATAAAAGTTAAATATAATGATGAGAGAGAACTAAAATGCTCAGATGCTTGTTTCGAGTATAATGGGAGTCAGTGGGAAATCAGAGCATTTTTCCGGCAGACCCTACAAGGAGGTCTGGGGGGCAGTGAAAATGTTTAAATGGATAGAAAAAGTGCTGAATGGAAGGAGAACAACATGGGGAAGACCCCTGAAAGCATCTTTGACTCCCAGATCGCTGCTGAGAACAATGGTGTCACACTTTTATTCCACTTAAAGGACTGACAGTAAAACATTCAAAATCGAAGAGAAATTGAAATTCCAGAAAGAAAATGTTAAGAAACATTCTTTTATGTATAATGACTTGTATATAAGGCAAAATTAAAAAGGTTTTTAAAAAAATAATAATTTAAGTAAACCAAAATTGAAATTTATATTGAGGTTAAAACCACCGTAATTTAACACAAAGCAGGTTAAACTGTATGGTTAAGTAAATTTTTTCACGAAAAAAAAAAATTTGGTCACCTGCAGAAGGCAAAGCTTTTTTTAGTTTAAAATCACCATAATTTAACACAAAGCAGGTTAAACTATATTGATGACAATACAGTCAATTTTTTCACAAAAAAAAAATATTTGGTCACCTGTAGCAGGCAAAGAGTTCTCTATTTAGTTTAAAACCACAGAATTTTAACACAAAGCACGCTAAACTGTATAGATGACAATACAGTCCATTTTTCCACAAAAAAAAGAAATGTGGTCACCTGCAGCAGCTATATATTTAGAAACCAACTGCAAAGTCCTAAGCCCAGCCTAGAGGTGTTCAAGATGTATTGTATAGAAACGGCAAAGCACAAGGTTAGCCCCTAAAAGAACTTTTGGTATGGCGATTGAGCAACAGTATCACCACTAGCTGACTGATTCCTGAAACTGTGCACACAGGCCTGGACAACTACTCTCTCCCTCCAATAAGAACTCCACTTGAGCTTTGTAATGGCATCAGTGTGCTGAGAGTGGCCGTGCTGGTCCTTTTATAGCCTCTGATGAGGTAATGCGGCCTGCCAATCACAGTAATGTCACTACCAAAATGGCTACAACATTACAGTGACTGGCAGACAATCCTCGCATGTTTATTGGCTGTGTAACAGGCGCCAAACATGTGGGGTGGGGATTCCAGCATTACATCCGAGCACCACCCAATGCTGGTTGAGTGCGAAGCACATCCGAGCACCCAGATACTCAACTGACATCCGAGTATCACCGAACATGTTCACTCATGTCTAGTTAAAGGTTAACTTAATGCATATTTCTATAATACCAATTTTAATTATAGTTATGTTAAAAAAAAATTGTATTTCAACAAATGATCACCGGCAGTACAGTGGTGTAAGAAAATACACACACGCTGGGATGTATCAAAATAATTACATGATATATCACTTATAAATTTTATATATATATCTATATATACAGTACAGACCAAAAGTTTAGACACACCTTCTCATTTAAAGATTTTTCTGTATTTTCTTGACTATGAAAATTGTACATTCACACTGAAGGCATCAAAACTATGAATTAACACAAGTGGAATTATATACTTAACAAAAAAGTGTGAAACAACTGAAAATATGTCTTATATTCTAGGTTCTTCAAAGTAGCCACCTTTTGCTTTGATGACTGCTTTGCACACTCTTGGCATTCTCTTGATGAGCTTCAAGAGGTAGTCTGAGAAGGTATGTCCAAACTTTTGGTCTGTACTGTATATATATATATATATATATATATATATATATATATATATATACAGTACAGACCAAAAGTTTGGACACACCTTCTCATTTAAAGATTTTTCTGTATTTTCTAGACTATGAAAATTGTACATTCACACTGAAGGCATCAAAACTATGAATTAACACATGTGGAATTATATACTTAACAAAAAAGTGTGAAACAACTGAAAATATGTCTTATATTCTAGGATCTTCAAAGTAGCCACCTTTTGCTTTGATGACTGCTTTGCACGCTCTTGGCATTCTCTTGATGACCTTCAAGAGGTAGTCACCGGAAATGGTCTTCCAACAATCTTGAAGGAGTTCCCAGAGATGCTTAGCACTTGTTGGCCCCTTTGCCTTCACTCTGCGGTCCAGCTCACCCCAAACCATCTTGATTGGGATCAGGTCTGGTGACTGTGGAGGCCAGGTCATCTGGCGTAGCACCCCATCACTCTCCTTCTTGGTCAAATAGCCTTTACACAGCCTGGAGGTGTGTTTGGGGTCATTGTCCTGTTAAAAAATAAATGCTGGTCCAACTAAATGCAAACCGGATGGAATAGCATGCCACTGCAAGATTCTGTGGTAGCCATGCTGGTTCAGTATGTCTTCAATTTTGAATAAATCCCCAACAGTGTCACCAGCAAAGCACCCCCACACCATCACACCTCCTCCTCCATGCTTCACAGTGGGAAATAGGCATGTAGAGTCCATCTGTTTACCTTTCCTGCATCGCACAAAGACACGGTGGTTGGAACTAAAGATCTCAAATTTGGACTCATCAGACCAAAGCACAGATTTACACCGGTCTAATGTCAATTCCTTGTGTTCTTTAGCCCAAACCAGTCTCTTCTGCTTGTTGCCTGTCCTTAGCAGTGGTTTCCTAGCAGCTATTTTACCATGAAGGCCTGCTGCACAAAGTCTCCTCTTAACAGTTGTTGAAGAGATGTGTCTGCTGCTAGAACTCTGTGTGGCATTGACCTGGTCTCTAATCTGAGCTGCTGTTAACCTGCGATTTTTGAGGCTGGTGACTTGGATAAACTTATCCTCAGAAGCAGAGGTGACTCTTGGTCTTCCTTTCCTGGGGTGGTCCTCATGTGAGCCTGTTTCTTTGTAGCGCTTGATGGTTTTTGCAACTGCACTTGGGGACACTTTCAAAGTTTACCCAATTTTTCGCACTGACTGACCTTCATTTCTTAAAGTAATGATGGCCACTCGTTTTTCTTTACTTAGCTGCTTTTTTCTTGCCATAATACAAATTCTAACAGTCTATTCAGTAGGACTATCAGCTGTGTATCCACCAGACTTCTGCACTACACAACTGATGGTCCAAACCCCATTTATAAGGCAAGAAATCCCACTTATTAAACCTGACATGGCACACCTGTGAAGTGAAAACCATTTCTGGTGTCTACCTCTTGAAGCTCATCAAGAGAATGGCAAGAGTGTGCAAAGCAGTCATCAAAGCAAAAGGTGGCTACTTTGAAGAACCTAGAATATAAGACATATTTTCAGTTGTTTCACACTTTTTTGTAAAGTATATAATTCCACATGTGTTAATTCATAGTTTTGATGCCTTCAGTGTGAATGTACAATTTTCATAGTCATGAAAATACAGAAAAATCTTTAAATGAGAAGGTGTGTCCAAACTTTTGGTCTGTACTGTATATACATAGATTCGAATGATTAAAAATAGTAAAGTGCTGGTGCTATGTTAATAGGAAATTCACAGTTTCATCATATATAACATATCCTACATATCTTTTTTAATTTCCACCATATACAGTACATCAATGAAATGTATGGCAGTCCTAGTATCAATGAAGCTAAAACACCATTTAATTGTAAGGCTGACCAGACCATGTGTGATGATAAGCAATTATTTCCATATTGTGTCCAAGACGAATGTCAACCACTACCAGAATGTACGTTTCACATGCATAGCTTTCTGTGCACTTCACAAGTTTTTATTTTGACTAATTTCATGATTGCAAAGCACATGTACATGAAAAGGAGCCGACACATCTCAGAAATGTTAAACTACGAGTATTCTTTGAATTAACACCAGAATATTCTGAACAATGAATTCCCAATGGTAGTCATAATTTTTCCTGTCATACATGAATAATACATTTTGCATTTTGTATACATTAGTTTTTAGCAAACAGCTTTTAGTCTAGCTTCATTGAAGTTTTATTAAAAGTATATTTAAAAATGAGTGCTACAAAATGAAAATTCAGATACACACTTTAATGAGATTATTAGTAATTCAAAATTATGGTATGTCTTAAAATGTACCCAATGAAGCTGATAATGCTATATTCTATAAAAATACACAACAACAACAAACACTGGAGCCTGAAATCTTGAGAGAATTGTTTAAATACTTCCATTAAGAACCACAAAATTAGCTGCAATTATGAGTCTAAGCTTCTGCTAAATCTCAAATGTGCCAAGAAGTAAATAATGAGCCACAATATGTAAACATGTTGTTCTGATGCATAGAAAGCAGAAAAGACATGTAAATCAGCGCTAAATAGTAAATGTCGTGACAATGAAAACTTGGTGTTTACGACATTAGACTTGACAAATAAAAAACAAGATGGAAACATGCCTATTGCATGTGTTAAGAAGGAAATAAGTTCAATTCATACTTTAACTCATTATTTTTTGGAGTTGATCTTTAGCATTTTTAGCATTTCTCTTGTATTCTCACCACAGCTGAAATTTCTTAATGGAAATTAAGTCAGTTGTCAAACATCAAACTATGCACTTTTAGATGCTGATTGCAGCAGATCAGATAGTTGAGGCAGATATAAAAAATGTATTTGTCAAAATTCAAAATAAAATTACATTTTCCTTCCCTGCTATTAACCAGAATTCTTTAAACATTTTTTATTGCTATACTGTGTGTTTTTAGCATTATTGCTCATACACACAGTCATTTTATTGCTAGTTTTGTACACAGATGAAACATGGTTGCGATAGAGATGCATAGGACCTTTATTGTGCTCTGTAATTCAAGCTCAATGCCCCTGTGTTTGCAAAGTGCTGCAGCGATAGCTTAGCATGCCTACTATACCAAGAAGTTTAAAATATATTCTTTATGATAAAAATATATTTTTGAACATCTAACACAAGGTATAACACCAGACTAGAGCAATACCTTAATCCCTTCACCGCCCAGTCTGTTTTCACCTTCCTGACTAGGCAAAATTTTACAATTCAGGCCAGTGTCAATTTATGTGATTACATTGTAACTAGTGTTGAGCGAGCATGCTCGACACTGCTCGGTACTCGCCCGAGCATGTCACTACTCAGGATTTTCGGCGAGCACCGAGCATTTCCGGGTTACTCGGGCGGGAGCTCGGGTCTCCGCCCTGCATATTTGGCGCTCTTTACAGAGCCAATGAACATGCAAGGAATGCCAGCCAGTCACTGTAATGCCGCAGCCTTGTTGGTTGTGGGCATTACAGCGATTGGCTGGCCGCACAGCATCACCTCGAGTATTTAAAACTGGGCACCGCCATCTTGGACACAGTCGCTCCGGATCAGACAGTGTAGGGAAGAGTGCTGCTGAGCTAGGGAGAGATTTATACTGTGAAATAGGTAGTGTAGGGTCTCTAAAGCCTGCAATATCAAACATACAGACCTTCTCAGGACTGATATCCATCCCAGATATCAGGCAGGCAGGCAGGCAGGCTGTATAGGAGACCCAGCGGTTATACCAACAAACACTGCATTACAGTCCTGTGTGCTGCTTTTCCAATTGCTAGACTTAGCCCCAGGTCTCAGGGGCTAGGAAAAATCCTCTTTTTTTTTTTCCTCAGTCAGACTGTACAAATACCCATCTTTTTAACCTTTTGGCATCCCCCCCGCCCCCCCCCAAAAAGTGTAGGCCAGATAACTAGAACTGTGGTTTTGTAGTTCCACGGTTCAAATCTCCGTATTATCCACTTTTTTGCCTTTTTTCCACAAAAAAAAAACAGTTTGAGTGTCTCGCTGACTGTTCAGACACATATATATCTGTTTAAAAGATTCTGTGGTAGGCCAGAGAACTAGAACTGAGGTTTTCCTCTTCCACGGTACAAATCTGGGTGTAATCCACCTTTTTGCATAAAAAAAATAGTTTCAGCGTCTCGCTGACTGTTCAGACACAAATATATCTGTTTAAAAGATTCTGGTGTAGGCCAGAGAACTAAAACTGTGGTTTTCCTGTTCCACGGTTCAAATCTGGGATGTAATCCACCTTTTTGCATAAAAAAAAAACAGTTTGAGTGTGTCGCTGACTGTTCAGACACAGATATATCTGTTTAATAGATTCTGGTGTAGGCCAGAGAACTAGAACTGAGGTTTTCCTCTTCCATGGTTCAAATCTCCTTTTTAATACCCTTTTGCCATTGATAGTGCGAGTGTAAGCTATTTTATTTCATTTACAATGGGCAAGGCGTGTGGCAAAGGACGTGGAACTGGACGTTCTGGTGATGGTGCGTGCAGAGGACGGGGCCGTGGCCAAGGTGAAAATGTGCCACAAACAACAGCCATATCTTCTCGCTCCCACTTCTTGACCGAATTACTAGGGAAGCACACAACAGCACCACTATTGCAAACTGATCAGTGTGAACAGGTTATTAATTGGATAGCAGATAATACTTCCAGTCACCTGGGCATCATCACCTCTGGTCTGTCTTACACACGGTCAAGTGTTAGTAGCCGTGAGTCTCGACTGCATACTCCTCCTCACCCTGATGCTCCTTCCTCCCACCATGCCGAGTGTCGTCAGACAGCAACTGATCCCACAGTTGGACACTCTGAAGAGCTGTTCACTGGTCCATTTCCATATTTGGGCCCCTCGCCTGCTCCGCTTGAAGTGGTGGAAGAGGAGATCCTATGTAGCCAAATATTTGAACAGCCACGGCCAGAGGAAGGCGACGCTGGCAATTTGTCACAAGAGGTGGACGATGACGAGACACAATTGCCAAGAAGTGAGGAGGAGACCGTGGTGCGGAAGTGGAAGAGGAGGAGGTGGTGGATGATCTAGTAACTGAATCAACGGGGCAAGAGGACACGCAGAGTAAGGCCAGCAGCACAAAGGGGGAGGAAGGCAGAGTACCCCAACAGGCAGGAAGAAGCAGTGTGGTGGCCGCAGACAGAAGGCCGGGCAACCGTTCCGCTTAACACCAACACAAGCGACGTTGCCAGTACAACCGGTAGGTCTTCCAGAGTCTGGAATTTTTTTAAAGACTCTGCTGATAACCCCAAAAAGGCCATTTGTACCACCTGCCATGCCAACATCAGCAGGAGTGACAAAACTACCAGCCTGACTACCACCAGCATGATCAGGCACATGTCAGCAAAGCACCTGACTTTGTAGGGTGTACCCCAGGGTCCACGACCAGTGTCAGCGGGTGTCACCACTGCTTCTTCCGCTGTTGTGCGTGTAAGAGAACCCCCTGTTGTGTGTGCAAGGCAATCCCCTGTCCATACTGCACGCAAAGATGCCCACTCCTCTCAGTCTTCACTTGTTATGGCAGTTTCTCAAGAAACAGCATCAACGTCCACGTTCATGTCCCACCGCAACGTTCAATTGTCCATATCCCAGACCTTTGAATGAAAGTGGAAATTCAGAGCTAACGCCCCACAGGCCACAGTCCTAAATTTGCACATTTCACGACTGCTTGCGTTGGAAATGCTTCCTTTTAGGCTGGTGGAGATGGAATCCTTCCCCAACCTTATGGCGGTGGCTGTCCCTCGGTACTCAGTCCCCAGCCGACACTATTTTGCCCTGTGTGCCATCCCCACACTACACAAGCACGTGTCTCAAAACAACTGCAGTGCCCTCAACAACGCAGTTACTGGGAGAGTCCACTTGACAACGGACACGTGGACCAGTGCTTGTGGCCAGGGATGGTACATCTCCCTGACGGCACAGTGGGTAAACATAGTGGAACCCGGAACCCAGTCAGACCTTGGGACGGAACACATCCTCTCCACACCGAGGATTGCGGGTCCTATGTCAGTCAGAGTTGCCCCTACAGTGTACAGCTCCTGCACATCATCCTCCTCCTCCTCCTCATGTTCAGCCTCCATCTCAGATATCACCACATCAGTTACAAGCTGGAAGCACTGCAATACTGCCTAAGCCAAGCGGCAACAGGCTGTGCTGAAACTCATAAGCTTAGGTGAGAACCCTCACACTGCTTGTGAATTGTGGACAGATGTGAAAGAGCAGGCAGATCTGTGGCTGAAACCGCTGAACCTACATCCAGGCATGGTCGTGTGTGACAATGACTGTAACCTGGAGGCGGCTCAGACGCGAGGCGAGATCACACACGTACCATGCCTGGCTCATGTGCTTAACCTTGTGGTTCAGCGGTTTCTTAAATCGTACCCCGAGTTGCCAGATCTGCTCGTCAAAGTACGCTGCCTGTCAGCTCATTTTCGCAAGTCGGCTACAGCTTCCGCCGCCCTTGCTGTGTTGCAGCAGCGTTTGCAGCTTCCGTTACACCGACTGGTGTGTGATGTCCCCACCCGTTGGAACTCTACCCTCCACATGTTGCAAAGGATTTGTGAGCAGAAGCGAGCAGTTGTGGAGTACCAGCTTCAACAAGGCCGTCGATATTGAGGTCAGACTCCACACATAAGACCTCAGGAGTGGACCTGGATGTCTGACATATGTACCATCTTGACAAACTTTGAGGAGTCCACCAAGATGGTGAGTGGCGATGATGCCATCATTAGCATCAGCATTCCACTTACCTGTCTTTTGCAACGCTCTCTGCAGAGAATTAAAGAGGAGGCATTGCAGCCAGAGTATGATGAGATGGATCAAGAAGCCGTAGCAAGCGATTACACTCAGCCCAGCCTCATCTCATCCCAAAGTGCATTGGGGGACAATGAAGGAGAGGAGGAGGAGGAGGAAGAACAGGAGCTTGTATCATGCGCTGTAGACGGTAGTACCTGTACAACTGTCATACCGTCAGTTCAGCGTGGGTGGACTGAGGACAGGGGGGAGGAGGAGGAGGAGAGCATGGTCAGTCGTCATCTTGGTGAGGACGCGGAAGTCTTGCCCGTTACCAGTCTGGCACGCATGGCTGACTTTATGTTACGCTGCCTTAACCGTGACCCTTGCGTTGTCAAAATGTTGGGTGACAGTCATTACTGGTTGGTGACACTTTAAGACCCCCGCTACAAGGAGAACTTTCACTCTCTTATTCCTGAGGTGGAGAGGTCTACAAAAATGGGGCAGTACCAGAAGGCCCTTGCTGCAGAACTGTTAAAAAAATTTCCATCTGAACACGCTAGCGGCAGAGGTCACAGTTCGTTGCCCAACCAAAGCGTACATGCGAGAGAGATGCAACTCCAATCCAGCAGAGGCAGGGGAACACTGTCAACGTTCTGGGACAGTTTTCTCAGACCCTCCCTTTGGACAGACCCTGAGGCGTGGGGCACTCTCACAAGGAGTGGAAAGTTTCAAAAGATGGTGAGGGAGTACCTTGCTGACCGTACCAGTGTCCTCCGTGATTCCTCTGTGCCTTTTAATTATTGGGTATCCAAGTTGGACACTTGGAATGAACTTGCTCTGTATGCATTGGAGGTCCTGGATTGCCCTGCCGCTAGCGTGTTATCGGAGCATGTTTTTAGTGCCGCTGAGGGAATTATAACTGATAAGCGCACTCGCCTGTCAACTGACAATGCTGAGAAGCTGACCCTTATCAAAATGAACAAGGGCTGGATTGGGCCAGACTTCTCATCACCACCAAATGACAGCAGAGTAACATAAAGTCAAATCCATTGTGTTATTTTGGGAGGTGTATTCACATGCACCGCTTCACACCCACACATGGGTATATGCTTCCTCATTTCGGCTGTTTTATGTTCTTCTCCTTATCCTCAGCCACCACCACCACTATACCACCAGGGTGACCGTGGTCTGTGTTGCCATTATTGAAAGTTCCTCCGTCCTTATTTTTGTCAGCTTTTGCTTGGAAGGCATAAGCAAAGACTGTGGGAGACCCACTCCCCAATAATGGGAATAATATTTTGAAGATGCTGTACTGTATGGCCCTTGCAAGGGGCATTAAAACCGTCTTGTTAAGCTAATGCGACCTCCACCACTTTTCCAAGGGGCATTAAAACCGTTCTGTTAAGCTACTGCGACCTCCACAACTTTTCCAAGGGGCATTAAAACCGTCTTGTTAAGCTACTGGGACCTCCACGTCTCTTCCAAGGGGCATTAAAACCATCTTGTTAAGCTACTGTGACCTCCACGTCTCTTTCGAGGGGCATTAAAACCGTCTTGTTAAGCTACTGTGACCTCCACCACTTTTCCAAGAGGCATTAAAACCGTCTTGTTAAGCTACTGGGACCTCCACGTCTCTTCCGAGGGGCATTAAAACCGTCTTGTTAAGCTACTGTGACCTCCAACACTTCTCCAAGGGCATTAAAACCGTTTTGTTAAGCTACTGTGACCTCCACCACTTTTCCAAGGAGCATTAAAACCGTCTTGTTAAGCTACTGTGACTTCTACGTCTCTTCCGAGGGGCATTAAAACCGTCTTGTTAAACTACTGTGACCTCCACTTCTTTTCCAAGGGTCATTAAAACCATCTTGTTAAGCTACTGTGACCTCCACCACTTTTCCAAGGGGCATTTAAACCATCTTGTTAAGCTACTGCGACCTCCAGCACTTTTCCAAGGGGCATTAAAACCTTCTTGTTAAGCTACTGTGACCTCCATGTCTCTTCCAAGGGGCATTCAAACCGTCTTGTTAAGCTACTGGGACCTCCACGTCTCTACCGAGGGGCATTAAAACGGTCTTGTTAAGCTACTGTGACCTCCACCACTTTTCTAAGGGGCATTAAAACCGTCTTGTTAAGCTACTGCGACCTCCATCACTTTTCCAAGGGGCATTAAAACCGTCTTGTTAAGCTACTGTGACCTCCACGTCTCTTCCAAGGGGCATTAAAACCGTCTTGTTAAGCTACTGCGACCTCCATCACTTTTCCAAGGGGCATTAAAACCGTCTTGTTAAGCTACTGTGACCTCCACGTCTCTTCCAAGGGGCATTCAAACCGTCTTGTTAAGCTACTGGGACCTCCACGTCTCTTCCGAGGGGCATTAAAACCATCTTGTTAAGCTACTGTGACCTCCACGTCTCTTCCGAGGGGCATTAAAACCATCTTGTTAAGCTACTGTGACCTCCACCACTTTTCCAAGGGGCATTAAAACCGTCTTGTTAAGCTACTGCGACCTCCACCACTTTTCCAATGGGCATTAAAACCGTCTTGTTAAGCTACTGGGACCTCCATGTCTCTTCCAAGGGGCATTCAAACCGTCTTGTTAAGCTACTGTGTCCTCCACGTCTCTTCAAAGGGGCACTAAAAGCGTCTTCTTAAACCACTCTGAACTCCACAGCTCTTCCAAGGGACATTGAAATGTTGCTTTTAATTACCTCTAACCTCCTCGACTCTTCCAACGGGCATTGCATTTCCTCCTAATTTCAGTCAGCTTTTGCTTTTCAATGCAAAGGCAAAAACTAAGGGAGACCCACTCCCCAATAATGGGTAGAAGGTTTTTAGTACGCTGTAATCCACGTCTGTTTCAAGGGGCATTGCAGTTCCTCATAATTTTTGGAAAGCCTTCCATTCACTGCTTAGGCCAACAGTGTACAGGAGAACCAGTTGCTATAAATGGAAAAAATGGTTTAGTTAAGGCCCTCTGACCTCCATGTCATTTCCAAGGGGCATTGGAGTGCCTCGAAATTTTTGGAAGGTATTGCACTCACTGTATGCCCTATAACTGTGTAGCCGAACCGCTCCTTTTGTTACAGAAACATATCCTACAAGACATATGTGGTTGACTGGCCTGATATTGATGTGAATGGTCCCTGTTCCTCCTGCTCTTTCTCCTTTGCCACCACCTCATCCCTCATTTATCACCTGAAGCTTTGTTTTAACGGGAGTCATAGAACTGGGATAGTAGCAGGAAAACATCCTGCAATCCTCGGAGGAGGTAGGATATACGCCAAAATGCTGACCACCTCAAGCCTTGCCGCTACTACATACATGCGCTTGCATTCCAAGAAAATAAAGCAGAAGCTAACTTCTATCATCATCATCATGCTCCTCACCTTGACACTCTCAACTCCCTTGATGGAGAAGCCAGGGCCCACCGGAGGAGTCTGGATCTCTGGTGGGCTTGTGCAATGCTGCCCTAAAGCAGGCCAGGCTAAGAAAAGTGTGTGGGAAGGATACAGGAGAAATAGGGGGAGCTGGGGACCGTGTGTGAACACCCGGCCGCCCCCTGGCGGCTGGGGACCGAGTGTGGACACCCGGCCGCGGGGTGGCTGGGGACCGAGTATGGACACCCGGCCGCCCCCTTGCTGCTGGGGACTTAGTATGGATACCAGGCCGCCAACACAGCCATGACGTGGTGGCCAGATTCCGCCTCCACATGCCTAAAAGGCCCAATTTAAAGTGCAAGCAAGCAGTTTGGTATTGCAGCCTGGGGGTGGGTGGGTGGCAGGCTGCATACTTGCACTTGCGCTGCAACGAATGGGAGAGGTACATTTGAACACTTCCATGGGACAAGGACTTGAACAGGGATAGTTGCAAGTCTGCAACGACAGGTGCAGGGTGGGAGTCATCTTCGCATGTACCATGAACAGGGGTTTGGCATGCACACACTACAGCGGATTAGGCTGTCCTTCCCACTAAATGCACTGGGGAGGGCATAGGTAATGTTTTGGTATGCGTGCTTAATCTAATGTATAAGGCACACCGGGGCAAATAGGGGCGGCTGGGGACTGAGTATGGATACCTCGCTGCCAAAGCAGCCATGAGGAAGTGGCCAGCTTCGGCCTTCTTCAAACTAAAAGGCCCCATTTCAAGTGCAAGCTAGCAGTATGGTATTGCAGCCTGGGTGTGGGTGGGTGTTTGGTTGCACAAATACGCTTGCATTCCAAGAAAACAAAGCAGATGCTAACTTCTATCATCATCATCATGCTCTTCACCTTGGCACTGTCAACTCCCCTGATGGAGAAGCCAGGGCCCACCGGAGGAGTCTCTGGTTGTCTGGTGGGCTCGTCCAATGCTGCCCTAAAGCAGGCCAGGCTAAGAAAAGAGTGGGGAAGGTTCCCTGGACAAATAGTGGCGGCTGGGGACCGAGTATGGAGACCTCGCCGCCGACGCAGCCATGAGGTAGTGGCCAGCTTCGACCTCCTCCAAACTAAAAGGCCCCATTTCAAGTGCAAGCTAGCAGTATGGTATTGCAGCCTGGGGGTGGGTGGGTGGTAGGCTGCACACTTACGCTTGCATTCCAAGAAAACAAAGCAGATGCTAACTTCTATCATCATCATCATGCTCTTCACCTTGGCACTGTCAACTCCCCTGATGGAGAAGCCAGGGCCCACCGGAGGAGTCTCTGGTTGTCTGGTGGGCTCGTCCAATGCTGCCCTAAAGCAGGCCAGGCTAAGAAAAGAGTGGGGAAGGTTCCCTGGACAAATAGTGGCGGCTGGGGACTGAGTATGGAGACCTCACCGCCGACGCAGCCATGAGGTAGTGGACAGCTTCGACCTCCTCTAAACTAAAAGGCCCCATTTCAAGTGCAAGCTAGCAGTATGCTATTGCAGCCTGGGGGTGGGTGGGTGGCAGGCTGCACACTTACGCTTGCATTCCAAGAAAACAAAGCAGATGCTAACTTCTATCATCATCATCATGCTCCTCACCTTGGCACTCTCAGCTCCCCTGATGGAGAAGCCAGGGCCCACCGGAGGAGTCTGGTTCTCTGGTGGGCTCGTCCAATGCTGCCCTAAAGCAGGCCAAGCTAAGAAAAGTGTGTGGGAAGGTGACAGGAGAAATAGGGGGGGCTGGGGACCGTTCATGGACACCCGGCCGCCCCCAGGCGGCTAGGGACCGTGTGTGGACACCCGGCCGCGGGGCGGCTGGGGACCGAGTATGGACACCTGGCCACCCCCTGGTGGCTGGGGACCGAGCGTGGACGCCCGGCCGCCGGGCGGCTGGGGACTGAGTATGGATACCTCGCTGCTGAAGCAGCCATGAGGTAGTGGCCAGCTTCGGCCTCCTCCAAACTAAAAGGCCCCATTTCAAGTGCAAGCTAGCAGTATAGTATTGCAGCCTGCGGGTGGGTGGGTGGGTGGTTGGCTGCATATTTGCACTTGCATTGCAAGGAATGGGGGAGGTACAATTGAACAGTGCCCTGGGACAAGGACTTGCACGGGGATAGTTGCAAGTCTGCATCTTCTGATGCGGCAAGGATCACTTCTGATGGGCACACTTTTAGTCAGTGACCTGGGTGTCAGAGATGCTTCCAGGGGTCTTCCCCATGCTGTTCCCTTGTCTTTTCAGCACTGTATGCATGTGTCACACAGCACATGGCCAGATAAGGTTGTAAAATGTTAAAATGACATTTCCCGGTGAATGCATTTGTCACGGTTGAAAGCAATACAAAAGTGCAAAAACGCATAAAAAATGCTACTTGTGAACATAGCACAAGGTGTGGAGGAGTATTTTTTTGGGGGGTGATTTATTTTACCTTATACACAAGTCTTTACCCTGGAAAGGAATTTCCTTAACATATTTCACTGGAAAGCAGATTCAGTTTCGGTTTTGAACGTTTTATTGTGAGCCCTTAAATGTGGCTTAATACCTCTGACCACGTTGTTGACAGCAGTGACCTGGGGGTCATAAATGCTTCCTGGGGCGATCCCCATGCTGTCCCCATGTCATTTGAGGACTGTCACTATCGTTTTGGGCACTTGTTAGGCTTTTAAAAGACTGCCGGGGGTGCCGCTGCAAAAATGCTCGGGTCTCCCATAGACTAACATTGGGCTCGTTGCTTGGGTCGAGCACCCGAGTATCGCGGCGAGCTCGGCCTGAGCTTCGAGCACCCGAGCATTTTAGTGCTCGCTCAACACTAATAAACATGTTACCATTAAGAATTATGTCGTTTGGATTTAAACTTTCTTAAAAGGACTGCTGCTACTGGATACCTGTGCTTTCATCATTTTATCTGCCGTCTAGAGGATCATGGACTGTGGCTACAGACTATACTAGTTGGTGATACGAAATCTGTGGGCCAACCAAAAGTTGGGAGACAGTGAGTATGGCCTTATACAAAGCCAGTGGAACTTCTGAACCCAGATTGGGAACTTAAGGACTGAGAGAACTGTATTTTGGCCATTTACCTAGAATTGCTTTATTACCATGGCTGTGATCAATAAAATATTGTTGCATCGCTAACCTCCCTAAGTGATTACTTACAACCCACAACCTCAGATCTTTACAAGTGGTGGCAAGCGGTGGGATCACCTATCTCTGGAACGCATGCCAGGGAAAGTTACTGAGAGGTGACTTGGCAGAAGAAATGGTAGACTCCATCTACAAGAGGCTCAAGAAGGAGGAGCTGAGAGCCCTTTGCTCTGAGAGAGAACTAGAGTGGTTGCCGGAGGACAATCGGACGACCCTAATGCAATGCTTGGACGATTGGGACCAGGAACAACCACACGAGGAGGTCAGTTCAGACGTGGATGAGGGACAACAGCCCAGGGCTATCATCCAGTTGGTGGAGGATCGACCGACTGAGTTGAGGCGGATGCTGGACGCGCTAGGAGATCGGGCTACGGAGATAGAGCGGGCGGCAGCGTTAAGCAAATATGTGTGCATGTAGCAGTACCCCAACCCGCCCCATTGCAGAGGACAGTGGATAACAGGAGAGAGGGGCCCGCATCTTCAAGGTATCGGGATATACCACAGTTCAATGAGGACACTCACAGTTCAATGAGGATATTGATGAACATCTCCGGTTATTTGAGAACCTCTGTATGCTACATGAGGTATCAGTCAGTGACTGGCCCAGATTTTTAAGTGTTGGCCTGACCGGAAAAGCAAGAGAAGCTTTCATTAACTTGTCTTCTGGGGATCAGAGATGTTACTATACCATACGCAGCGCATTACTAGAGAGGTATGCGGTCACGCCGGAAATCTACTGGAGGAAGTTTCGGGAGACTGACAAGCCCGCTGCACACACACATCGGGAGTTTGCCAACACACTACGTACGGCATGCACTCGGTGGATAGAAGGACTGAGGGCTCGGGAAGCAGAACATGTAATGGATATAATCATGCTGGAACAATTTATGTCAAAGCTCCCAGGTAATTTAAAAGAATGGATGGCAGATAGAAAACCACTCAGCCTGGAAGAGGCTGCAAGATTGGCTGATGATTGGTCTGTTAATCGACCAGGGCAACGTGGAAGTACAGCCCCAGTGAGTCGGGAACAGGAGCTTACAGGGAGGCCATTGAAACCCATGGACTTGCCAGAGGAGGAATGCCAGGGATTTCGGACTTCACAAAGAAGGGGAGGCTGCCCAAGCTCCCAAGTACGGCCTGTGTTGGGGCGAGGAAGGCTTAACTGCCATAACTATGGACACATGGGACACTTTGCCAGGGAATGCCGGGAACGTTCTAGTCCACATCATCCGCGTCCCCAACCTGTGAGCACTGTGCTGCAATGGGGCTGGAATGCTGAGGGAGAGAGGATCCCTCTACACTGACTGGAAGAAGAAGAGACATATGTTGTACAAGGAGAAGTGTCCCGGACTAGATGGGACACCTCAGACTCTATTAACCAGCATCTGTAGCCGGTCTGGGTAGAGGGTGTGGAGGCTGTGGGGCTCCGTGACTCCGGAGCCTCAGTCACATTGATAAAAGATCATTTAGTACCGGACCAATTTATTGTACCCGGCCGCCGTATATGATAGTCAATGTAGCTGGAGGAGAATCTTTGAACATTTGGAGGGCCCGACTACATTTCGACTGTGGTCAAAGTCATGGAATGGTGGATGTAGGAGTAGTGCGGCACCTACCAGTAGATGAGTTGCTGGGAAACAATCTGGGCGCAGGATTGGTATGCCACTGGGCCAATGTCGTAACCGGAAGCCAAGGACCGGTTCTCACTGCATCAGCCGATATTGAAAGGAGCAGTATCAACATGTCAGCGGTGAGTGATACACAAAATGCAATGACTGTCACAATGAAGGAATGTAATCTGGGGGAGGTAAATTACATCAGGGAGGAGGCCAGGGACTTTAGGACACTGGATCTACCATCACCCTGGTCAGCCCAGATACTGTCCCCCCAGAGTTCCCTTTACCAGGCCGCCAAGTGACCATCCCCCTAATTGGGTTTCAGCACTCTGGGGTTGGTCGCAATGGATACAAGTTTGGTTTTCATTGGACATGTGGGGAGTTTCCCAGGACAAACCGGGGATAGGGGGGGGGGATATGGAAAACCCCGCGGAAGGGTTAGACCCCTGATCCAGCGAACTAAATACAGAGTCCTCATCTCAGGGCTTCCCCCTTCGGGAAGTTGGCAGGATCTGAAAGACCATATGAGAGAAGCTGGAGATGTCTATTACACTGATGTATACCAGGGTGTAATGGGGACTATGAAGTATATTCGCAAGGACGACATGGAATATGCTTTGAGGAAACTGGATGATACAAAATTTTGTTTTCATAAAGGCGAGACCTCTTACATTTGTGTCCATACTGAAAAAGTGGGGGAGGTATGTGAGGAGCTGCCCACTTACTAAAGACTATGATACATTTCCAGCAACGGACCACTATTTTTGTCAATATTATTATTGTGTATTATTAGTGACTTACTTGGTATGTTTTATATAGTTCTGCTTACTTGTCAGTATGTAAGATTCACTTGTAAAATGTCCAGCATTCCACTAATCTCATCTTTATCTGAGGAGTCCATTGTTTCAACAGACAATAATTTCAGTAGGTGAGTGTAGATTGAGACACAGTGGAGCCGTCACCACAGGGGGTTTTACAGGCAGTCTCAGATGAAGGCGTCTAGAAAATTCTTCATTGCTTTTTAGCTAACAGTTAATGTTTAAGGGGGATCACTTCTGACCTGGGAGGGGACTGATCCCAGGGAAAGAAAGGAGAGTCATGTTTTAGTCAGAGTTCTGTGGAAGTATTGAAGGAAGAGGATGGAGACCATGGACTTGAAAGGATGGATAAACATGTTACCATTATGGATTATGTCATTTGGATTTAAACTTTATTAAAAGGACTGCTGCTACTGGATACCTGTGCTTTCATCATTTTATCTGCCGTCTAGAGGATCATGGACTGTGGCTACAGACTATACTGGCTGGAGAAACGAAATCTGTGGGCCAACCAAAAGTTGGGAGACAGTGAATATGGCCTTATACAAAGCCAGTGTAACTTCTGAACCCAGATTGGGAACTTAAGGACTGAAAGAACTGCATTTTGGCCATTTACCTGGAATTGCTTTATTACCATGGCTGTGAACAATAAAATATTGTTGCATCGCTAACCTGCCTAGGTGATTACTTACAACCCACAACCTCAGATCTTTACACCCCATATGTAATGGAAAACTACTGTATGGGTGCATGGCAAGGCTCAGAATGGAAGCGTCATTTGAATTTTGGAGCACCATTTTTGGCTGGAATAGATTGTGAACCCCATGTAACATAGTGGAGTGCAGATTTTGATGGAATGGTTTGAGGGTGCCATGTCACATTGGCAGAGCCCCGGACATGCCAGAAAATCAGGCCTAACATAAAAGATCTCACTTTACAAACTACACTCCTCAATGAATTCATCTAGGGCTGCAGTCAGCATGTGCCTTATAGAATTGTATACCATATGTGTATTTTATTATTTATTTTTGTTTTTACATAAATATATGCATTTATAAGTAGAATTTTTTTATTTTTTATTTTGTGATTTTTTAAAAATATATTTAACAGTTTTTTTTTAAAAAGTTTTTACATAGTTTGTTTATGAGACTTTAACCTTTATTACTTGGATCGCTGGTATAATGCATTGCTATGCACAAGTACTGCAATGCATTATACCTGCCAGTGTTACACTAACAGAAGCCTCTTAGACAATGCTTCTGGAATGGTCAAAGTAGGCCACTGTAACTGGCAGACTCGGGTGAGGAGACCGCAGTGTTAAACATGTCATTTCAGACTAATTAGTGTACTTGCGATTTTGGATAAATTTGGAGAAGCTAGTGAATTTGAATATAAAATTGCTCATCTCTAGTGATCAATAAAAGTTCAGTGCAAGATTGATACCTGGAATATGCACTGATCACCTATTATCGCATATGTGACACCCCAGGGGTCTGGTTGCCACAGTAATAGAGATATTATGTCTGAGAGCAAGTGGGAGGTTTCTCTGGTCAGGATCCCTAAACAACACGGTCCGCCCAGACCTGGGAGGGGAGTAATCTGCACTTTTAAACTGGGTCTGGGGCGGGATTAGTGAGTGAAGCTGCAGTCAGAGTCAGAGTCTGGAGAGGGAAAGTGAGATCAGGAGCTCTGGAGGAGCAGTAGCTGAAGTCCAGGGGCTGGAGCTGAGCAGAGTTCGCCCTGGACGAAGACACTAAAACCGGACACAGGAGTCCGAGGCTGTGGGGACTGATATCCACCCAGCAGCAGAAACCAACCGGCAGGGGATTCCAGGTCCTCTGGCCATAGAAGCCCGGAGGCTCAGTCACAAAGAAGGGACCAGCGCCGCCATCCAGGAGCGGAGGCTAACAGAAGGCCCCAAGTCACCAGCCATACGGGTGAGCACCACACGGTATACTCAGGGACGTGGGCTACTTGTAACCGCTGACAGCAAGGTAGCCAGGAAGAGTGCAGATAAACGGGGAGGCCTACAACTCCACCTGGCCAGGGGAACTCCTGCTTGCTCGCAGACTGACCAGGCCCCTTATACTAGCCAGTACTCCCGGGAGGGTCTGCCTTGTACCATCAGTAAAGACCCTGAACTGCACCTCACGTCTCTGTGATTCCTTGCCGCACCAGCACCATTAGCACTGGGATGCTCACACCATCACTCCCATCATCTTCCACATTAGCTGTCCTGAGGCAATACTTCTCCCGTGGGGAGTCATCCCATACTCAGCTGCGCAAACAACATCAGCCTCAGCGGTCTGCAGCGCAGCGGCGGTCCCCACTGACCGCAATCCACGGGTGGCGTAGTCGGACACTTATTACAATACAAATAGACTGCCACTGGTTTGACCACCCTGGGCACGGACCGGGTCACCGCCACGGAGAACTACAACCCCCAGCGATCCGGCTCTGGGTATTCCCCCTGCACAGCAGCAGCAGCACAGGCCCAGGGGGCGCGTCAACTTTGGCATAGTCGGCAGGATTTCGTGCCCGCAACCACCGGGTACTGCATGCCTGAAAAAGAGACTTTTATACTTACCTGTGGTGAAGTTTCCCTCCGTCCGGAGTCGTTTCCCGCCATCCGGAGCCGATTCCCGCCATCAGACGCCATCTTGGACCGTTTCCCGCCGTCTTCTGCCTTCTTCCCGCCATCCGCAGCTGCTTCCCGCCTTTGGACGCCATCTTCGGGATGCCGCACGGGAAGAAGAGGGGCGTGGACGCCGAAAGCGCGCGAGATCCGAAGCTCCGCCCCACGCTCTGACGCTGCGCAAGGTCCTGGAAGGGAGGAAGAGCGACGCTGACGTCATCGGAGCGCGACGCCAGGTCCTCATCCCCGACGATCGACTGCGGAGCCGCGGCCTACGGAAGAAGAGCATCGCAAGGTAGGCCACGGTCCACTAGGGGGGAGGAGGATGCCAGATACCGAGGGGAGCTCCACTGCCACAGCCACCGCCAGCGCAACCGCTGCAGCAGTCATGCCATTCACCATGCCCTATATCCCGGGGGCAACCTGGCTACCCCAGTACTCAGGGGAGTCACATACTCTAAATGACTTTAGAGAAAGACTGGATAGCCTCTTCCAGGTGTACCCCCTCACAGAAGAGCAAAAAGTGAGCATCCTGGTGGCCCAATTAATCGGGGCAGCCCAAAGGGAGGTAAAGTCCTGGCCACCTGGGAGGAAGAGGACTGTCAGAGACATACTAACCCGGCTGAAAGACACATTTGACACCCGCACCTCAGCCGAAATAAAGCTCAGATTTTACGGGTGTAAACAAGGGGCACATGAGAGTATAAGAGACTATGCGCTAAACCTACAAGAGGCCCTGAGAGCCATTAAGCAGGCAGACCCTGACAGCGTGGGAAATGAAGATAAGCTGTTGACTGAACAATTTATTGAGGGTCTACTGTGCAATGCCCACCGAACCCAGTTGCGGGCAATGGCCTTACAGGACCCTGACCTGGACTTTGCACAGTTCAAGGACAGAGCCATCCGGGTGCTCCGAGAACCGGCACCAGGTGGCGCTGTGACCCACAGGCGCCCTGCTATCACTTACCACCAGGAGACGGCGCCCTTGTCTGCAGGGCCTGTACGAGCTGATGCGCAGGCTTTGAACAGTGACCCGGCTACAGACCTGCACCATCAGGTCCAAGAGCTGACTAAGAGCGTTGCCACGCTAACCAGAACTGTGCAGTCTTTACAGGTCTCTTCTCCAGGAAAGATCCAGCTGGCATCCGGACCGGAGGACGTCCCGTGGCGCCGACTGAGGAGGACCCCACCGGCCAGAGGAAGACCCAGCGACAGATACAACGAGGACGGATGACCCATCTGCCGCCGCTGCAATCAACCCGGACATGTGGCAAGGTACTGTTATTTAAACGGGCACAACCTGGGGTAGAGGGCCAACCCCCAGGCATAAGACCATCAGGCCCATCAAACTGGCGTGATAAATACGCAGGGGGACGTCCAATCTTGCCTGTGGTACTGGATGGCATTCCTATGAGTGCCCTACTAGACACTGGGTCACAGGTGACCACCATCCCGTACGTGCTCTTTAAGCAGTACTGGAATGACTCGGACATAACCCGTTACCCAGATGACGACCTGAGTATCATCGCAAGCAATGGTCAGTCCGTGCCGCAGGTGGGATTCAAAGAGGTGACCATTAAGATCGGTAAAGTCGAACTGGCGGCACAAGGACTGATAATAGTGGACATAGACCGTCATGAGAGTCACCCTAGAATAACCTTGGGAACTAATGTGATTGAAAATTGTCTTGCAGAGGTGATTCTCATTTTACAGCAGGTTGCCAAGAACGCCAGTTCCGGCCAGCAGCGTGTGCTCCAAAAAGAGATCCGGGCACTGATGAAGCGGCAACAGGTGGAACTATCTGGTGGTGAGATAGGTAGCGTGAGAATGTGTGACCCGTTCCCTATTGCCATGCCCCCAAAAAGTGAGATGATGATTTGGTGCCGGGCAGCTATTGGTCTAAGAGGTAGAGACTACCAAGCAATGGTAGAACCCGTCTACTCAGACAGTAGGCCCACCATTTTGACAGCACGGGGGGTGGTCAATGTACGCCATGGGAGGGTGCCCGTTCGCATCATAAATATCGGGGAGAGAGAAGTACACCTGCCCCGGTATGCCACGCTAGCCAAATTGTTCACCATAAACCAGAATTCTGTACAGGCCGTGGAACCCTTGCCTCCATCTCAACCAGAGGAAGGTAACGGCTCTAAGAAACCAATGGAGGACTGGTGTCAGCAACTGCATTTGGGTACTGACTCCACTCCCTCACACCAGAAACAGGGAGTCTATCGGGTGGTTCGAGAGTACGTGAGAGTGTTTAGTAAACACCCGCTAGACTTCGGGCGAGTAAAGGGGGTAGAACACCACATCCCCACGGGAGACCATCCTCCCATAAAGGAGAGATACCGACCCGTACCCCCGGCACACTACCAACACGCCAAGGGGATGCTTAGAGACATGAAGGAGGCTGGGGTAATCAGGGACAGCTGTAGCCCCTGGGCAGCTCCACTAGTCTTAGTGAAAAAGAAAGACAACACCATGAGAATGTGTGTAGACTACAGGAAGGTCAACCGTATCACACACAAAGATGCGTACCCGTTACCAAGGATAGAAGAGTCCTTAGCTGCATTAAAATCTGCTAACTTCTTCTCTACTTTGGATCTCACTAGCGGGTACTGGCAGGTTCCTGTAGCAGAGGCGGACCGGGAGAAGACCGCATTCACCACCCCGATGGGTCTCAGCGAATTTAACTGTATGCCGTTCGGGCTCTGCAACGCACCAGGAACCTTCCAACGGTTGATGGAATGCTGTCTGGGACACCTTAACTTCGAGACGGTCCTGTTATACCTGGACGAGGTCATCGTCTATTCCAAGACCTATGAGGACCACCTGAAACACCTGGCAGAAGTGTTCGAAGCTCTGGCAAACTACGGCCTAAAGGTGAAACCCTCCAAGTGTCACCTCCTGAAACCAAAGGTGCAATACCTGGGACACGTGGTGAGTGCTGACGGAGTGGCTCCCGACCCTGATAAGATCACTGTGATTAAGGACTGGCCAAGACCCTCCAGCATAAAGGAAGTGCGGCAGTTCCTCGGGTTGGTAGGCTACTACCAAAGATTCATTCCCGGTTTCACCAAAATGGCAGCCCCTATGCAGGACCTCCTGATAGGTCAATCTCGGAAAGCCAAAAACCAGAAGCCGCCCTTCAGGTGGGAAAAGCTGGAAGAGGAGTCCTTCTGCCAGCTGAAGATGGCCCTCACGGGGGATGAAATCCTGGCATATCCAGACTACAGCCAGCCCTTTATCCTCCACACGGACGCAAGCAACATCGGGCTAGGAGCCGTACTGTCCCAGATCCAGCAAGGGAAAGAACGGGTAATCGCTTACGCCAGCCGAAAGCTACGGCCCACGGAGAGGAACCCTGAGAATTATAGCTCATTCAAGCTGGAGTTCCTGGCAGTAGTGTGGGCAGTGACCGAACGTTTCAAGCATTACCTTGCCTCCTCCTAATTCACCGTGTACACGGATAACAACCCGTTGACACACCTGGACACTGCAAGGCTCGGTGCCCTGGAACAGAGATGGATGGCCCGCCTGTCCAACTTTGAATTCACCATCAAATACCGGGCAGGACGCTCAAATGCCAACGCGGATGCCCTGTCTAGAATGCCGAACTTACCGGACGTAGGGGAAGATCCAGAAGATCTGGAAGAAGTTGAGCTCCCTGCGTTCCACCGTCATGGGATTACCCTGTATTCCTACCGTGTGAAGGACAGGCACTCCGTGACGTTCAATCCCTTGCCCCACTACAACTGGGCGGAGACGCAAGACAGTGATCCCGCAGTCCATTTGGTGAAGGAAATGCTGACCCAGGCCGATGCCCGTCTTGACCCAGATGCTCCGGAGGAGACCAAGCAACGGTGGAAGGAGAAAAGTAAGCTGTTCCTCTACAGGGTGAAGCTGTGCCGGAGAATGGTTAACTCTCGAACGCATGAGTTGACCTGGCAGGTAGTGGTCCCAAGACGAGACGCGGCTATGGTTCTGGAGGCATACCACAACGGAGCAGGGCATTTCGGATGGAAGAAGCTGGAGTTCTTGTTGCGTGAACGGTTCTACTGGGTAGGCATGAGAGGAGCCATCGAGAGGTGGTGCAGAGACTGTGGCCCGTGCCACCTGAGAAGAAAGGACCGTGCTAGCCAGAAGACTCCCTTGCAGCCCATCATCACCAGACAGCCACTGGAACTGGTAGCCCTGGACCATGTGAAACTGGCTCCAAGCAGATCTGGGTATGTCTACGCCCTCACAATCGTAGATCATTACTCCCGGTTCCTGGTGGTGGTCCCGGTCAAGGACTTAACGGCTCAAACAGCAGCTAGAGCCTTCCAGCAGCACTTCTGCCGTCCACACGGGTACCCGGACCAAGTGTTGACAGACCAAGGACCAGCCTTCGAAGCGGAGGTCTTCCAGGAGTTCTGCAACCTGTATGGCTGCAAGAAGATAAGAACAACGCCCTATCACCCTCAAACCAATGGACTCTGCGAGAAGATGAACCAGGTGGTGATAGATCTGCTAAAAACATTGCCCCTGGAAGAACGCAGTCTGTGGCCTGAGAAACTGCCCGATCTGGTGGACCTGTATAACCACATCCCTGTAGGTTCCACCAACTGTACCCCGGCTTACCTAATGAGAGCAAGACCTGGTAAGCTGCCTATTGACCTGGATATGGGAGTCCTGACGCCTGAGGACACCTCGCCAGAGGCAGACTGGGATACAGAACGGCAGCAGCAGTATCGGAAAGTACAGGAGAGCGTCGAGCGAAGTCTGTCTCAAGCTAGAGAAAGGCAAGAGAAGGCTTATAACCAGTATGCTCCCGCTGTTCCCCTGGTACCTGGAGAGCAGGTCTTGAAGAGAAAGAGGCGGCTCCACAAGTTGGACGACCAGTGGGAGAAGGACCCGTACACCGTACTGCCATCAAGCCATGAGAACCCAAAAATCTGCGTAATCAGTAAGGATGGAGGAGAAACCACAGCCATTGTCTCCAGAGACCACCTGAAGAAGTGTCCCGAGCAGCTGCAAAGCCCTGAAGAAGATCAAGAAAACCCTCAACCCGCAGAGGAAAGGGAAGAAATGATCAGTACCGTACTCGGAGACTTCCCCCGGTCTTGGACACAAGTAAACGGCGCTGTCGTGGTCCCTGTCCTCACCTTTCTCCAGCCAGCCCCGCAAGTGCCTACAGAGGAACCGGTAGAGCTGGAAGAGCAGCCGGCCCAAGAGGCAGAAGAGTCCACACCAGCAGTACAGGAGGATCAACCCTCTGCTAGTAGTGAGCCTGCCGTGCCCCTAGTGAGCCAAAGAGTGCGCAGAAAGCTGCCCAGCTTGCCCATAACACCTCCTACACCCTGTAGTGCAGAATCAGATAGTGGGTTACGTAGGTCCACCAGGAGCACTAGAGGTCAGATGCCCGCTCGCTGGAGAATCTAAACCAATGCACTGTAAAGTTGACTGTTTATTGAAAAATGTTTATGGTTTATGTGTGTTGCCTGTTACTAATTATGTTTCTCAGTTACCCTGCAGATTTATTTGGACTAACAGGTTATGGACACTGGATAACCGGAACAGTTTTGTAGATAGTTGCACCTTGGTGCCTCTTGTGAAGACGGCCGCGGAAGAGAAAACCTGTCTGGCGTGGCCTCCTTGCGGCCCAAAGTAGTTAGTCTACCCTTGCAGCCACGCCCAAGGACAACGCAAGGGGTTTGCTTTGGACAGGTCCCCTATTCTGTGACAAGACTTCGCCTTGTTGGGTGATATGGACACCCGGTCACGGAAACCCCGTGACCTCTACAGACTAAAGTTTCTTGTGAATATGTTGTCTTGTTATTGTTATACCCTGTATTTATGTTTCTTTAAAAATGTGTTTAGTCCCGGAGTACTAAAATTTACTAGGGGGGAATGTGACACCCCAGGGGTCTGGTTGCCACAGTAATAGAGATATTATGTCTGAGAGCAAGTGGGAGGTTTCTCTGGTCAGGATCCCTAAACATGCAACACGGTCCGCCCAGACCTGGGAGGGGAGGAATCTGCCCTTTTAAACTGGGTCTGGGGCGGGATTAGTGAGTGAAGCTGCAGACAGAGTCAGAGTCTGGAGAGGGAAAGTGAGATCAGGAGCTCTGGAGGAGCAGTAGCTGAAGTCCAGGGGCTGGAGCTGAGCAGAGTTCGCCCTGTACGAAGACACTAAAACCGGACACAGGAGTCCGAGGCTGTGGGGACTGATATCCACCCAGCAGCAGAAACCAACCGGCAGGGGATTCCAGGTCCTCTGGCCATAGAAGCCCGGAGGCTCAGTCACAAAGAAGGGACCAGCGCTGCCATCCAGGAGCGGAGGCTAACAGAAGGCCCCAAGTCACCAGCCATACGGGTGAGCACCACACGGTATACTCAGGGACGTGGGCTACTTGTAACCGCTGACAGCAAGGTAGCCAGGAAGAGTGCAGATAAACGGGGAGGCCTACAACTCCACCTGGCCAGGGGAACTCCTGCTTGCTCGCAGACTGACCAGGCCCCTTATACTAGCCAGTACTCCCGGGAGGGTCTGCCTTGTACCATCAGTAAAGATCCTGAACTGCACCTCACGTCTCTGTGATTCCTTGCCGCACCAGCACCATTAGCACTGGGACGCTCACACCATCACTCCCATCATCTTCCACATTAGCTGCCCTGAGGCAATACTTCTCCCGTGGGGAGTCATCCCATACTCAGCTGCGCAAACAACATCAGCCTCAGCGGTCTGCAGCGCAGCGGCGGTCCCCACTGACCGCAATCCACGGGTGGCGTAGTCGGACACTTATTACAATACAAATAGACTGCCACTGGTTTGACCACCCTGGGCACGGACCGGGTCACCGCCACGGAGAACTACAACCCCCAGCGATCCGGCTCCGGGTATTCCCCCTGCACAGCAGCAGCAGCACAGGCCCAGGGGGCGCGTCACATACTGTACAGCTGTATACAGTGTATGGAATGAAATAGCACAACTCTGTACACTGTTTAGTAGCTGCAGCTGGGTACTTCCATTCAGCTCCTATCCCCTTCAACAGCTTCAGAAGCTGTGTTATTGCTGTATATAGTACAACTGATCGCAGGTTCCAGTTCCCTGTGGAGACTGAAAAAAAAATAATTGGAAAATTAAAAGTTTTAAAAAATATTATTGAAATGTAAAAATAAAAACATGGAAATTAAACTTAAACATTTAAATCACTCCTCTTTTCTCCATTTAAAAATAAAGAAAGACATAGCAGAATAAAAGTAAAAATAAAAATGTATGTACATTTTTTATACAGCAGAATTAGTAATAGTTCGATATATACAAATATAAAATGAATTAACCTAATGTGTAAACACTGCAAAGAGGGAAAAAATTGTAAAAAACAGAATTGAAAGTTGTTGGTTGCTGTAATACTGCAAAAAATGCAATAAGAAGCCATGAAAATGTTGTATTTACTCCCACTTCCCCAAACAAAAATAACAAAAGTGAAAACAACAGCTTGCCACGTAAAAATCAAGCCCTCACTCAGGGCCCTCTATTGATGGTAAAATAAAAAGTTATGGGTCTTGAAAAATTGTGGAATAAGTCAAATTTTTACAAATTTTAGAAGTTTTTTAAGCTAATAAAATAGTAAAAAAATAAAAAAGGGCTATATATGTGTAATATTACCATAATTCTACTGACCTGGAGAATCATTTAATCTTTACTGTACATTTAATACCGTAAAAATAAACTCCAAAAAACAACAGCAGAATATGGGAGAATGAATGGTGTCATTCAAATCTACAACTCATTCTTAAAAAGAACAAATTCTCATACATCTGTGTTGACAAAAAAATAAAATAGTCATGGCTATTTGAAGAAGGGGAGCAGAAAATGAAAATGCTAAATAAAAATTGTTGGCGTCTTTAAGAAGTTGATATAGGGAGTTGATATAGTGAATTGCATGGCATCATATAATATAATTTTTAAGAACCGTATTTTTCAGATAAGACACACTTTCCCCCCAAATTTGGGAGGACAATGAGGGTGCATGTTATAATCCCAATGTAGCTTACCGGCTGTAGTGGAGCGGGGTCACTGGAGTCAGGGTCGCTGCTGCAGGAGGCTGGCAGCCGAAGAAGTGGGGCGATGCTGTGGGCCCCGTGGTGGGAGGAGGGTGTGTCCTGGCAGTGCGAGGATGCGGTCCTTGGGCTTTCATAAAATGTCGGCGGTGAGCTGAATCCCTTTCCCTTTGATTTCCCTGTGGTGGGCTTCGGGAAAAAGGTCGCTGGAGGTGGTGCATGCACAGATTGAGATCTCTGGAGCGGCAGGGAAATCAATAGAAAGAGGACTCAGCTCATTGTATGAAAGAGGACTCTGCCAACACTGTGTGAAAGCCAAGGGCTCACAGCCTCCCACCCCCGGGACATCCCCTCCCGCTGCATCGCTCCACATCTGCTGCCACCACCGGCCTCCTGCAGCAGCAACCCTGCCTCCTGTGACCCTGCAGCCTCTTTCCCCCGGTAAGTTACAGTAAATTCGAACTATAAGACGCACCATCATTTTATTTTAAAACATTTTTTTTCCATTTTCCTCCCCAAATGTTAAGGTGCGTCTTATGGTCTGGTGCATCTAATAGTCCACAAAATACAGTATATTAATATTTTTGTACTATTATAACACTGCTTTATGTATTATTATTATTTTGTTTATTAGCATTGTTAACTTGTGAACTTATTGTTATACAACTTGGTACTTTCATTTAAACTATAAATTATAATATCTAATATTCTTTGCAGATCTAATTTATAAAAAATCATGTGACAAAACATTTTGTTGTAAATAATTTTAAAAATATCTAATTATTAAAACAAACTGATTGATTTTATTTTATTCACCAACAAATCTTTGTTTGATCCCTGATCTCACATTTCTATAAATCAGTTATTGTCCGCAAGCTTAGAATGTGATATTTTAAATAATTACAACTGGGAATTTCCATAGCTCGGCAGTTCTCAGATGAATGCTTTTATAACTTTGGTAAACAATGATTTTGACTAATAAACTTTGCTTCTGCAATTGACGCTACAAGATTTTTATTATGTTTTGTATTGTGCAGAAGTTTGTTTAGATGTATGATATGCACATGTTACAGATCTTTAGCTTTCAATTTAATAACAGGGCTAAATAAAATATGAAGTCACCAAAGGAAAAGAACAGGAAACAAAATAAATGATTACATTAGAAGCCCTCCAGTAATATTAAATATACAACATCTCTTTAAATTGTCTAATTTAACTATCTTTCGTTTATATAATGGAATCTAACCAATGTGAAATCCCACATATCATTTAAAGCATAATGTCCTTATATAGTCCAGAAACATGAATACATCTAGATTTAAGTGAAATTGAATTTAATTAACCCATTTACAACCCAAGGTGGTTTGCACATTAATGACCGGGCCAATTTTTGCAATTTGATATCACTGCCGTTTATTTGTAAAAAAAAAAAAACGGAAATTTGTCGAAAAGTTTGGAATTTTCAAAATTTGAATTTTTATGCCCTTAAACAAGAGAGATATGTCACACAAAATAGTTAATAAATAACATTTCCCACATGTCTACTTTACATCAGCACAATTTTGGAACCAAATTTCTTTCTTATTAGGGATCTGTAAGGGTTAAAAGTTGACCAGTGATTTCTCATTTTCCAACCAAATTTTCAAAACCATTTTTTTAGAGACCACACCACATTTGAAGTCACTTTGAGGGGTCTTGATGACAGAAAATACCCAAAAATGACACCATTCAAAAAACTGCACCCCTCAAGGTGCTCAAAATCACATTCAAGAACTTTATTAACCCTTCAGGTGCTTTACAAAAATTTTTGGAATGTGGAAAAAAAATTAACATTTACCTTTTTTCACAAAAATTTTATTTTAGACAATTTTTTTTTTATTTTTGCAGGGGTAACAGGAAAAAATAGACCCCCAACTTTGTTGTGCAATTTCTCCTGAGCACGCAGATACCCCATATGTGGGGGAAAAACCACTGTTTGGGCGCACGGCGGGGTTCGGAATGGAAGGAGCGCCATTTGACTTTTTGATTTGACTTTTTGATTGATTGTTTTGATGTGCCTAAACAGTGGAAACCCCCCACAAGTGACACCATTTTGGAAACTAGACCCCTCAGGAAACTTATCTAGATGTGTGGTGAGCACCTTGAACCCCCAGGTGCTTCACAGAAGATTAGAACATTGAGCCGTAAAAATAAAATTTTCACATATTTGCAACAAAAATGTTTTTCAGCCTCCAATTTTGCATTTTCATGAGGGTAACAGGAGAAATTGCACCATGAAATTTATTGTGCAGTTCCTCCAGAGCATGCACATACCCCATGTGTGGGGGAAAACCACTGTTTGGGCGCACGGCAGGGCTCGGAATGCAAGGAGCGCCATTTGACTTTTTGAATGTAAAATTTGCTTGAATAATTAGCGGACGCCATGTTGCTTTTGGAGAGCCCCTGATGTGCCTAAACATTGGAAACCCCCCACAAGTGACACCATTTTTGAAACTAGACCCCTCAGGGAACTTATCTAGATGTGTAGTGAGCACCCTGAACCCCCAAGTGCTTTACAGAAGTTTATAACATTGAGCCGTGAAAATAAAAAAATCAAATTTTTTCCACAAAAATGATGTTTTAGCCCCAATTTTTTTATTTTCACAAGGGTAAGAGGAGAAAATGGACCCCAAAAACTGTTGTGCAATTTCTCCTGAGTACGTCAATACCCCATATGTGGGGAAAATAGTGTTTGGGCGCACGGCAAAGTTCAGAAGGGAAGGAGCAATGTGTGACTTTTTGAAAGTCAAATTGGCTGGTATTGAGAGAGGACGCCATGTCGAGTTTGGAGAGCCCCTGATGTGACTAAGTAGTGGAAACCTCTCACAAGTGACCCCATTTTGTAAACTATACCCCTCAAGGATTTTATCAAGGGGTATAGTGAACATTTTGAACCCAGAGGTACGACAAAGAATTTGATAACATTAGGTTATCATACTGAATAGGTTGTCATAAGTCTTGAGCGCAAGTGCTCGCTACTTGAGTTTGCATTCGATACTCAGGTATGCACCATGTATCGCGGGTGCTCAAGGGACATGCTCGAGTCCCCGCCCACATGTTTCATGGTTATTAGACACCCAAAAAAAAAACATGCGGGGATCGCTCATGTATGGCAGACAATCCCCGCATGTTTTTAATTGGCCGCAAAGCATATGGGGCGGAGACTCGAGCATGTCATTCGAGCACCTATGATACTCAATGCATACCTGAGCACCCGATGCAAACTCAAGTAGCGAGCACTTCCTCTCTACACTAGTCACCATATCGTCATCTTTTTTTGTTTTTACTTTTGAGAAAAAAAACAACCCTAACCCCAACCCAAATACAACCCCAACCCTAACCCTAGCCCAACCCTAACCCTAGCCCAACCCCAACCCTAACCCTAACCCAACCCTAGCCCAACCCCAACCCTAACCCTAGCCCAACCATGTTTTTATTGGTACCATTTTCAGGCACGTGACATTTTTTTTTTTTTTTTTTTATGTTATTCTGCGTGTGGTAAAATTGTTAAGCAAGCTTTATTCTTCGGGTCAGTACATTTACAGCGGTACCACATTTATAGTGTTTTTCTATGTTTTGGCGCTTTTAAACAATAAAAGCTATTTTATAGAAAAAAATATTTTTTTGCATCGCTTTATTTTGAGAGCTATAACTTATTTATCTTTCGGCTGATAGAGCTGTATGGTGGCTTGTTTTTTTGCAGGACAAGATGACGTTTTCAGCGGTACCATTTTTATTTATTTTCGTCCTTTTGATCGCATGTTATTTAGTGATGAGCAAGCACTAAAATGCTCGGGTATTCGTTGCTCGGGTCGAGCACAATGGAATACTCAGGTGCTCGACATGAGCAACGAGCCCAATGTAAGTCTATGGGAAACTCGAGCATTTTTCAAACGGCTCCCCCCGGCGGTCTGCAGAGGGCCTAAAAATTGTCCAAATCGATGGGAATAGTGCTCAAATGACATGGGAACAGCATGGGGAAAATCCCTGGAAGCATCTCTGGCTCCCAAATCACTGCTGTCAACAATGTTGTCAGAGTATTACACCACTTTTACGGACTCACAATAAAACATACAAAAACGAAATCAAAATGGATTTTCCTGGGAAATATGTAAAGAACAGCCTTTGCAGGGTAATGACTTGTATATAAGGCAAAATAAATAACCAAAAACAAAAATACTCCTCCACACCTTGGGCTATGTTCTCACTTAGCGTTTTTGATGCATTTTTGCACTTTTGCATTGCTTTCAACCAAGACAAATGCATTCACCAGGAAATGTCATTTTAACATTTTACAACGTTATCTGGCCATGTGGTGTGTGACACGTCACACACCACATCATCAGACATATGCATACAGTGCTGAAAAGACATGGGAACAGCATGAGGAAGACCTTTGGAAGCATCTCTGACTCCCAGGTCACTGCTTAACAGTGTGCCCATGATAAGTGATCCTTGGCGCATGCGAAGATGCCTCCCGCCTTGCACCTGTCATTACAAACTTGCATCAATCACCGTCCACGTCCTTGTCCCAGTGCAGCGTTCAGTTGTCCCTACCCCATTCCTTGGAATGCAAGCGCAAGCATGCAGCCAGCCACCCACCAACCCACAGGCTGCAATACTATACTGCCTAATTTTTGACAGCTGCTTGAACTTGAAATGTGGCCTCTTAGGCTCGTGGAGGCGGAAGCTTTTCATAACCTCATGCTGGCGGCCGCCGGGTGTCCATACTTGGTCCCCAGCTGCCACTGTTTCTCCCGGTGTCGTCTCCGCCTTCCACAAGCAAGGGTCCCACAACATTACCTGTGCCCTCCCCAGTGCACTTACTGGGAAGGACCGCCTAACCACAAACACGTGGACAGGTGAATGTGGCCAGGGACGGTACGGAGGCAGTCCACAGCTTTTTTTGCTGAGTTGTATTTCACAGCAGCCATATTCTTTAGCTTGGTGAAAGGACTTGGGAAACCATATCTACCCAGCTGTCATTTCACCCAGGAAGTCCTCTAAAGCTGCTTCACTTGAAATGTAGCCTTTTAGGCTCATGTAGGCGAAAGCTTTTCATAACCTCATGCCGGCGGCGGCCAGGTGTCCATACTCGGTCCCCTGCCACCAGTATTTCTCCCGGTATCGTCTCCGCCTTCCACAAGCACGGGTCCCACAACATTACCCGTGCCCTGCCCGGTACACTAACTGGGAAAGACCACCTAACTATGAACACGTGGACAGGAGAATGTGGCCAGGGACAGTACGGAGTCAGTCCACAGCTTTTTTTGCTGAGCTGAATTTCACCACAGCCATTTTCTTTAGCTTGGTGAAAGGACTTGGGAAACCATATCTACCCAGCTGTCATTTCTCCCAGGAAGTCCTCTAAAGCTAATTTTACTTGAAATGTGGCCTTTTAGGCTCATGGAGGAGGAAGCTTTTCATAACCTTATGCCGTCGGTGGCCGGGAATCCATACTTGGTCCCCAGCAGCCACTGTTTCTCCCGGTGTCGTCTTCACCTTCCACAAGCACGGGTCCCACAACATTACCCGTGCCCTCCCCAGTGAACTTAATGGGAAGGACCGCCTACCCACAAACACGTGGTCCAGTGAATGTGGCCAGGGATGGTATGGAGCCTTTTAGGCTCGTGCAGGCGGAAGCTTTCAAAACCTCATGCCTCGGGTCCATACTCAGTTCCCTGCCGCCACTATTTCTCCCGGTGTTGTCTCCGCCTTCTACAAGCGTGAGTCCCTGAACATTACTGCTGGTACTTTTCTGTGGGAATCTGCTTGCCTCCTACCAGCCTGGAATATTTCCAGTAAACTATGGTACGACGCCATGGTATTAGCACTGCCCCCAGTACCTATAGTGAAGCCTTCCCCAATTTCCTTCTCCGGAATTTTATTTGGTAGACTGAGTGTCTGCCCAAATACATTAGTTCTCACAAAGGAGCTGAAGATAGAGTGGCAGTAGGTGCAAGTTTCTCCAGCCTGTTAGATATCAGAGGGTGAACGGCAGCACATTGGATCAGTGGTTAGCACTGAAGCCTTGCAGCGCTGGGATCCTGGGTTCAAATCCCAGCAACAACAACATCTGCAAGAATTTTGTATGTTCTCCCCGTGTTTGCGTAGGTTTCCACCTCAGCAAAAAAGCAGCCATAGAGTGTCCAGGAACCTTCAAACACACTTTTCTTAGCCAGGACTACTTCTCAGCAGGGTTGGACGGTCCCACCAGAGAATCCTCTGGTGTGCCCTGGCTTCTACATCAGGAGAGTTCATGATAGGGCTAATTTTGCTGCTGCTATGGGGCTCTTGAGCGGGGCAGAAAGGTGAACCCTCAGAATCAAATCCTCTGGTGGGCCCAATGTTTTTCAATCTGAAACAGCTTCTCTGTAGGAGTTGAATATCACCACAGCCATATTCTTTAGCTCGGTGAAAGGACTGGCATAGAGGGAAACCGTATCTACTCCGGCTGTCATTTCTCCGTCACCAGGTTCCGCCCATTGTCAAACACGACCATGCCTGACTGTATGTCCAGTGATGAGAGCCTCAGATCAAGCTGCTGTGTTACAGCTTTCAACAACTCTGCAGCTCTGGGCGGTTTGTCACCTAAGCATTAAGCATGTTATCTTCAGCACAGCCTGTTGCCGCTTGGCCAAGGCAGTGCTACAGTGCTTTCAGCTTGTGACTGATGAGGTCATTTCGGAGACGGAGGAGGAGTAGCAGGAGCTGAACAATGTGATTACATTGAGGTTACATTGACAACTCTGTTTTTATACTAAAGAAAGATCCTACTGTTTTTGTTTTTTTACGTTATTTTTTAAGGCAAATGCATTTACCGGGAAATGTCATTTTAACATTTTACAACCTTATCTGGCAATGTGGTGTGTGACACATCATCAGACACATCCTGTTTCGTTGATGGTGGAGGGACTCTGAAAGACACATAGCACAGGGCAACAGTAATGAGTACGACATGTTCCCACTAGAAAGGAGAGAGTCTGCTATACAGTTATAGCGTACGCAGTGAGTCCAACGGCTGACCAAATTTAGGAAAAACCCCAGTAAGAAATTAAAGACACATAGAGCAGGGCCACGGTAACAACAAATTCCCATTAGAAAGGAGAAAGACTCCCATAGTGTTGGAATATGCATTGAAAGCAAGGGCTGCCAAAAATTTGGAGGCACTTCAATGCCCCTTGGAAGAGACGTGGAGGAGGGCCTCATAAAAATTTTTTCCCATTAGAAAGGAGCGGGCCTCCTATACTTGTAAATAATGCCCATGCACTAAGTGTATGGGCTGACAAACATTTACCTATGAGGGGGTATACATGAATATACTGTATAAAAAATTTTTTTTACGGGCATCATAAACACCCTTTAAAAAAATTAGGTGGGTGTTGCATCACGGACTACAGTCACCCTGGTGATATGGTGGTGGAGGATGAGGATGAGGAGAAGGAGGAGGACAAGAGCAAATAGCCAAAATCAGGAAGCGTATACCCATGTGTGGGTGTGAAAAGGTGCATGGCAATACACCTTCCAAGAAAAGACACTGGATTGGAGTTTATATTACGCTGCTATCATTCGGTGGTGTTGAGAAGTCTGGCCCAATCCAGCCCTTGTTCAATTTAATTAGAGTCAGCCTGTCAGCATTTTCAGTTGACAGGCGGATGCGCTTATCAGTTATAATTCCACCAGCGGCACTAAATATCCACTCCGATAAAACGCTGGCGGCAGGGCAGGCCAGGACCTCCAAGGCATAGAAAGCCAGTTCATTCCACGTATCCAGCTTGGATACCCAATAATTATAAGGCACAGAGGAATCACGGAGGACGTTGGTAGAGTTGGCAAGGTACTCCCTCAGCATCTTCCCAAACTTTGCACTCCTTGTTAGAGCACCCCGCGTCTCAGGGCCTGTGCGATGGGAGGGGCTGAGAAAACTCTCCCAGACCTTTGACAGTGTTCCCCTGCCTTTGCTGGATTGAACTTGTGTCTCTCTCGCCTGTACTCCTTGATTGTCCAACAAAGTGTGCCCTCTGCCGCCAGAGTTTTCAGATGGGAATTTTTTTAATATTTCCGCAACAAGGGCCTTCTGGTACAGCCCCATTTTTGTAGACCTGTCTGCCTCAGGAATAAGAGATATAAATTTCTCCTTGTAGCGTGGGTCTAGAAGTGTCAACAAACAGTAATGACTGTCACCCAAAATTTGGAGAACGCGAGGGTCATGGGAAAGGAAGTGTAACATAAACTCAGCCATGCCTGCCAGACTACTAACAGGCAAGACTTCCGTGTTCTCACCAAGAGGATGACTGACCATGCTCTCCTCCTCCTCCTCTCTATCCCCTGGCCATCCATGCTGAACAGACGGTATGAAAGCTGTGCAGATAGTACCGTCTATAGTGCATGAAAGTAGCTCCTGTCCTTCCTCCTCCTCCTCTTTCTCATTGTCACTCAATCCACGTTGGGATGAGATGAGGTTGGGCTGTATGTAATCACCCTGTATGGTTCCTTGCTCCATCTCATTGTGCTCTGCCTGCAATGCATGCTCTTTGATTGTGAGCAGAGAGCGTTTCAGAAGACAGAGAAGCTGGATGGTGATGCTAATTATGGCGTCATCGCCGCTCACCATCTTGGTGGAGTCCTCAAGGTTTTGGAGGATGGTACATATGTCTGACATCCATGTACACTCCTGAGGTCTTATGTGTGGAGTCTGAACTGAATACTGATGGCCTTGTGATTCTGGTACTCAACAACTGCCCGCTTCTGCTCATAAATCCTCCCCAACATCTGCAGTGTAGAGTTTCAATGCGTGGGGACATCACACACCAGTCTGTGAGCCGGAAGCTGCAAACACTGCTGAAACACGTCAAGGGCGGCGGAAGCTGTAGCTGACTTTCTAAAATGAGCACACAGGCGGCGTACTTTAACAAGCAGATCCGGCAGCTCCGGGTAGGATTTGAGAAACCGCTGAACCACGATGTTAAGCACATGGGCCAGGCATGGTACGTGTGTGAGCTCGCCTCGCCTCAGAGCCGCCACCAGGTTCCGGCCATTGTCACACATGACCATACCTCGCTGTAGGTTGAGCGGTGTGAGCCACAGATCTACCTGCTCTTTCAGAGCTGTCCACAACTCTTCAGCATTGTGCGGTTTGTCACCTAAGCATATTAGCTTCAGCACAACCTGTTGCCGCTTGGCTGAGGCAGTGCTGCAGTTCTTCCAGCTTGTGACTGATGTGGTCATTTCGGAGATGGAGGCTGAAGAGGAGTAGGAGGCTGAGGAGGATGAGGTGCAGGAGCTGTAGACTGTGTGGGCAACCCTGATTGACCTAGGGCCTGCAATCCTTGGCGTCAGGAGGACATGTTCCGTCCCAAGGTCCGACTGGTTCCCCGCTTCCACTATGTTAACTCAGTGTGCCGTCAGCGAGATGTACCGTCCCTGCCCACAAGCACTTTTCCACGTGTCAGTGGTTAGGTGGACTATCCCGGTAACTGCGTTGTGGGGGGCATGGCTAATGTTTTGGGACACGTGCTTGTGTAATGCGGGGACGGCACACCGTGAGAAATAGTGGCGGCTGTGGACCGAGTACCGAGGGACGGCCGCCACCATCAGGTTGCGGAATGCTTCCGTCTCCACGAGCCTAAAAGACAACATTTCGAGTAGTGTTGAGCCACCCCCGTAGTGCTCAAGTTTGGTTCGATTAGTCGAACACCCGTATGTTCGTCGAACTGTTCGTCGAACACCGTCGAACACCGATAAAACCAATGGCAGGCAAACAAAAACACATAGAAACACACAGAAAACACATAGAAAACACTTCAAAGGTGTCCAAAAGCAGACAAACTGCTCAGAAGACTCAACTAACCCATGGAAAAGTGACAAGTACATATAGTCATGCGAAAAGAAAAGAGGTGGAGGAGTAAAAGGAGGCGGAGACACAGATATAGGCATGTCATGCCCTTCTAAAATCAAGAAAGGATGGAGTAAAAATCTAAAATCAGCCTACTAACACCCAGACGTCGTGACAAGAAAATTAAAAAAATATATATCTTTAGGTAGAATGGCGGTTCCTTTCAGAACACTTTCCTTACAAGATGTAGTGGTATCCCCGTTGTGAGTTGTGCCAAAAACGGAACCAAATACATTCGGACTAATCCACCATTTGTCATATCCAAGGGGCAGGTCCGTAAACGACAACATCGACGTGGAACCAAGCACAGTAGTATATACTGTACATTCTTTGACAAGGCAATCAGGTGGATCAAGAAGTTGGGAAGGGTCACTGTAATGGCCAAAACAGACATTGATGCGGCGTTCCGGTTACTTACTACCTGTGCCTCCGAATAGTGTCCACCTATTGGGCTGCTTCTGGGAAGGAGCATACTATATAGATCGCTGTTTGCCCATGGGGTGCTCCAGATCCTGCTCACTATTTGAGACGTTTAGTTGCTTCCTCGAATGGGTTGTAATGGACGTTTCTAAGGGGGCACATATTATACATTACCTCGACAACTTCTTATGCCTGGGCCCAAAAGATTCGCCACAGTGTGAATACACGTGGTAGTCCACCTGTGAGAAGGAGAGAGCTGGAGGGAGAGCGGACACCACAGAGCCGAGGGGTTAGATGGAGAACGGAAGAAGGAAAGAGGGCGAGGGAGGTAAGGGAGTACAGTGGAAGGCCGACCTGAGCTCCCCCACGTTCCTGCTGAGCGGGGAACAGCCCTGGGAAGAAAAGCCGCTTGCACATTCCTTTGAGGTTACGGGAGCGAGCGGGCAGAGGGACTACGCTGGAGTGCCAAGCCGACACGGCCAGTCCGTTCCTGCCCGTGCGACCTCCGTGTCACCGGGTTTGTGCCCGAGCCGCGGTGGACCCTGACGGCCAGCCCCCCTCTCCCAATACTGGTGCCTGTCTGCTGGTGGGTCGAGCCCCCCCGCGGTGGGGGGGAGTAACATCTGCAGAAGAAAGATGATCTTCCAGACTAACTAAGATGTCTACTTCTTTTCGTGGACAATGTGATACGATCCCTTTCTTATGGACATGCCCATCGCTACAAATTCCAGATGAGGCACAAAAACAGCAGGTGCTTCAACGGATATCAAGTGCTCCTTCAAGTGGGCTCTCCTCCACCTCAACTTCAACATCACAAATACTCCAGTCCTCAGAGGTGTCACCCCAATCGCACTTGCTTCCTCACATCTCCCAAGTCTCCAGCTGCCCGTCTGAGTATGGGGTAACACAGATGGTTGAGTCTGCACAGCTGTTTACTCATACTATAGCCTGGGAAACGAAGGTCTGCTCCAGAGCTTCTGTTAATCCAGACGAGGAAATGATCGGCACTGATGCCCAGAATCTTTATGAGTCGGATCCAGGACCAGATGAAGAACGTTCTGAGCATAATGAAGACCCTCGTTCCCAAACTGTAACTCCTGTTGGTGGAGACAATGATAAAGACGATGATGAGATTCAAATACCTGATTGGAGCGACAACTTGACTTTTCGGTCAGGGCAGGAAGAGGTTGGCTCTGAGGACGACGGGTGTGAGAACACACAGGGTGATGATGACGAGGTTGGAGATCCCACTTACTGTCAACTCAGTCAGCCAGTCGATGAGGTCAGCAGAGGAGGAGGAGGAGGATGTGACTAGCCCAGGGGATGGGGATGACTCGGTACCCGGGCCTTTGCCTGGCCTTTGGGATGTCGCAGAGTTTGGCTCCCGGGCCCGTACCCTGGGGTCACTCTTTAAAAGGGTAGATAATTGTTAAGTTTATAAGAGTCCATGATGCCACCTGTGGTATCTGGTGAGAAGCACCAGCGCTGCAGCAGTCCACTGAGGCCGGTAATAAGGCAGCTCGATGGTATAGCTCCCCACAGGTGGAGCTAGGCCTCAGAAAAGCGTATGCAGGGGGAATGCAGGACAGGCGAGACCCAGCTGGGTCAGAGCAAGAATGGGAACGGACACGGTACTCACTTCAGTACCTTTTACTGATGGAAATTCAGGCACATCCGGGAGCACTGTAGGGTGAAGGGTGCATATCAGGATCCTCCCCAATGAGCGGGTGTAGGGCCTCCTGTTTCTTGCCTCTGCGTAGTAAGTTTCTGACCTGCCTGGAGCTAGGCCTAACTTTGCCTCTGTCCTGCGCTGGCTGACCTTGTGGTCGGGCCTTGTCTTGGAGTTCACACTCCCAGTATGCGGGGCCTAAGCGTCTCCTGGCTCTGTTACGTATCAGCACCTTAGCAATCCTGGGACTTGTAGTTCTCCAGGGATTCTGGTTATGCCTTACTGGGTCATAGAGATCCCGGTATGCTCGGATCCAGTGTCCGGTAAATGCTTCAGGGTGAGCTGGTTAAGCTCCTCTTCCCCCTATGTACTAACTCTCCACTCACCTTCGGCCTACTCGGGCCCTCACTAGGCTATACACACTAACGGCAGCTTGCCGCGCTTCACTGATCTTATGACGCCGGCACACCTTAAGCTCTAACTGGGCTCCCTGAATCTAGCTAACAGGAGCCTCGTGCTCCACTGCTGAACTATTAACTGAGTTCTCTAGACTAGACTGAGCTCCACTGCAGACTGACCTCTCTTAGGCTTCTCTACAGCAGGAACTCTTCAGAGGAACAGAACTCCACCTTCCCCATTTATATCCCTAACGGGCTCCCTCTGCTGGTCTGAAGTGGAAGGTGGAGCTGTGTGAATGTTTATGGGGGCCTCTTGTGGAGGATTCCATCAATGCACTCTTCTAGGATCTGTGATACCAAGCGCAGCTGGGCGTCACAGATGCTATTGACGACGAAGTTAGGTTGCGCCTTCCTGGACAGAGACGGAGTACTGGAAGCACGTCAACAACTGCACCCTCAACCACAACTCTGCCTCTGACCACAAGTCGTAGTGGCTCTTCAGGTCGCATGGGCTCTAAGCCTTGCATAGCCAGGGCATTTTTTCAGATCGATAAGGATGACCCAACTCGTGTTATCTGTAATATTTGTCACCAAAAGCTAAGTAGAGGCCAAAAATCCATAGTTTGAGTACTTCATGCATGAACCGTCACATGGATATTAAGCATAAGTTGCAGTGGGAAGCTCACTGTTAGTGTTGAGCCACCCCCGTAGTGTTCGAGTTCGGTTCGGTTCGTCGAACACCCGTGTGTTCGCCGAACTGTTCGTCGAACTGTTCGTCGAACACCTTCGAACACCGTTAAAACCAATGGCAGGCAAACAAAAACACATAGAAACACATAGAAAACACCTTCAAAGGTGTCCAAAAGCTGACAAACTGCTCAGAAGACACAACTAACACATGGAAAAGTGACAAGTACATATAGTCATGCGAAAAGAAAAGAGGTGGAGGAGTAAAAGGAGGGGGAGACACAGATATAGGCATGTCATGCCCTTCTAAAATCCAAAAAGTGAGAAGCCGAGACGGCCAGTCCGCTCCTGCCCGTGCCACCTCCGTGTCGCCGGGTTTGTGCCAGAGCCGCGGTGAACCCTGACGGCCAGCCCCCCTCTCCCAATACTGGTGCCTGTCCGCTGGTGGGTCGAGAGAGCCCCCCTGTGGTGGAGGCAGCTCTAAGCTTTTTAATTTAAATTGTCCCTCTAATTTGAATGAATACACTTTAAATCCATTTACAAGGATCTATTGGAGGGCAAGTCTCATGCCAGCAGCCGCGTAATTCCAGCTCCAGTAGCGTCCACTAAAGCTGCTGCAGTTAAAAAGCTTTTATAAGGATCGAGCTCGGCTGTCCACCGCAAGGCATCCTAGTGCCAGTCCCAGCCCCTATGCCTTGGGGTGCCTCCTGATGCTCTTCACTAAGTATCCCGTGGTCCCGAAGCATTTCCTTTGAAAAAATTAAGTGTCCAAACTACAGGTGGTGTAGCTTGCTTAACAGCCGGGATAATCCGCTGACTAGCAGACACTGCTACTAGGCACAAAGTATTTCCTGGGCTAGATGCAGTTAAAAATTTGTAAGTAGATACTCTCGTTGGATGCTGAGAAAGCATTCCATAGAGTCTCCTGGCACGCCATATATGATTCTCTTAAAAAGCTTGGGGTAGGGGTCTAGGGGACCCTTTTATAGCCAAAATCACGGCCCTGTATCACAATACGTCACCTAGGCTGAAGATAAAAGGAACTGTAGCACCGAGGGCTCGGTTGCTACAGACGTATTGCACCTCACCCAGAGGTGTGATATATCACTCTCAGATAAGGATGGAGTGTGGATCAGGACCCGACACCTGCATGCATTACACCACATTGCCGTGGGGCAGGGCGACCAATATGCCCCTGAGATGGGCACGACAGTCCCTGTCCCTGACTGGAGTGGGGGGATGGAACACTGAGGAAGGGGAACCCTGCAGTGCAGGAGCAGGGAGGAAGCAGTTCCTGGGTGCATTGAGAAGGGAGTATAAAAGGTGGGCACCATCTTAGTTCAGTGCAGAGAAGTCTGAACAGAAGTGGCAGGGAGCAGGGGCTCTGCATGAGCTCTGCTCCGGAGGCGGGCCTAGTAACAGAGGCCCAGGCCTGCAAGAGGGAGAAGGAAGGAAGAGGAGCGGAGAAGGCTCCAGGAACGAGGAATGAAGGGATCCCAGGGGTGCGGACGGGCGAGTCGCCACCGCACGCCCGAATCCACCTGCGTGGAGGGGTCAGGCCAAAGGGGGAGACCGGTCCCCGAACTAGTGGAGGCAGGAAACGACCCTCAGCTAGAACCCGGAGGCTCTGACATTTTATGTGGCGCAGCCCCTTGCTCCACCCGCTAGGAAGGCACCACATAGGGTCAGGGAAACTGGCGCCAAGTTTACCAAGAGGAGGCCCGAGGCAGCCGGACAGAAGTGTTGGTAAGAAAGGCCAGACAAAGGACACACAAAGGGGGTCCTGTGAAGCGCTCCAAAGTTATCTGGGAGTTGTCTGAGCCCCTCACCTGGTGAGCACAGTACGACGTGGGCAGCCGTTACCTGCAGACGTGGTCTGGATAATAAGAACTGTGAGTAAAGGCCCTGAACTGCATCACTGACTCCGTGTCGTTACTGCTGCTGCCCTGCACCATCACCCCCATCCTCCGCATACACTGCCCTGAGGCTATACTCCTCCCGTGGGGAGTTATGCTACGCTCTGCTGCACCCACAACACCAGCCTTAGCGGTCTGCCCTGTAGCGGCGGTTCACTCTGACCGCAATCCACGGGTGGCGTAGTCGGACATTTAAACATCAAAACCACATAAATAGTTCCGCCACTGGTTTGACCGCCCTGAGCCACGGAACCGGATCGCCGCCACGAAGACTACAACCACCAGCATCCACCAAAAAGGGTCCGGCTCCGGGTGTCCCAAGGCCCAGGGGGTGCGTCAGAACATTTTCATCACCTTTCACAATCACCAATGGGACAAGGCAGGGATGTCCTCTGTCCCCTCTCTTATACATCCTAGTGACGGAGCACCTGCTCTCATCAATTCGCCATAACCCCAATATTAGGTGGATTGAGGTGGGAGGCACCGAGTACAAGTGCTCTCTATTTGCTGATGATGTCCTAGTATATATCACTCAATCACATATATCCATCCCTGCTGTTATGGCTGAAATAGATCACTTTGTTACATGGTAAAATTTTAAAATCAATGCAGCGAAGTCTGAGGCCCTCGATGTCTCCCTCCCTAAATCCATATAGGATTCCATCCAGTCCAACTTTCCCTTTGCCTGGCCCTCACAGGGTATCAAATACTTAGGAATTCCTATTCATAGAGACCTCTCCCATCTATGTTATCTTAATTTTGGGCCCTTTATTGAACAATTCCATACAGACCACGGTTGGCAAGTTAGAACTGTAAGATTCACTACGTGAACCACTGGTGTTTTGTGGAAAAGCACATGTACACCGCGTTCCAAATTATTATGCAAAAAGTGTTTAGGAGTGATAAGGGAAGAATTTGTTTGTTTGTCAGTTAAACTCATTGATGGTGATGTGTGTCAGGGCTCTTTATATCACTGTAAGCAATTGCAGACACCTGTGCTAATTAGTTTGGCAGGTGTGTCCAATGAAAGGCAAGACTACTTAAGAAGGCTCTCTCACATTATTAAGCAGCCTACATTTTCTGCCAAAATGGGAAAGAAAAAGGATGTGTCGGCTGCTGAGAAGCAACAAATTGTGGAGTGTTTAGGTCAAGGCATGACTACAATCAACATTGTGCGATGATCAGGATGAAGTGTCTTGGCAATCAAGAAGTATGTAGCTGATTCACAGTACACACGTGTGCGTGCTGATAAGGGCAAATTGAGGACTCTTTCCTACAGGCAATTACGTCAGGTTGAAAGAGCAGCGGCAAAAAAGCCTTGTCATAGCAGCAGACAAGTTTTTGAAGCTGCTTGTGCCTCCAACGTCCCCCGAACAACAAGATGCAGGGTCCTTCAGAGGTTTGCAGCTGTGCATACGCCATCCTGTCGACCTCCTCTATCCACTTCACACAAGCAGAAACGGCTCCAGTGGGCCAAACATTACATGAAGACTGATTTCAAAACTGTTTTGTTCACGGATGAGTGCCGTGCAGCGCTCGATGGTCCAGATGGATGGAGTGGAGGATGGCTGGTTGATGGACACCCCACGCAAACACGGCTACAGCGCCAACAAGGAGGAGGTGGAGTAATGTTTTGGGCTGGAATCATGGGGAGAGAGATTGTCGGCCCCTTTAGGATCCCTGAAGGCGCTAAAGATGAACTCCATAATGTATGTGGATTTTCTCAAACAGCACTTCCTGCCATGGTTCAAGAAGAAGAACCATGTATTTCACAGCAAGATCATTTTTCTGCATGATAATGCACCATCTCATGCTGCACATAAAACATCTGCATCTCTGGCTGATATGGGCATAAAAGGGGACAAACTTATGGTGTGACCCCCATGCTCCCCTGACCTCTACCCCATTCAGAACCTTTGGAGCATCATTAAAAGGAGTGTCTATGATGGCGGGAGGCAGTTCACATCTAAGCAACAGCTCTGGGAGGGTATTCTGTCCTCATGCAAAACAATTGAAGCAGAAACCATCCAAAACCTGACAAATTCAATGGACGAGAGAGTTCAGAAGCTCCTTTCGAACAAGGGGTCCTATGTGAAAATGTAACATCACCTAGAATAAAGTTTTGAGTTGAAAACTGTTTGATTTCAGTTTCTAACAACCTGCTAATGCTTATAATTTCAAAAATGACCATTTTTTTGGTCTTTATTAAAATGAAAAGGTTGATCGAAAAGTTTGGGGGATCTAAGAGTGTGGCAACCCAGTAGTCATGATTACTTCGAATTCTGACAATATGAGGGCCATGCTGCAGGTAGTGCAGCAAGAAGGCACTTATGTGTCTTGCGCATCTCGGAGCCCCAAAATTATTTTCCGGGCTAGATGCAGCTAAAAATTATTTTTAATTTTAAATCTGGTGAAGCTTTTTATAGATGGCCTAATAGGATCAGTGCTGCACACTGCTACAAAGCCCAATTTATTTTCCAGTCAAGATACAGATAAACATGATTAGTAATTTGAAAGCTTAAAACGGTTGGTAGGGTGATTTTAACCAATCATCAAGCTTTTACTCTCCCCAGGATGACACAGGGGTAGAAAAGTCGTTTCGGATCCATGATTTGTTCATCTTTATGAACGTGAGTCTGTCTACATTATCAGTGGAGAGCCGCGTGCGCTTATCTGTCAGCACACCACCAGCAGCGCTGAACACACGTTCAGACAGAACGCTGGCTGCGGGGCATGACAAGATCTCCAAGGCGTAAGTGGCTAGCTCCGGCCATTTATCCAGATTGGAAGCCCAAAAAGAGCAAGGGTCCAGTGACACAGTCGTGGCTTCAATGTTTACTTGGAGATACTCCTGTACCATCGTCTCTAGGCGTTGACTATGTGTCAGACTTCTTGTCTCCTGTGGCCTTGCAAAGGATGGGCTAAAAAAGTGGTGAAATGATTCCGCAAAATTGATGTTACCAGCAGATACTGTGGTTCTGTTACGGTTTGAGTGCTGAACACTTGACGGTCCCACGGTTGGCAAGTTGGAACTGTGAGATTCACTACGTGCACCACTGGTATTTTGTGGAAAAGCACATGTAAGATTCTGCAACAGTCTCTGCTGATACTCCTGCATGCGTGCATCCCTTTCTATGGCAGGAATAATTTCTGCAAATTTACTTTTGTACCGGGGATCTAACAGTGTGGCAACCCAGTAGTCAGGATTATTTCTAATTCTCACAATTCGAGGGTCATGTTGCAGGTAGTGCAGCAAGAAGGCACTCATGTGTGTTGCGCATCCAGGAGCACCAAGTCCCTGTTGTGTTGGTGGCGAGGTAACAATCATGCTTCCTTCCTCTGTCCTCTCCCCCCAACCTCGCACAACAGAAATGTGATCAAGGTCTCCCTCATCTGATGAGTCTTCCATCAGTTCGTCCTCCACTTCTTCCTGGGCTCCTGCACCTTCCTCACTAGTTTGTCTGCTACCATGCGCCCTGGTAAAATCATCTCCCCCACCCTCACATGCCTGCCGCCCTGGTGCTGCCGACCGTCTGGACCTTGCAGATGTTAGCCCTTCCGCATACAACTCCTCCTCCTCTACTTCCTCCACCTCCTCTTGTGCCACCACCTGACTCCGAATTCTGTTTAACATGTGCTCCAGCATGTAAATCACCGGAATAGTCATGCTGATAATGGCATCGTCAGCACTAAACATCTTCGTCGCCATTTCAAAACTGTGCAGAAGGGTGCATAGGTCCCTGATCTGAGACCACTCCTCCAGCGTGATTTGCCCCACCTCTGAATCTCGTTGGCCCAGGCTATACGTCAGAACGTATTGCACCAGGGCTTGTCGGTGCTGCCACAGTCGCTGCAACATGTGCAGAGTTGAATTCCACCGGGTAGGCACATCGCATTTTAGCCGGTGAAGTGGCAGGCCCAACGACTTCTGTAGAGATGTAAGTCGCTGAGCTGCGGGATGCGAACGGCGGAAGTGAGCACACAGCGACCGTGCCCTCTGCAGAAGGCCATCTAGTCTGGGATAGTGGGCTAAAAATTGCTGGACAACCAGGTTCAACACGTGAGCCATACAAGGCACGTGTGTGACATTGCCCCGGCGAAGGGCCGCACCCAGGTTTGCAGCATTGTCGCACACGGCCTTCCCTGGTTTCAGGTCCAGTGGAGACAACCATTCATGAAATTGGTTCTCCAGAGCTGACCACAACTCCTCAGCTGTGTGACTCACATTTCCCAGACATTTCAATGTAAAAACCGCCTGATGACGTTGAGCCCTACTGCCAGCATAGTAAGGAGGTGTGCAGGATCCCTTCTGCGCAGTTAGAAAGCTTGTGGCATGACCAGACAGGCTTTGGGTGCAGGTGGAAGACCGAGAGGAGGTTGAGGAGGCAGAAGCAGTGGAGGAACTTTGACATAAAGAGGATTGACGCACAACTCGTGGGGACGGCAAGACTTGGACAGCAGCCCCTTGTCCTGCTGTCACCATAGTTACCCAGTGCCCAGTCAGCGACATGTAACGCCCCTGTCCATGCCTACTCGTCCAAGTGTCTGTGGTGAAATGCACCCTGTCACACACAGAGTTTCTCAAAGAAGCGGTGATGTTGTGTGCGACATGCTGGTGGAGCGCAGGCACACCTTTCTTTGAGAAGTAGTGCCGACTGGGCATCTGGTACTGGGGCACTGCGACGGACATAAGGTCTCGAAAATCCTCTGTGTCCACCAGGCGGAAAGGCAGCATTTCTGTAGCCAAGAGCTTGCAGATGGTGAAATTCAACCTCTTAGCTTTCTCATGGCTAGGAGGAAATGGTCTTTTACTTGTCCACATCTGAGGGACCGAGGGCTGGCTATTGTGCTTAGACGGGGTTGATAAGGGTGTCCCCGGCAAACTGCCGGTCTGTGAGGAAGATGCAGGCGGACATGTTAGGTTGCCTTGATCCAAAGGTGGTGCTATCGATGTCGGACAGCGCTCAAGACCAGCTGGTGTTACCACCTCCAAAGAAAATGATGACCTGCCAATCACGCTGGCTGTTGCGGGTAAAGAGGTGGCAGGTCTGCGCCCCAAAACAGGTGTGACTGCTGTCCCCCCAGTCACAGAGGATGAAGAGGCCGCGGATGCACAAGATATGGCAGACGGTGGTTGGCCCGGCCGGCTAGACCGCATTGTAGCACACTGAGCTTCCCACTGCAACTTATGCTTCATGTCCATGTGCCGGTTCATGCATGAAGTACTCAAACTATGTATTTTTTGGCCTCTACTTAGCTTTTGCTGACAAATGTTACAGATAACACGAGTTGGGTCATCTTTATCGATCTGAAAAAATGCCCAGGCTATGCAAGGCTTAGCACCCATGCGACCTGAAGAGCCACCACGACTTGTGGTGAGAGGCAGAGTTGTGTTTGAGGATGAAGTTGTTGACGTGCTTCCAGTACTACGTCTCTGTCCAGGAAGGCGCAACCTGACCTCGTCGTCACTAGCATCTTCCTCCACCTCCTCTGCTGACCTCATCTCTTGGCTGACTGTGGGTTGACAGTAAGTGGGATCTCCGACCTCATCATCATCACCCTGTGCGTTATCACACCCGTCGTCCTCAGAGCCAACCTGTTCCTGCCCTGACAAAAAACTAAAGTTGTCGCTCCAATCAGGTATTTGAGTCTTATCATCGTCTTCCTCATTGTCTCCACCAACAGGAGTTACAGTTTGGGAATGAGGGTCTACATTATGGTCAGAACCTTCTGCGTCTGGTCCTGGATCCGACTCATAAAGATTCTGGGCATCAGTGCAGATCATTTCCTCGTCTGGATTCACAGAAGCGCTGGAGTCGACCTCTGATTCCCAGGCTATAGTATGAGTAAACAGCTCTGCAGACTCAACCATCTGTTCTACCTCATACTCAGACGGGCAGCTGGAGATTTGGGAGCTGTGAGGAAGCAAGTGCGATTTGGGTGACACCTTTGAGGACTGGAGTATTTGTGATGTTGAAGTTGATGTGGAGGAGAGCCCACTTAAAGGAGCACTTGATATCCGTTGAAGCACCTGCTGTTTTTGTGCCTCATCTGGAATTTCTAGTGATTGGCAGTGGCCGTAAGAAAGGGATCTTATCACATTGTCCGCTAAAAGAAGTAGACATTTTAGTTTGGCTGGAAGATGGTCTTTCTTCTGCACCTACCCCACGGACACAACCTTTTTTCCCCTTCCCAACACGCCTATTCCCCTTTCCACCAGCAGCAGGCCTTTTTCCACTCATTTTGGTGGTTAACTAATTCACAACTCTGGAGTTGTTTGCACAAAAAAACAATGGATGGTAACCGAGCAGAGCTGAGTGGCCAAACTGTGGTATTAGGCCAAAACTATTGGCTGGGTTAGATGCAGAAAAAAATTATTTTTAATTTGCAACCTGATGGAGGTCAGTATAGATGGACTAATAGACCAAGTCCCACACACCGCTAGAAGCCCAAATATTTTTTCAGAGCTAGATGCAGAAAATTTTTTTATTCAATTTGCAACCTGATGGAGGTCAGTATAGATGGACTAATAGACCAAGTCCCACACACTGCTAGAAGCCCAAATATTTTTTCAGAGCTAGATGCAGAAAAAAATTATTTTTAATTTGCAACCTGATGGAGGTCAGTATATATGGACTAATAGACCAAGTCCCACACACCGCTAGAAGCCCAAATATTTTTTCAGAGCTAGATGCAGAAAAAAATTATTTTTAATTTGCAACCTGATGGAGGTCAGTATAGATGGACTAATAGACCAAGTCCCACACACCGCTAGAAGCCCAAATATTTTTTCAGAGCTAGATGCAGAAAAAAATTATATTCAATTTGCAACCTGCTGGAGGTCAGTATAGAAGGACTAATAGAACAAGTCCCACACACTTCTAGAAGCCCAAATATTTTTTCAGAGCTAAATGAAGAAAAAAATTATTTTTAATTTGCAACCTGATGGAGGTCAGTATAGATGGACTAATAGACCAAGTCCCACACACTGCTAGAAGCCCAAATATTTTTTCAGAGCTAGATGCAGAAAAAAATTATATTCAGTTTGCAACCTGATGGAGGTCAGTATAGATGGACTAATAGAATGATGCTATGCCCAAAAGATTTTACTTCACTAGGTGCAGTAAAAAAATTGGTATTCTATACACAGGTGGTATATCTTGCAACACAGATAGGCTACTCCACTGACTAACACACTCTGCAATAGGCCAAAAAGGATTAGCTTTGCTAGATTCAGCCAAATGCTGTGAAAAAAACTTGCACAGCACTGGCACAGACCTGCCTGGCAAAAACTGATAGGAACTGATGTAACCTAGTCCTGAAAAGGACTCCAATTACAATTAGTCTTTACTCCCACAATCTATCTATTTAAGAGCACAGACCTGCCTGATAAAAGTCGTAGGAAATGCTGTAACCTAGTCCTTAAAAGGACTGCAATCACAACTATTCCCTACTCCCAAGCTATCTGTATATTTGTGCGAAAATTGGCTTGAAATTAACAAGGTATAGCGCACACAGCAACAGCGGTGCCGTCTAACACGCAGCTGCAGCAGTGAGAAAATGGTGGCGACGGGGAAAATGGCTTGGTCTCATAGGGCAAGGACATGTGACATACACTGCCAATCACACATGCCCTTGCTTGTGTGAAAAAAAGCACTTCGCTCCGTGTGTGCGCTGCTGATAGGCTGACAGATTGCACCTCCCCACTGCAAATGCGGGAAAGAGAAAAAAAAATGGAGATCTTCATTGTTCCTGCAGAGATCCATCCCCTGCCCCTCCCCCCGCCCCGCTGTACACTCAAACTGCGTATTAACATTAATTTTCATCATTACTGAGAAAAAATCCAGTTATGATTTTGGTGCACGAACAGTTATCGAACATAACCTCGAACAGCCGAATTTTTCTCAAATTGTTCGTGTTCGCCGACCGGCTCGAACACCACCCAAAACAGCTCGAATTTGAGATTGGCGAACAGTTCGAGTAGAACAACGCTCATCTCTACTCACTGTGCTACAATGCGGCCTAGCGGGCCGGGCCAACCACCGTCTGCCACATCTTGTGCATCCGCGGCCTCTTCATCCTCTGTGACTGGGGATGTTTTTGGACGCAGACCTGCCACCTCTTTACCCGCAACAGCCAGTGTGATTGTCAGGTCATCATTTCATTTGAAAGTGGAAACACCAGCTGGTGTTGAGCGCACTCCGACATCGAGAGCACCACCTTTGGATCAAGGCAATCTTCCTCAAAGACCGGCAAGTTTGCCGGAGACACCTTACTCAACCCCGTCTAAGCACAACAGCCAGCCCTCGGTCCCTCAGATGTGGACAAGTAAAAGACCATTTCCTCCTAGCCATGACAAAGCTAAGAGGTTGAATTTCACCATCTGCAAGCTGTTGGCTACAGAAATGCTGCCTTTCCACCTGATGGACACAGAGGATTTTCGAGACCTTATTTCCGTCGCAGTGCCCCAGTACCAGATGCCCAGTCGGCACTACTTCTCAAAGAAAGGTGTGCCTGCGCTCCACCAGCATGTCGCACACAAAATCACTGTTTCTTTGAGAAACTCTGTGTGTTACAGGGTGCATTTCACAACAGACACTTGGGCGAGTAGGCATGGACAGGGACGTTACTTGTCGCTGACTGGGCACTGGGTAACTATGGTGACAGTAGGACAAGGGGTTGCTGTCCAAGTCTTGCCGTCCCCACGAGTTGTACGTCAATCCTCTTTATCTAGAAGTTCCCCCACTGCTTCTGCCTCCTCAACCTCCTCTCGGTCCTCCACCTGCACCCAAAGCCTGTCTGGTCATGCCACCCGCTTTCTAACTGCGCAGAAGGAATCCTGAACACCTCCTTACTATGCTGGCAGTAGGGCTCAACGGCATCAGGCGGTGTTTACTTTGAAATGTCTGGGAAATGTGAGTCACACAGCTGAGAAGTTGTGGTCAGCTCTGGAGACCCAGTTTCATGAATGGTTGTCTCCACTGGACCTGCAACCAGGGAAGGCCGTGTGCGACAATGCTGCAAACCTGGGTGCGGCCCTTCGCCGGGGCAATGTCACACACGTGCCTTGTATGGCTCACGTGTTGAACCTGGTTGTCCATCAATTTTTAGCCCACTATCCCGGACTATATGGCCTTCTGCAGACGGCACGGTCGCTGTGTGCTCACTTCCGCCGTTCGCATCCCGCAGCTCAACGACTTACATCTCTACAGAAGTCGATGGGCCTGCCAGTTCACCGACTGAAATGCGATGTGCCGACATGGTGGAATTCAACTCTGCACATGTTGCAGCGACTGTGGCAGCACCGACAAGCCCTGGTGCAATACGTTCTGACGTATAGCCTGGGCCAACGAAATCCAGAGGTTGGACAAATCACGCTGCAGGAGTGGTCTCAGATCAGGGACCTATGAAGTTGACGCGCCTCCTGGGCCGTGGGGTACCCAGAGCCTGGCAGGTAGACGCTGGGGGTTGTAGTCACTGTGGCGGCGACCCGGTCCGTGACCCAGGGCGGTCAATCCAAGGGTAATTTGTATATATGGGTTTTATAATGCCCGACCACGCCACCTGTGAAGTGTGGCCAAAGGGGCCGCCGCTGCGGAACAGTCCTCTGATGCTGATGGTTTTGCAGCAATGGTATTATTACTCCCCACAGGAAGAGTGCAGCTTCAGGGCAGTGTGGGTGGATGATGGTGGTTGTAGTGCAGGGAGTCAGTAATGAACACAGAGTCCGTGTGATGCAGTCCCAAGATCTTTACTCACAGTTGTTGCAGTCCAGATTACAGGTACCAGTGCAATCTCCCCCGTCGTGCAGTGCATACTCAGTGGTGGGCTCAGTGCACCCCCAGATAGCTCTGGAGTACTTAGCTGGACCCCCTTCTGTGTGTCCTTTCTCTGGCCTTCTCCCTGCACCTCACACCCAGTGACACTTCTATCAGGTATCCTCGGGCCTTGGCGGGCGACGTGTGTTCTGTCCCCTGGGTCCTATGTGGCTACCTTCTTAGTGAGACTGGTGTGGACTTTGGCCTGCAGTACATGAAATTCTGCAGCCTCTGGTTTCTAGTTGAGCCTTGCTGTTTCTCCGCTAGTTGAGGGACCCGTTCCCCTTATCTGGCCTGACCCCTCCCACACCCTTCTGCACAGTTTTGAAATGGCGACGAAGATGTTTAGTGCTGACGACGATGCCATTATCAGCATGACTATTCTGGTGATTTACATGCTGAAGCACACATTAAACAGAATTCAAAGTCAGGTGGTGGGACAAGAGGAGGTGGAGGAAGTAGAGGAGGAGTCGTATGCGGAAGGGATAACATCTCCAAGGTCCAGACGGTCGGCAGCACCAAGGCGGCAGGCATGGGAGGGTGGGGGAGAGGGATTAACCAGGGCGCATGGTAGCAGCCAAACTGTTGAGGAAGGTGCAGGAGCCGAGGAAGAAGTGGGGGACGAACTGGCGATGGGCATGTAAGACTCATCAGATGAGGGATGTAAAGAGAGGAGAGAACAAGGCGCAATGGGTGACTCAGTATTGCAATTTGTAGAGGGGTGTGGGGATGGCTACTAACCTTATGAAGTTGTGCACCTCTGCACAACCCCAGTGTAAAGCTCCACAAGCTCCGCTCTGTTGGTGGCTGTCATCTATTTCCAGCGGCGTTCACAGATCCTGATCTCTTGGTGGTATATCTCGTGGTCAGGTTAGTAGCATGTAATGCCGAGATAGACGCCCAGCTTCACCAACACCCCCGGCAGCGTTCCGGAGGGGTTAAAGCAGCGCAGCTTGGAAAACCAGGGTAGTAATTTTAATTAAATTGCTCCCACAGGTGAAAAAACAATAGATTAAAGGCAGCTCTACCTCACCCCAACAGGGGGAAAAAGGACAATCAGTGAATATGAATAGCGGTACCAGAGCGCCAATAACAGGGCAAAAATATTAAAAGGACTGATTTATTAATACACACACAACGCGTTTCGGTGGACACAGCCACCTTTATCAAGTGAAGACACTTGATAAAGGTGGCTGTGTCCACCGAAACGCGTTGTGTGTGTATTAATAAATCAGTCCTTTTAATATTTTTGCCCTGTTATTGGCGCTCTGGTACCGCTATTCATATTCACTGATTGTCATCAGATGAGGGAGACCTTGATCACATTTCTGTTGTGCGAGGTTGGGGGAGAGGGCAGAGGAAGGAAGCATGATTCTTACCTCGCTACCAACACAACAAGGACTTGGTCCTCCTGGATGCGCAAGACACATGAGTGCCTTCTTGCTGCACTACCTGCAACATGACCCTCGGATTGACAGAATTCGAAGTAATCCCGACTACTGGGTTGCCACACTCTTAGATCCCCGGTACAAAAGTAAATTTGCCGAAATAATTGCTGCCATAGAAAGGGATTCACGCATGCAGGAGTATCAGCAGAGGCTGTTGCAGAATCTTACATGAGCTTTTCCACAAAACACCAGTGGTGCACGTAGTGAATCTCACAGTTCTAACTTGCAAACCGTGGGACCGTCGAGTCTTCATCACTGAAACCGTAACAGTAACACAGTATCTGCTGGTAACAGCAATTTTGTGGAATCGTTTCACCATTTTTTTAGACCATCCTTTGCAAGGCCACAGGAGACAAGAAGTCTGACACATACTCCTGTACCATCCTCTCTAGGCGTTGACTATCTCCAAGTGAACATCGAAGCTATGACTGTGTCACTGGACCCTTGCTCATTTTGGGCTTCCAATCTGGAAAAATGGCCGGAGCTCGCCACTCACGCCTTGGAGATCTTGTCATGCCCTGCAGCCAGCGTTCTCTCTGAACGTGTGTTCAGCGCTGCTGGTGGTGTGCTGACAGATAAGTGCACGCGGCTGTCCACTGAGAATGTAGACAGACTCACGTTCATAAAGATGAACAAATCAGGGATCCGCAAGGACTTTTCTACCCCTGTGTCATCCTGGGGAGATTAAAAGTGTAACGGGTCTGGGAGGCGGAACCTCTGAGCTACTATACAAGGGGGCGGTCCTTGTAAGGGAGCGGGTGGCGACCAGGGAAGACGGGCAGGAAGTCACAGCAGGTGACCGGGACAGTCTCTGAGTGAACGGGCTGGAGGTCACGGCAAGTGACCGGGGCAGTCTCTGGATGAACGGGCAGATGGTCACGGCAAGTGACCGGGGCAGTCTCTGAATGAACGGGCAGATGGTCACGGCAAGTGACCGGGGCAGTCTCTGAATGAACGGGCAGATGGTCACGGCAAGTGACCGGGGCAGTCTCTGGATGAACGGGCAGATGGTCACGGCAAGTGACCGGGGCAGTCTCTTGGTAAAGGGTTGGTACGACCTGTGGCGGCTGATGATAGACGTGAGCTCCCAGGTGAGCAGGCGAGAGTCTCTGGATGAACGGGTGGTCACAGCATGTGACGGCGGAGCCTCCAGGAAGACCAACAGACAGGCGGCAGATGAGCGCTCCCAGGTGAGCGGGCAGAAGTCTCTGGACAGGCGGGTGGTCACAGCACGTGACGGCAGAGCCTCCAGGTAGGCTAGCAGACAGGCAGCAGATGAGTGCTCCCAGGTGAGCGGGCAGGAGTCACTGGACAGGCAGGTGGTCACAGCACGTGACAGCGGAGCCTCCAGGTAGGCTAGCAGGCAGGTAGCAGATGTGTGCTCCCAGGTGAGCAGGCAAGCTGGTCCATAGACAGACTGACAGGAGTTGGAAGGCAGACCGTCGGACCTCAGGCAAGCAGGCAGGTGGCTGAAGTGCGCTCCCAGGTGAGCGGACAGGCTGGTCCTTAGACAGACTGACAGGAGTAGTAAGGCAGACCGTCGGACCTCAGACTAGCAGGCAGGTAGCAGATAATCAGGCAGGAATAAGACAGCAAGCTGGCAGGAATCTGGCAGGTATCTGGCAGGTAACTGGCAACGGGACCTGAGGGCTGAAGCAGAGTAGTGAACAGTGCAAGAACATTGCTCGGGCACCTCCATTTTGGAGGAGGTGCCTTATATATGGTGAAGTCCTCCGGCCATTGGCCGGGGACTCCTTAGGACGGCGCGCGCGGCCCCTTTAAGAGGGAGGGAGAGCGCGCGCGCGCGCCCTAAGCACAGTGGCCGGGAAGGAGCGCGCGCTGCCAGCAGAGCGGGAGGAGGACGCCGGGCACGGAGCAGAGAGGTGAGGGGAACAGCGTCCCTGCCTAGCAGAGGGCAGGGACGCCGGCGCTACAGTACCCCCCCCTTTAGGCCCCCCCTTTTTTAGGCCAGACAGAAATTTAGCTAGGATAAGAGGGGCATGGATGTTCTCCCGGGGCTCCCACGTTCTCTCCTCAGGACCAAACCCCTTCCAATCTACTAGAAAAAAGGTCTTTCCTCTTACCCTTTTGGTGTCAAGAATGTTCTCTACCTCAAACTCGTCCTCAGCAGAAACCGGAGCAGGAGGCGTACCTGTAGACTTGGAAAAAGAGTTAAGTACCACAGGTTTGAGGAGAGATACATGGAAGGAGTTAGGGATCCGTAAGTTGGCCGGGAGTTTCAATTTATAGGCCACCGGGTTGATCTGTCTGATGACCTCCAGAGGAACGATGAACCGAGGCCCTAACTTGTTAGAAGGTATCTTGAGTCGGACATATTTAGATGAGAGCCAGACTTTATCTCCAGGACGAAATTGTGGAGGATCCAGGCGTTTTTTGTCAGCGTGTCTTTTCATCCGTTCGGACGACTGAAGGAGTGCGGATCGGGTACTCTCCCAAATGGAGGAAAATTTGCTAACGAGAGATTCCGCAGCCGGGTTGTCCACAGAGGTGGAGACAGGAAAAGGAATCCGAGGATGCTGACCGAAGACTACAAAAAACGGGGATTTGGAGGAGGATTCGCTCTCGTGATTGTTATAAGAGAACTCGGCCCATGGTAGGAGATCCACCCAGTCTGAATGATGGGCATTAACGAAGTGCCGGAGGTAACTGGTCAGGTTCTGATTGATCCGCTCCACTTGACCATTGGACTGTGGGTGGTAAGCGGAAGAGAAGTCCAGGGTGACGTCTAGCAGTTTACAAGTGGCTCTCCAGAAACGTGAGGTGAACTGTACCCCACGATCCGACACGATGTGGAGGGGCAGGCCATGAAGACGGAAGATGTGGCGGATAAAGTCTTTAGCCAGCTCGGGTGCAGACGGGAGGGCTGGCAGGGGAATAAAGTGAGCCATCTTGGAAAAGCGATCAGCGACCACCCAAATGACCGTACAACCGGCGGAGACGGGGAGATCAGTTATGAAGTCCATAGCAATATGCTGCCAGGGGGCAGCAGGCACAGGAAGCGGAAGGAGGCGACCGGCTGGCAGGTGTCTCGGGACTTTGTTGCGGGCGCAGGACACACAGGCAGAAACAAAGTCTATTACGTCCTTGTGCAGGGTAGGCCACCAGTAGTGCCGGGCAATAAGCTGGAGAGTCTTTTTCTAACCGGCGTGGCCAGCTAGTTTAGACGAATGGCCCCAGTGTAGGATCTTCTTCCGATCAGGTACTGAAACAGACGTCTTACCGGGAGGGAGACGATTTAGACTCACAGGAGCCACCTGCATTACTCTGGCGGGATCGATGATATGTTTAGGTTCTTCCTCGAGATCGGACACCAGAAAGGATCGGGACAAGGCGTCTGCTTTGACGTTTTTGTCAGCCGGGCGAAAATGAAGAACAAAATCAAAGCGAGCAAAAAACAAGGACCACCGGGCTTGGCGCGGGTTAAGTCTCTGGGCATGCTGGAGGTAAGCCAAGTTCTTGTGGTCAGTGTAAATTATTACCGGGTGAAGAGCCCCCTCGAGTAGGTAACGCCACTCCTCCAACGCCAGCTTGATGGCCAATAACTCTCGGTCTCCTATGGAATAGTTGCGCTCAGAAGAGGAGAAGAGTTTGGAGAAGAAGCCACAAGTTACCATTCTCCCGGAAGATGATTTTTGAGTAAGTACCGCTCCGGCTCCAGAGGAGGAGGCGTCAACTTCCAGGAAGAACTGCTTGTTGCCGTCCGGGCGATGCAGCACCGGGGAGGAAGAGAAGGCCTGTTTTAGGGAAAGAAAGGCCTCCTCTGCTTCGGGCGGCCACTCTTTGGGATTAGTACCCTTACGGGTGAGCGCGGAAATTGGGGCAGTCCGGGAAGAGAAGTGTGGTATGAAGAGGCGGTAGTAGTTAGCGAAGCCCAGGAATCGCTGAATGGCCTTCAACCCCTCCGGTCGAGGCCATTTCTCGATGGCAGACAGTTTCTCTGGATCCATTCGTAGGCCGGTCTGAGAAATAATGTAGCCCAAAAACGGAAGTGAGGTCTGCTCAAAGAGGCACTTCTCGTATTTAGCGAAGAGGTGATTCTGCCTGAGCCTGAGCAGGACCTGACGAACGTCCCTCCGGTGAGTCTGGAGATCCGGAGAGAAGACCAAGATGTCATCCAGGTACACCACTACGCAGGAGTAGAGAAGGTCCCGGAAGATGTCATTGACCAACTCTTGAAAGACGGCAGGAGCGTTACAGAGACCAAAGGGCATTACCAGATATTCATAGTGGCCGTCCCGGGTGTTGAATGCCGTCTTCCATTCATCCCCCTGACGGATACGAACCAGGTTGTACGCCCCACGGAGGTCCAGTTTGGTGAAGATTCTAGCCCCCCTCAGACGATCAAATAACTCTGGAATGAGCGGAAGGGGGTACTTATTCTTCACCGTGATCTGGTTAAGGCCTCTATAGTCTATACAGGGACGGAGAGAGCCGTCCTTCTTTTTGACGAAAAAGAAGCCTGCTCCCGCCGGGGAGGTAGATTTCCGGATGAATCCCCTGGCCAGATTCTCCTCAATATATTCGGACATCGACCGGGTCTCAGCAGCGGATAATGGATAAATACGCCCACGGGGAGGAGTAGTACCAGGTAACAGGTCGATAGGGCAGTCATATGGTCTATGAGGGGGTAGTGTCTCTGCTTCCTTTTTATTAAAGACATCAGCATAAGACCAATAAGGAATCGGAAGTCCAGGTAGATTAGCTGGGGTAGGAGAAGGACGGACGGGATGGACGGGAACCAGACAGGTCTTATGGCAGTCCTGTCCCCAGCGAAGGACTTCTCCGGTCTGCCAGTCAAGCACGGGTGCATGTCTCTGGAGCCAAGGTAGGCCTAGCAAAAGGGCGTGGGAGAGTCCAGGCAGAACATGAAAGGAGATACTCTCAGAATGCAGCATTCCCACCTGCAGAGTAATGGATTCGGTGATGAGTTGGATGGGGCGTGGTAAGAGATCCCCATCCACGGCAGCAACAGACAAGGGTACAGCCAGAGGTTTGGTGGGGATGCGGTATTTCTCTACCAGGGACTGTGAAATAAGATTCCCGGCTGCTCCAGAGTCAAGTTGGGCTAGTTCGAAATAACGGTTCTCCCCGCAGACGATTGAGAGTGGTAGGGATGTCCCGACCGGCAAGTTCATCTTTAATACGGCCGGACAGACCCTCCCAGAAGACGGATACCAGAGCGTCGTTATCCCAGGCCAGCTCCGAGGCAAGGGTACGGAACCGTATGGCATATTGGCCCACGGTGAGACTTTCCTGACGGAGGCGTAGCAGTGATGATGCAGATGAGGTCTTCCGTCCGGGTTCGTCGAAGACTTTCCGGAAAGCCGTGAGAAAAGCAGGCAAGTTGGACACCAGGGGGTCTCCTCTCTCCCATAGAGGATTTAGCCAGGCCAGGGCCTCCCCGGTGAGATGGGACATGATGAATGCAATTTTGGCTCGGTCGGAGTTAAACTGGTGGGACAATAGTTCAAAGTGCAGGGTGCACTGATTTATGAAGCCCCGAGCCTGGGCGGAGTCGCCTCCGAAGCGAGGAGGTGCAGAAAGCCGGGGTCCGGGGTAGGATACCATGGTATTAGTGGGCAGCGGAGCTGCCAGATTGCGAGACATGGCACTGGCGGAGGTTGCTGGTGGAGCAGTCAGAGTGTCCAGGCGAGTATTGACATTCCGCAGGTGACCCAGGATGGACTCCTGTTGGGACCTTTGACGGGACAGTTCATGACACAGGTCCGAGAGCGAGGGAGCTTGGGTGCCACCGGGTTCCATGGCCCGAGCAAACTGTAACGGGTCTGGGAGGCGGAACCTCTGAGCTACTATACAAGGGGGCGGTCCTTGTAAGGGAGCGGGTGGCGACCAGGGAAGACGGGCAGGAAGTCACAGCAGGTGACCGGGACAGTCTCTGAGTGAACGGGCTGGAGGTCACGGCAAGTGACCGGGGCAGTCTCTGGATGAACGGGCAGATGGTCACGGCAAGTGACCGGGGCAGTCTCTGAATGAACGGGCAGATGGTCACGGCAAGTGACCGGGGCAGTCTCTGAATGAACGGGCAGATGGTCACGGCAAGTGACCGGGGCAGTCTCTGGATGAACGGGCAGATGGTCACGGCAAGTGACCAGGGCAGTCTCTGGGTAAAGGGTTGGTATGACCTGTGGCGGCTGATGATAGACGTGAGCTCCCAGGTGAGCAGGCGAGAGTCTCTGGATGAACGGGTGGTCACAGCATGTGACGGCGGAGCCTCCAGGAAGACCAACAGACAGGCGGCAGATGAGCGCTCCCAGGTGAGCGGGCAGAAGTCTCTGGACAGGCGGGTGGTCACAGCACGTGACGGCAGAGCCTCCAGGTAGGCTAGCAGACAGGCAGCAGATGAGTGCTCCCAGGTGAGCGGGCAGGAGTCACTGGACAGGCAGGTGGTCACAGCACGTGACGGCGGAGCCTCCAGGTAGGCTAGCAGGCAGGTAGCAGATGTGTGCTCCCAGGTGAGCAGGCAAGCTGGTCCATAGACAGACTGACAGGAGTTGGAAGGCAGACCGTCGGACCTCAGGCAAGCAGGCAGGTGGCTGAAGTGCGCTCCCAGGTGAGCGGACAGGCTGGTCCTTAGACAGACTGACAGGAGTAGTAAGGCAGACCGTCGGACCTCAGACTAGCAGGCAGGTAGCAGATAATCAGGCAGGAATAAGACAGCAAGCTGGCAGGAATCTGGCAGGTATCTGGCAGGTAACTGGCAACGGGACCTGAGGGCTGAAGCAGAGTAGTGAACAGTGCAAGAACATTGCTCGGGCACCTCCATTTTGGAGGAGGTGCCTTATATATGGTGAAGTCCTCCGGCCATTGGCCGGGGACTCCTTAGGACGGCGCGCGCGGCCCCTTTAAGAGGGAGGGAGAGCGCGCGCGCGCGCCCTAAGCACAGTGGCCGGGAAGGAGCGCGCGCTGCCAGCAGAGCGGGAGGAGGACGCCGGGCACGGAGCAGAGAGGTGAGGGGAACAGCGTCCCTGCCTAGCAGAGGGCAGGGACGCCGGCGCTACAAAAAGCTTGAGGATTTGGTAAAATCACCTCACCAACCGTTTTAAGCAACTCTGGGGCAATTGATGCCACTTAAGTAGTGTCTGTGCCACAATTTTTTGGAAAAAATGGAGATTCTTTTTGGAGTCCCCTTGCTGTTTTTTACGTGACGTTGGCATCGTCAATTCCAGGTGGGTTGGGTCGCTCCCCCCCCCTTTTAACGTTAAGAAACTACATACACTATGGCTTGGGGTAACACAGATGGTTGAGTCTGAAGAGCTGTTTACTCAGAGGTCTGCTCCAAAGCTTCAGTGTCTGCTAGTCAGCGTAGAATTTTTAACTGCATCTAGCCTAGGCAATACTTTGGGCGTAGTAGCCCAGCTGCGAAGCCAGCTGCACCTCCTGTGTATCTAATAATAATTTTTAAATGCATCTAGCCTAGGCAGACTGTGGGGACCCCCAACCAAACCCAGTCGCTCAGCCCCCTTACCACCCCCCTTTCCTTGACAATACAATAATGTAACTCTTACAACTGGATGGGTGAGGATCGGTCACAGCTTTATTAACTCTTTATACTCATTCCATTAGAAAGGCATTTTATTTCTAAAATAATTCAGCTTGTTGCAGCATGCCCTGGGTCTCCACACTGGCAAGTTGGCCAACAAGTGTAACTCTCCAACAAGTCCATTCTATTTCCAGGCCACGGAGGATCCTGCGTACTCGTATGCAGGAATCTGACCCCTCTTAACGCTTGTTCCACTCCATCCTGGAGTCCTGACAGGAATATGTCCAGTCCAATATCCATTAAATGAACACCGTCGGGCCGTATGAGGCCTGCTTTATCTCCTTCCAGTTGTCGGTGTTGTATCACTACACCTCCTCTGTCTCTTCTAAATTTTGCCATCCGAATATTTATTACCCGCCTTGTCCATTCGATGACCGTGATGTCTCGCTCACCTTGCCATACTGCTATCGGCACAATCTCTGACCATACAATAGTTAGTTTTGTGAAAAATTCTCTGAAGCGCTCAGTGTCTAGTTTCATTATTGCCATTAGTTATGCGCTCTTGTGATGACCTAGGTCGTTTCCCCCGGCCTGTATAACTAAGATGACCGGACCTCTTGCCTCTCTCCCTACCTTGATTACCTCCATTAGTACCTGTGGCCATAGCAGGCCTCTAATACCTCTCCAGTTGAAATATGTGTTATGAAACTCTAATTTCCTCCTACCTGGGCAGACTTTCGCCCTTTTTTCTGCCCAATATATATACGAGTGGCCTATCACCCACACTGTTGGCTTAGCCTCACCTGTAAAAGAAACAAACCACGTTAGGATAACAAGTCCGGTCTTATGTATCTCACCATCTCCCTATCCTCTGAACTTCCGTTTCTGACAGTCCTGCTCTTGCTGCTTCCGTGGCCGCGCCTATGCGGAATGAGTGTTTCCCGTAATCTTTGGGGTGGTTCCCTGCCGATGTTATGCATTTATTAAATATAGCTTGGAACTGGTATCTTGATAATGGCGTTCCATCAATGTGTGATAGGAAGAAATTACTTTGTGATCTGATGGTTATATATGATTTTACTATTGTTACCCGACTCAGTGTACCATTTGTGGGTTGTAGAAGTACCCAAGTGCCCCTGCCCGCTGGAACCGTTTTTGATTGGCGTATGCGTAGACGTATTGCATTATTGGCTATGACTACGTCCTGGTGTAATAAGCCTTCACTGGTGGTAATTTTGGATTGAGGGACTAATTCGCTTATGCATAGCGCCCCGAAGAAGGCGATCGCAAATGCAGTAGACAGTAGTGTTCAAATTGTGAGTGTCATGTTAATGGTGTTAGGGATATGATGTGAGAAATCAGTTTTAGTGACACGGGACGGACGTCTACACTCCTGACTTGGCTGACCCCTTTTACACCCTTTTATGGATTGTCTGATGATGAATCTCTTTGTCACATCTCCCCAATTCAGTAGTTGGAAGTGAAATGCTACTCCGGTCAGACACCGCTGCGCTGACGCCCCTGATATGCCCCTCATCATTAGCTGGTGGAGAAATTCTATGGTGACTTGTAATCTGGCTTATTCACATTGGTCAACCCGTCTGCCTGCTACTAGTCGTGTCCACTCTTCCCATGCCTTACCGTATGCTTGACACGTAGACGGGGCAACTGACGCTGTGATTAATGGCATCAAATATTCGCCACTAGATCCCATAGGGAGGGTGGGCAACTGTTGCCCGATGGGTGGGCGTTGGGGAGGAGCTCTGTGAAAGTCTGCCAATTGAATTGTGATAAAGCGTTAGCAGCAGCTTTAGACCCCTCAGCATCGTGGCTAGCGAGGACCCATACATTGTGTTTTAGGCAAAGGAATGCTAGCCGGCGTAGTAGGCCTAGCACTGGGAGAGACGATGATGCCATCTTATTAATGCAGTGCACTAGGCTGGTGTTTTTTGTTATGAAGCGTATATTTTTGTTAGCCAGGAGCGCGCCCCATATTTCTATTGCTACCACTATTGGGAAGAAAAATTACTTTCCGGGCTAGATGCAGCTAAAAATTATTATTAATTTAAAAGCTGGTGGAGCTTGGTATAGATGGCCTAATACAATGAGTACCACACACTGCTACTATGCCCAAAATTATTTTCCAGGCAAGATGCAGCTAAAAATTATTAGTAATTTGAAAGCTGGTGGAGCTTAGTATAGATGGCCTAATAGAATTAGTACCACACACTGCTAATATGCCCAAAATTATTTTACAGGCAAGATGCAGCTAAAAATTATTATTAATTTCAAAGCTGGTGGAGCTTGGTATAGATGGCCTAATACAATGAGTACCACACACTGCTACAAGCCCAAATATTTTTTCAGAGCTAGATGCAGATAAAAATTATTTTGAATTTGCAACCTGGTGGAGGTTAGTATAGATGGACTAATAGAATGATGCTATGCCCAAAAGGTTTTACTTGGCTAGATGCAGTAAAAAAATTTGTATTCTATACACAGGTGGTGTAGTTTGCAACACAGATAGGCTACTCCACTGACTGACACACACTGCAAGAGGCCAAAAAGGATTTGCTTTGCTAGATTTAGCCAAATGCTGTGAAAAAAACTTGCACATCACTGGCACAGACCTGCCTGGCAAAAAATGATAGGAACTGACGTAACCTAGCCCTCAAAAGGACTGCAATTACAATTAGTCTTTACTCCCAACCTATCTATTTAAGAGCACAGACCTGCCTGATAAAAGTCGTAGGAAATTATGTAACCTAGTCCTCAAAAGGACTGCAATCACAACTATTCCCTACTCCCAAGCTATCTGTAGATTTGTGCGAAAATTGGCTTGAAATTAACACTCAAAGTATAGCGCTCACAGCAACAGCGGTGCGGTCTAACACGCAGCTGCAGCAGTGAGAAAATGGTGGCTACATGCAAAATGGCTTGGTCTTATAGGGCAAGGACATGTGACATACACTGCCAATGACACATGCCCTTGCTTGTGTGAAAAAAAGCAGTTCGCTCCGTGTGTGCGCTGCTGATAGGCTGACAGATTGCACCTCCCCACTGTAAATGCGGGAAAGAGAAAAAAAAATGGAGATCTTCATTATTTCTGCAGAGATCCATCCCCAGCCCCTCCCCCCGCCCCGCTGTACACTCAAACTGCATATTAACATTAATTTTCAGCATTACTGAGAAAAAATCCAGTTATGATTTTGGTGCACGAACAGTTATCGAACATAACCTCGAACAGCCAAATTTTTTTCAAATTGTTCGCGTTCGCCGAACGGCTCAAACACCGCCAAAACAGCTCGAATTTGAGATTGGCGAACAGTTCGAGTCGAACACCGCTCATCTCTAATTTCGAGCACAAGTAGTCGTGAAATGTGAGAATTTAGTAGTGCGGCCTGTGGGGCGTTGGCTGCATATTTGCGCTTGCGTTCCAAGGACTGGGGTATGGACAACTGAATGCTGCGCTGGAACAAGGACATAGACGTGCTTCCTGATGCTGCTACTTGAGAGTGCGCAACGACAGGTGCAGGTCAGGAGTAATGTTGAGCATTCCGATACTGAAATATCGGGTATCGGCCGATATTCGCGGTATCGGAATTCCGATACTTAATTCCGATACTTTTACAATATCGAATACCGGAATCGGAAGTTCCCATAATGCCTGCGCTCTGCAGTGTCTCTGAAGGATGACAAGCTGGGTGGCAGCGCTCAGCTGAGATCCAGCCTGTCATCAGAATGCCATTCTCCTGATTGTTTAAAAGCCGGCACGCGGTAAAAAGCCGCCGGCTTTTAAACAATCACACAGCCCCATACTGCTTCCCCGCAGCCTCCCACCCCGATCCTCCGCTCCCCTCGCCACCTCCCATCCCGATCGTAAGTTAGGACCGGGCGGGGAGCGCAGCACCAAGGAGCGGGGAGCGAAGGACCCGGGCGGGGAAGCCGGCAGTGAAAAGACTTCACCGCCGGCTTTCCCGTTCTGTGCTGCGCTTTCCCGCCGGTTATTTCAAATGAACAGCTGAGGTATCAGGTGATGCCGATCAGCTGTTCATTTGAAGTAGCTGTGGTGCCCTCAGAGGGTTCAAGTGAGTTTATGCTTGACTGCATTGCATGAACTCACATGAACTTTCCCACGGCCGCACAGGTCAGCCTCAACTCCCAGACCATCAGACCGGTCATGATTAGTGTGTGTGCGCGTGTGTGTGCGGGGTGTGTGTGCGATGTCTGCGTGTGTGTGCGGGTGTGTGGGGTGTCTGTACGGTGTCTGCGGGTCTGTGCGATGTTTGTGGGTGTGTGCGGGTGTGCCCGGTGTCTGTGCGATGTGTGCGGTGTCTGTGCGATGTCTGCGAGGGTGTGCGCGGTGTCTACGATGTGTGCGGGTGTGTGCGTGCAGGCAGACATAGGCCGATGTGACACTACTACTCCCATCGGCCTATGTCTGTCCCCCGTCCACTCGTGCCAGCAGGATCAGCTCGATGGGAGCAGTAGTTCCCATCAGCCTGATCCTGCTATTTAAATTGCCCTACTGTGTCCCCAATAAATGTTAAATACATGTCATTGGTGGCCAGTGGTTACCTACAATAAATTAGTTCATACATTACCTGTCCCCGCCGATCGCCACCTAAAATAAAGTAAAAAATAAAAAACTACACCTATACTCACCTAGACACCTAATTCCCCGAAGCCATCGATCTGCTGTAATAAAATATAAAATAATAAACCACAACCTTATCCTTACCCCTCCGTAGTAGTCCACGAGTGTCCCACGAAGATCTCCAGTTCAGAGCAGCCACATAGAATGTGACCGCTCTGAACCGCTGCCGCCGCTAGAATGACGGGGCCGTAAGGGTTCGCCGGAGTTCAGGCAGCGCTGCTCCGGTTAGCTGCTTTACGGCCCTGCTGTATCGTGAGAAATTCCCACGGTACAGCACTGCCATAAAGGAGGTCTCCGGAGTTGCGCTGACTGAATGCACTCCGGTGACCTCAGTCAGGGGCTCACGCTGCCGGGAGCGGACGTGTTCCCGGCAGCGTGAGCTTACAGCAGCCATGCACAGCTGTCACCATCTCCAGATGTAACAGCTGTGCATGGGAGATCAGCGCAGGAACGTGGACAGGTAACTATTATTTTTAGTAAACTAAGAATTAAATAAAATGGTCTGTTTTATTTCAAATAAATTATTTTTTTCTGGGTGTAGTGTGTTTTTTCTTTTCAACACTTTGTAGGTTAGTAATGGGGGTGTCTTATAGACGCCCATCATTACTAACCTGGGCTTCATGGCAGCTGGCGCTGACATGAACCCCACCACTATTACCCCCTGCCACCACACCAGGGCAGCGTGGAAGAGCGAGGCTAAGTGCCAGAATTGGTGCATCATATGGATGCGCCATTTCTGGGGCGGCTGATGGCTGGTGTTTCTAGCCTGGGAGGGGGCCATTATTCATGGCACCCTTCCTGGGCTATTAATATCAGCCCCCAGCTGTCTGCCTAGCCTTTGCTAGCTATTAAAATAGGGGGGACCCCACATCATTTTTTTTGGGGGGGTCCCCCATTTTAATAGCTATTAAAGGCTAGGTATTCAGCTGGGGGCTGATATTAGTAGCCTGGGAAGCTCCGTGGGTTTTACCCCCTTCCCAGGCTTCAAACATCTGCCCCAGCCGTCTGATTAACCTCCGCTAGAGACTAAAATTATGGGGGATCCCACGCCATTTTTTTTTTAAATAAATCCTTTATTTTAACACTAAATGACATTTGAGGAGTTAATAAAGATGCAGTCCCTAAATTATTATTTATTTTTTAATTAATTTTTCCCAAAACTTTTGACGTGGGCTTCGCCATATTTTTGTATGCCAGCCAGGTACAGCATCCAGCTTCTATGAACGCGCCATTTTCCGGGGCGGCTGCGGACTGCAATTTTCAGCGGGGGGGGGGGGGGGCAGAAAGCTTGGGCCTCCCTGCGCTGCAGATTCCATCCCCCAGCTGCCTAGTTGTACCTGGCTGGACACAAAAATAGGGAGAAGCTCCACGTTTTTTTTTTTAAATTATTTCATGAAATTCATGGAATAATTAAGAAAAAAGGGGCTTCCCTTTATTGTTGTGTCCAACCAGGTACAAATAGGCAGCTGGTGGTTGGGGGCAGCCCGTTCCTGCCTGCTGTACCTGGCTGGACACAAATATAGTGCAAAGCCCCACGTCAATTTTTTTTAAATTATTTCAGGAAATTCATGAAATAATTAAAAAAAATTGATGTGGGGCTTCGCCCTATTTTTGTGCCCAGCCAGGTACAACTAGGCAGCTGGGAGCTGGAATCCGCAGTGACGGATGACGTGCATGAGGTGCGCCGAGTTCATTGGACATGACCTCGGCTCATCTGGATGCCGTCACAGCCAGACACTGAGGAGCGCAAGCATGCCTGCGCTTCTCAGTGTCTGCGGGATGACAGGCTATATGGCAGCGTTCTGCTGCGGTCCAGCCTGTCATCTCGATGTAGCAGAGCTGAAGCTGTCGTGGGAGCCATGGAAAGGTAAGGATGAGGTTGCTTTATTATTTTACTTTTATTGCAGGAGATCGTTGGCTTCAGCTGGAATGGGCGTGACGGTAAGTATGGTTTAATTTAGAACAATAAAGAATTGTGTCTTTATTTCAATTAAAGGACTTTTTTCTGGGTGTTTGTGTTTTTTTTAAATACTTTACTAGAAATTCATGGTGGTCATGTCTAATATTGGCGTGACCCCATGAATTTCGGGCTTAGGGCCAGCTGATAATGCCAAGCTGGCCTTAACCCCTTTATTACCCAGTGAGTTGGGTACAGCGCCAGAAGATGGCGCTTCTATGAACGCGCCATTTTCCGGGGCGGCTGCGGACTGCAATTTGCAGCGCGTGGGGCCCAGAAAGCTTGGGCCTCCCTGCGCTGCAGATTCCAGCCCCCAGCTGCCTAGTTGTACCTGGCTGGACACAAAAATAGGGCGAAGCTCCACATATTTTTTTTTTAAATTCATGAAATTCATGGAATAATTAAGAAAAAAAGGGCTTCCCTATATTGTTGTGTCCAACCAGGTACAAATAGGCAGCTGGTGGTTGGGCGCAGCCCGTTCCTGCCTGCTGTACCTGACTGGACACAAATATAGGGCGAAGCCCCACATCAATTTTTTTTAATTGTTTCATGAATTTCCTGAAATAATTTAAAAAAAATTGACGTGGGGCTTTGCACTATATTTGTGTCCAGCCAGGTACAGCAGGCAGGAACGGGCTGCCCCCAACCACCAGCTGCCTATTTGTACCTGGTTGGACACAACAATATAAGGAAGCCTTTTTTTCTTAATTATTTCATGAATTTCATGAAATAATTAAAAAAAAAAAAAAAATGAAGCTTCTCCCTATTTTTGTGTCCAGCCAGGTACAACTAGGCAGCTGGGGGCTGGAATCTGCAGCGCAGGGAGGCCCAAGCTTTCTGCCCCCCCCCCCGCTGAAAATTGCAGTCCGCAGCCACCCCGGAAAATGACGCGTTCATAGAAGCTGGATGCTGTACCTGGCTGGCATACAAAAATATGGCGAAGCCCACGTCAAAAGTTTTGGGAAAAATTAATTAAAAAATAAATAATAATTTAGGGACTGCATCTTTATTAACTCCTCAAATGTCATTTAGTGTTAAAATAAAGGATTTATTTTAAAAAAAATTGATGTGGGGCTTCGCCCTATATTTGTGTCCAGCCAGGTACAGCAGGCAGGAACGGGCTGCCCCCAACCACCAGCTGCCTATTTGTACCTGGTTGGACACAACAATATAGGGAAGCCCTTTTTTTCTTAATTATTCCATGAATTTCATGAAATAATTAAAAAAAAAAATGTGTGGGGCTTCGCCCTATTTTTGTGCCCAGCCAGGTACAACTAGGCAGCTGGGAGCTGGAATCCGCAGCCCTGGGAGGCCCAAGCTTTCTGGGCCCCACCCGCTGCAAATTGCAGTCCGCAGCCGCCCCAGAAAATGGCGCGTTCATAGAAGCGCCATCTTCTGGCGCTGTACCCAACTCATCCAGGGCCCTGGTGCGGTGGCTCACTGGGTAATAAAGGGGTTAAGGCCAGCTTGGCATTATCAGCTGGCCCTAAGCCCGAAATTCATGGGGTCACGCCAATATTAGACATGACCACCATGAATTTCTAGTAAAGAATTTAAAAAAACACCCAGAATAAAGTCCTTTAATTGAAATAAACACACAATTCTTTATTGTTCTAAATTAAACCATACTTACAGTCACGCCCATTCCAGCTGAAGCCAACGATCTCCTGCAATAAAAGTAAAATAATAAAGCAACCTCATCCTTACCTTTCCATGGTTCCCACGACGGCTCCAGCTCTGCTACATCGAGATGACAGGCTGGACTGCAGCAGAACGCTGCCATTCAGCCTGTCATCCCGCAGACACTGAGAAGCGCAGGCATACTTGCACTCCTCAGTGTCTGGCTGTGACGGCATAAAGATGAGCCGAGGTCATGTCCAATGAACTCAGCTCACCTCATGCACGTCACTGACAGCGTGGGAAAATTCTCACGCTGAAGCGCTGAGTGCAGGAGAATTTTCCCACGCTGTCAGATCGTTGGCTTCAGCTGGAATGGGCGTGACTGTAAGTATGGTTTAATTTAGAACAATAAAGAATTGTGTGTTTATTTCAATTAAAGGACTTTATTCTGGGTGTTTGTGTTTTTCTTTAACTTTGACTATGGGGTTAGTAATGGGGGTGTCTTATAGACGCCTCTCCATTAATAACCTGGGCTTGATGTCAGCTGGCATTATAAGCTGACATCAACCCCAGCCCTATTACCCCACTGCCACTGCTACAGGGCAGTGGGAAGAGCGAGGCTAAGTGCCAGAATTGGCGCATCCTATGGATGCGCTATTTCTGGGGCGGCTGACGGCTGGTGTTTCTGGTCTGGGAGGGGGCCAATATTCATGGCACCCTTCCTGGGCTATTAAAATCAGCCCCCAGCTGTCTGCCTAGCCTTTGCTAGCTATTAAATTAGGGGGGAACCCACGTTATTTTTTTGGGGGGTTCCCCCATTTTAATAGCTAGTAAAGGCTAGGTATTCAGCTGGGGGCTGATATTAGTAGCCTGGGAAGCTCCGTGGGTATTACCCCCTTCCCAGGCTTCAAACATTTGCCCCAGCTGTCTGCTTAACCTCCGCTAGAGCCTAAAATTAAGGGGAACCCCACGCCAATTTTTTTTTAAATAAATCCTTTATTTTAACACTAAATGACAAGTACAGTAATCAACACTGTCACTGTACTTCATATATATGTGACTGAGATGTTTCTATGTATCTAATCTATGTGTGATGCTCTATTCTTTCTATTCTAAATTGTCGGGTACAGATGCTGAATTGCCGGCCGGCTTTTTTAAAGAGACGGTGCATGAAAACACTATTATTTTTTAAAATAAATCCTTTACACTAAATGACAAGTTCTGTAAGCAACACTGTCACTGTACTTCATATATATGTGACTGACATGTTTCTATCTATCTAATCTATGTGTGAAGCTCTATTCTTTCTGTTGTAAATTGTCGGGTACCGGTAAATGCCGCTGATGAATTGCCGGCTTTTCATGTCATTATACATTATTCTTAGTTGTTTTACTTCATGTAGAATTAACCTACAAGGAAAGAAAGGGTTTATTTTCATTCCGATATTTGTGTCCCATTGACTTGCATTGGGTTCCGGTATCGGAATCGGCGATATCCGATATTTTTTGGGTATCGGCCCGATCCAATCCGATACGATATTTCCTGATATCGGAAGGTATCGCTCAACACTAGTCAGGAGTCATCTTCGCATGCACCATGGACAGGGTATTGGCTTGCATGCACAACAGCGGAGGAAGCAATGGTGCCACCCGCAGACACTGTTCCTGGAGCCCACAAAGTCTGGTGCTTTGCTGCCATGTGCATGATCATGCTGGTGGTGATCAGGCTTGTCGTTTTGCCACCCCTGCTGATGCTGGCGTGGCAGGTGGTGCAAATGGCCTTTTTGGGGTTATCGGCAGAGTTTTAAAAAACAACCAGACTTGGGAAGACCTAACAGTTGTACTGGCAACTTCCTTCCTGTTGGTGTTATGGGGAACGGTTGCCTGCCTTCTGTGTGCGGCCACCACACTGCTTCTTCCTGCCTGTTGGGGTGCTCTGCCTCCCTCCCCCTGTGTGCTGCTGTCCTCGTTCTGCATGTCCTCCTGCCAGGTTGGGTCAGTTACTATATCATCCACCACCTCGTCTTCCACTTCCGCACCTTGGTCCTCCTCCTGACTTTCTGGCAATTGTGTCTCATGATCATCAGAATCCACCTCTTCTGACGCTTTCCCACCGTCGCCTTCGTGTAACCGTGGCTGTTCAAATATTTGGGCATTGCTAAACGTGATCTCCTCTTGCCCCGCTCCAAGAGGACTGGGTGAGAGGCCTGAATCTAAAAATGGAAAAGTGAACAGCTCTTCAGAATGTCCAAGTGTGGGATCAGTTGTCTCCAGGCACTCAGCATGGTGGGAGGAAGGAGGATCAGGGTGAGGAATATGCAGTCCAGACACACGGCTACTGAGACTTGACCATGTGGAAGACGGGGTGGTGGTGGTGGCTAAGTGACTGGAAGCATTATCCGCTATCCAACCAACAACCTTTTGACACTGCTCTGGGTTCAATAGCGGTGTGCTGCTGTCCCCTAGGAATTGGGACAGGAAGGTCAGGCGAGAAGATGTGGGTGTTTGTTGTGGCACAATTTCAGCTTGCCCACGGCCTTGTCCTCGGCCTCTGCATGCACCATCACCATCACGTCCAGTTCCCTGTCCCTTGCCACGTGACTTGCCCATTTTAAATGGAGGACAGTATCTTCCACGATCACTACAAATGACTGAGTTTGGAGCGAAATTATATGTGATCCGTGTGATGGAGAAAACAGAGTTTTAAACACCTGGCCTGTAGGTAACTAGTTTGAACAGCAAACTGGTGGGAATTGCTTCACTGACACACTGAAAGAAATTTTTAATAGAGGCCAGAAATGGCAGTATTTTCCGACAACGTATATGTGATCCGTGTGACGGAGAAAACAGAGTTTTAAATACCTGGCCTGCAGGTAAGTAGTTTGAACAGCAAACTGGTGGGAATAGCTTCCCTGACACACAGAAAGAAATTTTTAATGGAGGCCAGAAATTTCAGTATTTTCTGACAATGTATATATGTCATCCGTGTGACAGAGAAAACAGAATTTTAAATACCTTGCCTGTAGGTAAGTAGTTTGATCAGCAAACTGGTGTGAATTGCTTCACTGATACACTGAAGGAAATTTTTAATGGAGGCCAGAAATGGCAGTATTTTCTGACAACGTATATGTGAACCGTGTGACAGAGAAAACAGAGTTTTAAATACCTGGCCTGTAGGTAACTAGTTTGAACAGCAAACCGGTGTAAAAAATGTCACTGACACAGTGAAAAAAAATTGGAATGTTTTCTGAAAACGTATATGTGATCTGTGTGACGGAGAAAACACAGTTTTAATTAGCTGGATTTCAAGTGCTGTAATATGGAAAGGACCTGGCTGTATTCTGCAGTGTCAACAAGCAAACGGCACAGAAAAACGGTGTTCTCTGGATTTCTTTTTAAGCAAATAATGAGGATTAAGATCCGAAAAAAGTATTCCTGGCCCCTGACACCTGGGCCTTTGTATAGAAATATCTAACAACAGCAGAAGGCAGAATTGGAATGGAGCCTCTTGTCCTATATGCACTGCAGTCTGCTATATACACTGCCTGCCTGATATCTCTGCAGATGGATTAGTTAGTCCTCAAAAGGACTGTTTGATAAGATGGATATGTGTAATGTACGGTTTTTCTCCCTACACTACCTAATACACAAGCAAATCTCTCCCTGACTCAGCAGCACCTCTCCCTACTCTGCCTGATTCCGGAGTGACTGTGATGAGCACAGCGGCGCCAGGTCTGATATAGACCTGATGACGCTGTGCGGCCTTCCAATCACTGTAATGCAACAACCTCCATGGCTACGGCATTACAGTGAGTGGCAAGCAATTCCTTCATGTTCATTGGCTCTCTAAAGAGCGCCAAACATGCAGGGAGGAGACTCCAGCTCCAGCCGAGCAACCCTGGAAATACTCGGCGAGCGCTGAGCATGTCGAGCAGTGGGATGCTCGGGCGAGCACCGAGCAGTACCGAACATGCTCGCTCATCACTAGTGTTATTCCATTTTTTGTTTGGCGGTATGATGATAAAGCATTGTTTTTTGCTTCGTATTTTATTAATTTTTATTACTGTGTTCACTAAAGGGGTCAACTAGTGAGACAGTTTTATAGGTCAGGTCGTTCTGGACGCGGCAATAACAAATATGTGTACTGTTATTGTTTTTTGTTTTTTTTATAATAATATTTATTGATGGTTACATTATATTTTTATTTTTGGTGGATTTTTTTTTTTTTTTATAGTTTTGCAATTTTTCATTTTTTTATTTTTTAACACTTTTTTTACTTTTATACTTTGTCCCACTATCGCCTGTATAACATAGGGATGGAGCACCATCCCTGTGCTATACAGGCTGTCAGCGCTGCAGATGCAGAAGACACTTTGGTCATGCACTGCGCATGACCAAAGTATCTTCCTGCTGTCTGGTGACCCGGATGTTGTCATGACGAAATCGGGTCGTCATGGCAACATGTGAAAAGCCGCGGCAGACAGCGCTGGATGCCGGCAAGAGAGGTGAGTATCATGATCACCTCCCCTTGCCCCCGCAATGCTGCGATCGCGCCCACAGAGTCTGTGTGCGGGCAAAATCAACAGGACATACTAATATGTACCTGGCTCTTAAAGCCCAGGGCGCAGGTACGTATTAGTACGTCTTTGGCTTTTAAGGGGTTAAAATGTTACAAAAATCCATATTTTCCAGAATTCTAATTTTTTGTAATTTGCCCTTCACAAAAAGCACCAGCAAAAGGTTAAAAAAAAACTGCCAAAAATGAATTTTCACATCACGGCTCGACTGTTCGGCCACCTCCCCTACTAGGTGTCCCCTGTATGGTCCTCAAGTTTGGAGCTGCAACTGATCAAGACTAATGGTATTTTTAGTGAGTAAAAACACAAGCCAAATAATTTGAGATGAGTAAATCTTTTACATTTCGAAGTTGCAGGCTTCGCCAAATTTCCCCAAGTAATTCAATTTGTGGTGAATAAATTTGAACAAATCGCATATTTAAAAACTTTAAATAATTAAAAAATTGCCTGGAAAATATGTGTAGAACAATGTGAGTTTCCCTTGGAATCAATTGAACATGTTTTGAGCTCTGTAATACAAACACAGCATTTTAATGTATAAATGACTTCCACCTATCTGGCTTGGGGAAAACAGATGGCTTCCAGATGTAACCAATAGCATATTTAAAAACACACTACAGTATCAGTCGTTTTCAGCTACCTAAAGTGTATAAACGATCTAAATCTAAAAATTATCTATTTTGGGAGGGCAGATGCATGTATTGCTGTTGTTTATGGACTGGTGCTGCAAATTGAAGAAGCCATGCCATTTTCACATGGGTGAGTGCAACAATTTTCCCTATTTGAGGAGAATAAGAGCTTTGCATTTTGCTAAATTAAGAAACAATAGCTTTTTTAAAAAGCCATCTAAATATTATATTTTTAATAGTGAGACAAAATAGATGTACTGTACTGTTTTGAATGTGAAGAAGTAATGGCCTGTCAACTAAAAGTGAAACAAAAATTATCCCAATTTTGGTCTGCAACTGATTTGCTAATCATAAAATCATTAGGCAATTACAAATGTTTTTTATTCACTGTCCAAAAGTTATATCCTTATTTCCAGAGACAAAACAGTAGCATTGTTTTGAACGTAAAGAAGTTCTGTCTTGTTGTTATCAAGCCATTAAACAATAGTCCTATTTTCAGAGCTATTTCTTGAGGGTACAAAAACATGAGGGTGCATTTCCCAGCATCAGTAGTACAGTCAAGCACAATGAAACACTGTGTGAAGTCAGGAGGTGTGTGGCTGACATTTCTGTGCTGTGGTTGTGGCAGGAGCAGCATATTAGAGAGTTAAGATGGGGTAGCCAAGGAGATGCTTGGCAGCTTAGGCTTAGCAATGACAACCCCTGCAGCAGCAGTACAGTGAAGCACTGTGAAACAGAGGGGGCAGCCAGGTGGTGTGTGGCTGGTATGGCTGTAAACTGGCCCTGGCAGAAGCAGAACTGCTATATAAATGACATGATGGATAGTGTGTAGATGTCTGGCACAGCATGGTTCATTGGCACTATCGGCAGCGGAATTGTGTAAACAATAGTGTTGAGCGAGCACTAAAATGCTCGGGTGCTCGAAGCTCGGGCCGAGCTCGCCGTGATACTCGGGTTCTGGACCCGAGCAACGAGCCCAATGTTAGTCTATGGGAGACTCGAGCATTTTTGCGGTGGCACCCCCGGCAGTCTTTTAAAAGCCTAACAAGTTCCCAAAACAATAGTGACAGTGCTCAAATGACATGGGGACAGCATGGGGATCGCCCCAGGAAGCATTTCTGATCCCCAGGTCACTGCTGTCAACAACGTGGTCAGAGGTATTAAGCCACTTTTGCGGGCTCACAATAAAACGTTCAAAAACGAAAGTGAAACTTTTTTCCTGTGAAATATGTTAAGGAACATCCTTTCCAGGGTAAAAACTTGTGTATAAGTTAAAATAAATGACCAAAAACAAAAATACTCCTCCACACCTTCGGCTATGTTCACAAGTAGCATTTTTTATGCGTTTTTGCACTTTTGTATTGCTTTCAACTATGACAAATGCATTCACCGTGAAATGTAATTTTAACATTTTACAACCTTATCTGGCCATGTGCTGTGTGACACATGCATAAAGTGCTGAAAAGACAAGGGAACAGCATGGGGAAGACCCCTGGAAGCATCTCTGACTCCCAGGTCACTGTCTAAATGTGCGCCCATCATAAGTGATCCTTACCGCATCAGAAGATGCAGACTTGCAACTATCCCCATGCAAGTTCTAGTCCCAGGGCAGTGTTCAATTGTACCTTCCCCATTCCTTGCAATACAAGCTCAAGTATGCAGCCTGCCACCCACCCACCCCCAGGCTGCAATACCATACTGCTTGCTTGCTTGAAATTGAAATTGGGCCATTTAGGCATGTGGAGGCGGAATCTGGCTACCACGTCATGGCTGTGTTGGCGGCCTGGAATCCATACTCAGTCCCCAGCTGCCCGGCGGCCGGGTGTCCATACTCGGTCCCCAGCTGCCTCGCGGCTGCGTGTCCACACACGGTCCCCTGCCGCCTGGGGGCAGCCGGGTGTCCATAAACGGTCCCCAGCCGCCCCTATTTCTCCTTGGAACATCCCCCCACACACTTTTCTTAGCCCGGCCTGCTTTAGGGCAGCATTGGACGAGCCCACCAGAGAACCAGACTCCTCCGGTGGGCCCTGACTTCTCCATCGGTGGAGTTGAGAGTGCCAAGGTGAGGAGCATGATGATTATGACAGAAGTTAGCATCTGCTATGATTTCTTTTAATGCAAGTGCAAGTGTGCAGCCTGCCACCCACCCACCCCCAGACTGCAATTCCATACTGCTAGCTTGCACTTGAAATGGGGCCTTTTAGTTTGGAGGAGGCCGAAGCTGGCCACTACCTCATGGCTGCTTCGGCAGCGAGGTATCCATACTCAGTCCCCAGCCGCCCCTATTTGTCCTGGTGTGCCTTATACATAAGAATAAGCGCGTATACCAAAACATTACCTGTGCCCTCCCCAGTGCATTTAGTGGGAAGGAGAGCCTATTCCGCTGTAGTGTGTGCATGCCAAACCCCTGTTCATGGTACATGCGAAGATGCCTCCCACCTTGCACCTGTCATTGCAGACTTGCCACTATCCCCATTCAAGTCCTTGTCCCAGGGCAGTGTTCAATTGTACCTCTCCCATTCCTTGCAATGCAAGCGCAAGTATGCAGCCTGCCACCCACCCACCCCCAGGCTGCAATACCATACTGCTTGCTTGCTTGCACTTTAAATTGGGCCTTTTAGGCATGTGGAGGCGGAATCTGGCCACCACGCCATGGCTGTGTTGGCGGCCTGGTATCCATACTCAGTCCCCAGCCGCCTGGTGGCCGGGTGTCCCCGCTTGCTCCCCAGCCTCCAGGGGGTGGCCGGGTGTCCATACTCGGTCGCCAGCCACCCCTATTTGTCCCGGTAACCTTTCCCACACTTTTCTTAGCCTGGCCTGCTTTAGGGCAGCATTGGCCGAGCCCACCGGACTATCAGACTCCTCCGGTGGGCCCTGGATTCTCCCTCAGGGGAGTTGAGAGTGCCAAGGTGAAGAGCATGATGAGGATGATAGAAGTTAGCATCTGCTTTGTTTTGTTGTAATGCAAGCGCATGTATGTAGTAGCGGCTAGGCCTGAGGTGGTCAGCGTTTTGGCGCATATCCTACCTCCTCCGAGGATTGCTGGATGTTTGCCTGCTACTATCCAAGTTCTATGACTCCCGTTAAAACAAAGCTTCAGGTGATAAACGATGGATGAGGTAGTGGCAAAGGAGAAAGAGCAGGAGGAACAGGGACCATTCACATCAATATCAGGCCAGTCAACCAGATATGTCTTGTAGGATATGTTTCTCTAACAAAAGGAGCGGTTCGGCTACACAGTTATAGGGCATACAGTGAGTGCAATGCCTTCCAAAAATTTCGAGCCACTCCAATGCCCCTTGGAAATGACATGGAGGTCAGAGGGCGTTAATTAAACCTTTTTTTCCATTTATAGCAACTGGGTCTCCCGTGCACTGTTGGCCTAAGCAGTGAATGGAAGGCTTTCCAAAAATTATGAGGAACTGCAATGCCCCTTACAAGAGCCATGTGTGGCACCCCAGGGGTCTGGTCACCACAGTAATAGAGATATTACGTCGGAGAGCAAGTGGGAGGTTTCCTGGTCAGGATCCCTTAAACATGCAACATCCTCCTGCCCCAATCCTGGGAGGGGAGAATTCTGCCCTTATAAACTGGATCTGGGGCAGGGTTGAGTGAGTCAGAGAACAGTCAGAGTCAGAGTGAGAGCAAGGGAAAGTAACAGCAAGGAGCTCTGTAGGAGCTAGGAGCTAAAGACCAGGGGCTGGAAGCTGAGCAGAGCTCGCCCTGGCAGAAGACAATAGGAACCGGACACAGGAGTCCGAGGCTGTGAGGACTTATATATCCAGCAGCAGAAACCAGCCGGCAGGGGATTTCAGGTCCTCTGGCCATAGAAGCCCGGAGGCTCAGTCACAAGCAAGGGACCAGCACCGCCATCATGGAGCGGAGGCTAACAGAAGGCCCCAAGTCACCAGCCATATGGGTGAGCACTACACGGTAAACTCAGGGACGTGGGCTACTTCTACCCGCTTACAGCAAGGTAGCCAGGAAGAGTGCAGACAGACCGGGAGGCCTACAACTCCACCTGGCCAGGGGAACTCCTGCTTGCTCACAGACTGACCAGGCCTCTTATGCTAGCCAGTACTCCCGGGAGGTTCTACCTTATAATCATCAGTAAAGACCCTGAACTGCACTGCAAAGACTCTGAGTCATTCCTGCTGCGCTCATGCACCATCACCCCCATCATCCACACTCACTGCCCTGAGGCTATACTCCTCCCGAGGGGAGTTATCCCATTCTATGCTGCGCACACAACACCAGCCTCAGTGGTCTGCCTCGCAGCGGTGGTACTCCCTGACCGCAATCCACGGGTGGCGCAGTCGGACAATTAACCTCAAAACCTAAGAAAGACTGCCACTGGTTTGACCAGCCTGAGCCACGGGACCGGGTCACCGCCACGGAGACTACAGACCCCAGAGACCCGGCACCGGGTATCCCACACACGTGTACACACGGCCCAGGGGGCGCGTCACATGCAGTACAGCATATTACAAACATAAGTCCCATTATTGGGGAGTGGGTGTCCCATAGTATTTGCTTATGCTTTCCCAGCAAAAGCTGCCAAAAATTAGGATGGAGCAACTTGCAAGGCCCCTTACAAGAGCCATGCAGTACAGCATATTACAAACATAAGTCCCATTATTGGGGAGTAGGTGTCCCATAGTATTTGCTTATGCTTTCCCAGCAAAAGCTGCCAAAAATTAGGACGGAGCAACTTGCAATGCCCCTTACAAGAGCCATGCAGTACAGCATATTACAAACATAAGTCCCATTATTGGGGAGTGGGTGTCCCATAGTATTTTTTTAATGCTTTCCCAGCAAAAGCTGCCAAAAATTAGGACGGAGCAACTTGCAATGCCCCTTACAAGAGCCATGCAGTACAGCATATTACAAACATAAGTCCCATTATTGGGGAGTGGGTGTCCCATAGTATTTGCTTATGCTTTCCCAGCAAAAGCTGCCAAAAATTAGGACGGAGCAACTTGCAATGCCCCTTACAAGAGCCGTGCAGTACAGCATATTACAAACATAAGTCCCATTATTGGGGAGTGGGTGTCCCATAGCATTTGCTTATGCTTTCCAAGCAAAAGCTGCCAAAAATTAGGACGGAACAACTTGCAATGCCCCTTACAAGAGCCATGCAGTACAGCATATTACAAACATAAGTCCCATTATTGGGGAGTGGGTGTCCCATATTATTTGCTTATGCCTTGCAAGCAAAAGCTGTCAAAAATAAGGACGGAGGAACTTGCAATGCTGGCACCCTGGTGGTATAGTGGTGGTGGAGGCTGAGGATAAGGAGAAGAAGATTAAACAGCTGAAACGAGGAAGCGTATACCCATATGTGGGTGTGAAGCGGCGCATGTGAATACACCTCCCGAAATAACACAGTGGATTTGACTTTGTTACTCTGCTGTCATTTGGTGGTGATGAGAAGTCTGGCCCAATCCAGCCCTTGTTCATTTTGATAAGGGTCAGCGTGTCAGCATTGTCAGTTGACAGGCGAGTGCGCTTATCAGTTATAATTCCCCCAGCGGCACTAAAAACATGCTCCGATAACACGCTAGCGGCAGGGCAGGCCAGGACCTCCAAGGCGTACAGAGCGAGTTCATTCCAAGTGTCCAGCTTGGATACCCAATAATTAAAAGGCACAGAGGAATCACGGAGGACGCTGGTACGATCAGCAAGGTACTCCCTCACCATCTTTTGAAACTTTCCACTCATTGTGAGAGTACCCCGTGCCTCAGGGCCTGTAAGCTGGGCGGGTGTCAGAAAACTGTCCCAGAACGTTGACAGTGTTCCCCTGCCTCTGCTGGATTGGAGTTGCATCTCTCTCGCCTGTACGCCTTGGTTGGGCAACAAACTGTGACCTCTGCCGCTAGCATGTTCAGATGGGAATTTTTTTAAGCGTTCTGCAGCAAGGGCCTTCTGGTATTGCCCCATTTTTGTAGACCTCTCCACCTCAGGAATAAGAGAGTGAAAGTTCTCCTTGTAGCGGGGGTCTACAAGTGTCACCAACCAGTAATGACTGTCACCCAACATTTTGACAACGCGAGGGTCACGGTTAAGGCAGCGTAACATAAAGTCAGCCATGCGTGCCAGACTGGTAACGGGCAAGATTTCCGTGTCCTCACCAAGATAACGACTGACCATGCTCTCCTCCTCCTCCTCCTCTTCCTCCCCCCCTCTGTCCTCAGGCCACCCACGCTGAACCGACGGTATGACACTTGTACAGGTACTACCGTCTACAATGCATGATAGCAGCTCCTGTTCTTCCTCCTCCTCCTCCTCCTCCTCTCCCTCATTGTCCCCCAATGCACGTTGGGATGAGATGAGGCTGGGCTGTGTGTAATCGCCTGCTATGGCTTCTTGATCCATCTCATCATACACCGGCTGCAATGCCTCCTCTTTAATTCTCTGCAGAGAGCGTTGCAAAAGACAGACAAGTGGGATGCTGACACTAATGATGGCGTCATCGCCACTCACCATCTTGGTGGCCTCCTCAAAGTTTGTCAGGAAGGTACATATGTCAGACATCCAGGTCCACTCCTGAGGTCTTATGTGTGGAGTTTGACCTGAATATCGACGGCCTTGTTGCAGCTGGTACTCCACAACTGCTCTCTTCTGCTCACAAATCCTTTGCAACATGTGGAGGGTAGAGTTCCAACATGTGGGGACATCACACACCAGTCGGTGTGCCGGAAGCTGCAAACGCTGCTGCAACACAGCAAGGGCGGCGGAAGCTGTAGCCGACTTGCGAAAATGAGCTGACAGGCGACGTACTTTCACGAGCAGATCTGGCAACTCGGGGTACGATTTAAGAAACCGCTGAACCACGAGGTTAAGCACATGAGCCAGGCAAGGTACGTGTGTGATCTCACCTCGCCTCAGAACTGCCACCAGGTTACGGCCATTGTCACACACGACCATGCCGGGATGTAGGTTCAGCGGTCTCAGCCCCAGATCTGCCTGCTCTTTCACAGCTTTCCAAAACTCACAAGCAGTGTGAGGTTTATCATCTAAGCTTATGAGTTTCAGCACAGCCTGTTGCCGCTTGGCGGAGGCAGTACTGCAATGCTTCCAGCTTGTAACTGATGTGGTGATATCTGAGATGGAGGCTGAACATGAGGAGGAGGAGGAGGAGGATGCGCAGGAGCTGTACACTGTGGGGGCAACTCTGACTGACATAGGGACAGCAATCCTTGGTATGGGGAGGATGTGTTCCGTCCTAAGGTCCGACTGGGTCCCGGCTTCCACTATGTTTACCCAGTGTGCCGTCAGAGAGATGTACCGTCCCTGGCCACAAGCACTTGTCCACGTGTCCGTTGTCAGGTGGACTCTCCCAGTAACTGCGTTGTTGAGGGCACGGCCGATGCTTTGGGACACGTGCTTGTGTAGTGCGGGGATGGCACACCGGGCAAAATAGTGTCGGCTGGGGACCGAGTACCGAGGGACGGCCACCGCCATAAGATTGCAGAAGGATTCCGTCTCCACCAGCCTAAAAGGCAGCATTTCCAATGCAAGCAGTCGTGAAATGTGCGAATTTAGGACTGTGGCCTGTGAGGCGTTAGCTGCGAATTTCCGCTTTTGTTCAAAGGTCTGGGATATGGACAATTGAACGCTGCGGTGGGACGTGGACGTGGACGTTGATACTGTTTCTTGAGAAACTGCCATAACAAGTGAAGACTGAGAGGAGAGGGCATCTTTACATGCAGTATGGACAGGGGATTGCCTTGCACACACAACAGGGGGTTCTATTGCACGCACAACAGTGGAAGAAGCAGTGGTGACACCCGCTGACACTGGTCGTGGACCCTGGGTTTCGCCCCACAAAGTCGGGTGCTTTGCTGCCATGTGCCTGATCATGCTGGTGGTGGTGAGGCTGGTAGTTTTGTCACCCCTGCTGATGCTGGCATGGCAGGTGGAGCATATGGCCTTTTTGGGGTTATCAGCAGAGTCTTTAAAAAATTCCAGACTCTGGAAGACCTACCGCTTGTACTGGCAACGTCCCTCGTGTTGGTGTTACGGGGAATGGTTGCCTGCCTTCTGTCTGCGGCCACCACACTGCTTCTTCCTGCCTGTTGGGGTACTCTGCCTCCCTCCCCCTGTGTGCTGCTGGCCTCACTCTGCATGTCCTCCTTCCACGTTGGGTCAGTTACTAGATCATCCACCACCTCCTCCTCTTCCACTTGCGCACCACGATCCTCCTCCTCACTTCCTGGCAATTGTGTCTCGTCATCGTCCACCTCTTGTGACAGATTGCCAACGTCGACTTCCTGTGGCCATGGCTGTTCAAATATTTGTTCATCGCAACATGGGATCTCCTCTTCCACCACTTCAAGCGTATCAGGCGAGGGGCCCAAATATGGAAATGGACCAGTGAACAGCTCTTCAGAGTGTCCAAGTGTGGGATCACTTGCTGTCTGATGACACTCGGCATGGTGGAAGGAAGGAGCATCAGGGTGAGGAGGAGTATGCGGTCGAGACTCACGGCTACTAAGAGTTGACCGTGTGGAAGACAGACCGGAGGTGGTGGTGCCCAGGTAACTGGAAGTATTATCTGCTATCCAATTAATAACCTGTTCACACTGATCAGTTCTCAATACTGGTGTTGTTCTGTGCTTCCCTAGTAATTCGGTCAAGAAGTGGGAGCGAGAAGATGTGGCTGTTGGTTGTGGCACATTTTCACCTTGGCCACGGCCCCGTCCTCTGCACGAACCATCACCAGAACGTCCACTTCCATGTCCCTTGCCACGTGCCTTGCCCATTGCAAATGAAGTAAAATAGCTTACACTTGCACTATCAATGGAAAAAGGGTAATAAAGAGTAGATTAGAACTGTGGAAGAGGAAAACCACAGTTATTGTTTACTGGGGTATACAACACTTTTTTAAATAGAGATATTTGCGGCTGAACAGTGAGTGAAACATTCAAGCTGCTTTTTTTTTAGATACCAAAGGCCCAAAATTGGATAGTACAGCGATTTGACCCGTGGAACTGCGAAACCACACTGGGATGTCGGGCCTACACAAGACTATTTTCAACAGATATATTTTTGTGTCACAACAGTCAGGAGACACTACTATTTTTCTTTACGGAAAAAACTACCAAAACCTGAATAATAGAGATTTTTTACCGTGGGATGGCAAAACCACAGTTATTGTTTACTGGGGTATACCACACTTTTTTAAATAGAGATATTTGCGGCTGAACAGTGAGCGACACACTCAAACTGCTTTTTTTTTAGATACCAAAGGCCCAAAACTGGATAGTACAGCGATTTGACCCGTGGAACTGCGAAACCACACTGGGATGTCGGGCCTATACAAGGCTATTTTCAACAGATATATTTTTGTGTCACAACAGTCAGGAGACACTACTGTTTTTCTTTACGGAAAAAACTACCAAAACCTGAATAATAGAGATTTTTTACCATGGGATGGCAAAACCACAGTTATTGTTTACTGGGGTATACCACACTTTTTTAAATGGAGATATTTGCGGCTGAACAGTGAGCGACACACTCAAACTGCTTTTTTTTTAGATACCAAAGGCCCAAAACTGGATAGTACAGCGATTTGACCCGTGGAACTGCGAAACCACACTGGGATGTCGGGCCTACACAAGACTATTTTCAACAGATATATTTTTGTGTCACAACAGTCAGGAGACACTACTGTTTTTCTTTACGGAAAAAACTACCAAAAGCTGAATAACAGAGATTTTTTACCGTGGGATGGCAAAACCACAGTTATTGTTTACTCGGGTATACCACACTTTTTTAAATAGAGATATTTGCGGCTGAACAGTGAGCGACACACTCAAACTGTTTTTTTTTTAGATACAAATGGCCCAAAATGGATAATACAGAGGTTTGAACCGTGGACGAGCAAAACAACACTTCTGTTTCTCTAGCCTACACCAGACTATTTTCAACAGTTATATTTGTGTCTGAAAAATCAGAGACACGCTTTTTTGGGGGGGAGGGGGACACACACCAAAAGGTTAATAAGATGGGTATTTGTACAGTGTGAAGGAGGAAAAAAAAGGACAATTTAGATGAAAAAAAAAGGATTTTTCCAGGCCCCCGACATCTGGTGCTAAGTCCAGCAATTTCAGCAACAGGAGCACACAGGACTGTAATGCAGCGTTTGCTGGTATAACCACTGTGTCTCCTATACAGCCTGACTGCCTGGTATCTGGGATGGATATTAGTCCTGAAAAGGACAGTTTGTTTGTTCTGGCAGCCTTTACAGACCCTACACTAACTATTTCGCAGTTTATATCTCTCCCTAAATCAGCAGCGCTGTCCCTACACTGTCTGATCCGGAGCGACTGTGTCCAGGATGGCGGCGCCCCGTTTTAAATACTCGAGATGACGCTGTGCGGCCAGCCAATCACTGTAATGCCCACAACCAACATGGCTGCAGCATTACAGTGACTGGCTGGCAATCCCTGCATGTTCATTGGCTCTGTAAAGAGCGCCAAACATGCTGGGCGGAGACCCGAGCTCCCGTCCGAGTAACCCGGAAATGCTCGGTGCTCGCCGAACATCCCGAATAGCGTGATGCTCGGGTGAGTACCGAGCAGTGTTGAGCATGTTCGCTCAACACTAGTAAACAACTGTCAATGGACATGCAGGCAAACAGATGTGGCATGGTGGCGCAGTGGTTAGCACTGCAGCCTTGCAGCGCTGGGGTCCTGGGTTCAAATCCCACCAAGGACAACATCTGCAAGGAGTTTGTATGTTCTCCCTGTGTTTGTGTGGGTTTCCTCTGGGTTCTCTGGTTTCCTCCCACACTCCAAAGACCTACTGATAGGGAATCTAGATTGTGAGCCCCGATGGGGACAGCGATGATAATGTATGTAAAGTGCTGCGGAATATGTTAGCGCTATATAAAAAATAAAGATTATTATTATATGGTATGGCTGATTTAATCATTGGCATTGGTGCATGAAAGTCTGCACTGATTAATTTTTACAAATGTTAGGTTTTCCACAATGTGGCAGATAACATGGTCGGATTTGGTGTGATAAATCCACTGGCTGTACACAACAGTACTCCTGTAGCAAACTGGGCCGGTTCTTGCCACTCGATCCAGAAATCCATGCAATTGGGGCTCAGGGCATCTGCATGAGAAAGGATACAGTCTAGGTGTGCTGAACCTGGCTGTTCAGCCGGTACGTCTGTGGTTGCTGAAATGTGCAAGGTTGTCGCAATGGCAGAAAAAACATATGGTCCATTATATAAAATATGTAACAGACAGATGTTGCTGCCGCCTGATGTAGCTCTTCACAGGTGGGGAAACATTGTGTTTGCATGGATTGCAGAGGGGTCTGCTGGGCAGCTGTGCAGGTGGCAGGCATTTTCTTGATGAAAGCAGTAGCTTTAAAGAGCAGATAGGAGAGTATATTCTGGAAGTAAGCCAATTTGGGCTCCCTTTAGAAAGCTGAAAAAAATTGCCCATTTTGCTTTATAGTAAGAGTCTAAAAGTGTATGTGACATGCAGAAGTAGTGCTGTTGCTTCCAAAGCATCCAGCAACTGTTACAAATAACACAAGCACAGGAGACAGGACGTGTTGTGCTTCAGACGCATCCAGCAACTAGAGGGGTTAACACAGTCACAGGAGACAGGGAGTGTTTTAGCATAGCCCCAAGGGGATTGTGGGGAACTTGTTATTGTAGTCTGGCTGAAGCCGAAGAGAAAGGTGGTGTGTTATCTGGATCTGACAGAAGGCAACTGAACAGGATTAAGATCAGGAGAAACTAAACACAGGTCAGATAAACTCCCTGAACTAACAGTGCAGAGTATTATCAGGCAGGAAGATAAGGACTGGAAGGAATTGTGTCACAGGGATCATCTCCCTCATCAAACCCTACCCCCTCAATCTCCATGCAGGATAAAGAATGCTGTGAACTATTGCATCCTTGTGAAGGAAAAGCCTGTGGTTGTGTATGCATAGAAGTGTTCTGCTAAGAGATCTAATCTATGCTGAATTATGCTACTGAAGAGACTATAATACTATGCCTTGTGAAGAAATTATTGTATTGTTACTGGAGCCAGTTGCTCAAGAAACTCAGACTGTACTGTAATGAAGATTGTTGCCGTAATATCCCTGAATTGCACTGGCCGTGTTTAAGATTAAATTCCACTGTTAAACTGTTGAAAAAGACTCTTGTCAGATGTGTCTGGTCAGCAATTGAATCTATCGTGTGCCTGAGAGAAGCTGCAGCCTATGGTCGCCCTGAGTAACGGTTCCCCCAGGATTCCAATGAATTCATGAAATCTGTCTCGCCCTATCTGAAACTAGCGGCGTGCGTGTAACATGTAGCTATCCAGCAGTCATGTCTTTGCTTCATTGTTAAAAATACGCTTCTCCAACAAACTTTTCAGCATACTGCATACCATGCCTGCCAGCATGACTGAGGTTCTCATTATTTCATTATTGTCACCCCTCTGTGATAGTTGATTGCTATGGCCAGCGTCATAATCATTGTCATTTTCACTCTGACTGTCTGCCTTGTTCTCTGCCTGCGCCAAGTCTATGCCCTGTTTCGCTTTCACCTGTTCCTTCTCATCCGCCTTCTCTTTCTCCTCCAAATTTTGCAGCAAGTGGCATGGACCATTAGGGTTCAAATTGGTGTTCTTTCTCCATACCTTCTTTCATGCTGGTGAGTGTCTTTTTCAGGATAAATATTAGTGGGATTACATTGTTGATTCCACACAAGTCCCTACTGACAAATTTTGTTGCAAACAGTGATGAGCGAACATGCTCCCCCGAGCATCACTGTGCTCGACTATCTCGACGCTCGGCGAATATTTCCGGGTTGCTCGGGCAGCAACTCGGGTCCCCTTCCTGCATGTTTGGCGCTCTTTAGAGAGCCAACGAACATGCAGGGATTGCCTGCCACGCACTGTAATGCCGTAGCCATGTTTGTTGTAGGCAATACAGTGATTGGCTGGCCGTACAGCCTCATCAGGTCTATATAAGACCTGGTGCCGCTATGCTGATCACAGTGTACCCCGGAATCAGGCAGAGTAGGGAGAGGTGCTGCTGTGTCAGGGAGAGATTTGCTTCTTTATAGTTAGTATAGGTATTCCACAACATATATACAGTATATATCCATCAGCACTAACAGTTCTTCTGAGGACTAGAGATGAGCGAACATTTCAATGTTCAGTTCGAAAAAGTTTGCCGAAGAAATAGACCTTCGCCGAATTTGTTCGAACATTCCCGAACAGCATAGGAGTCAATGGGGGGACCGAAAAAATGCACATACAACACCTACAAATGAGTCCAAAAGCTGTAAAAACACATCAAATTAGGTGTAGACAGCAGGGAAGTGCCATCAATTGACCCAGAGTACAAGTACTATAATTATTATTACTATGACAGCGACATTTATTCCGTGGGGCTTTACATGTCAAAAGGGGTCACCGACTGGTACAAGACGAGAGAAGACCCCGCCTGCGAGGGCACACAAACAATCTGCAAGGGATGGGGAGGATACAGTAGGTCAGGGTACAGCTAGTCGTGCAGCAGCATGCTGGAGCGAGGGTTACCGCAGATTGTATGTTGGTCACAAGAAGTGGGTCTTCAGCTTCCTTTTCACAGTCTGATGTGTTGGGGTACAGATTTACACAGTAGCAGAGATGCCCGGACAAACCTTGTATGCGATTGTGACAAGAAGAGATAAGAGGGAAGTAGAGAAGGAGATCTTGGAAGGATGGGAGGTTGCGTGCAGGTAACTAGTACAGGGAGACTAGGCCACACATGTATGAGGAAACAGGTTTTCGATGGCTTGGTATGCCAAAGTTAGGCTTTACAACTGGAGTGTCTGGGCAACATGGAGCCCGCGCAGGGATTGACAGAGGCGAGAAGCCTGGAATTAGCGGGATGACAGGTGGATTAATCGGCCAGCACACTTTAAGATAGATTGGAGAGATGCGAGAATGGAAGAAAAGAGGCCACAGAGCAGGAGCTTGTAGTAAAAGATGGGGGAGATGAAGAGGGCATGCACTGGTGTTTTTCTAGATGCATGGTTGAGGAATGTACGGATCCCCGGGATACCTTGGAGTCAGAGTCAGCAGCAAGTGGAAAAGGTTTGGATGTGACATTTGAAGGACAGATCAAGCTTGTGGGACTGGGTAGAGTGGGCAGCCATTCACTTTGATGGATAGGTCAGTTAGGGGGGATGAATGAGATAGTGGAAAGACGATGCATTCAGTTTTATCCATGGTAACTTTTACAAATCTAGCAGAGAAGAAATATGAAATACAGGACACACATTGTAGGATTCTGGTTAGTAAGGAGGTGATATAAGGTCCAGAGAGGTAGATCTGTGTGTCATCAGCATAGAGGTGATACTGAAAGCCGTGAGACCATGAGCTGTCCCAGGCTGAAGGTGTAGATGGAGAATAGCCTGGGTCCCAGAACATTACCCGTGCCCTCCCCAGTGCACTTACTGGGAAGGACCGCCTAACCACAAACACGTGGACAAGTGAATGTGGCCAGGGACGGTACGGGGCCAGTCCACAGCTTGTCAGTGAGAGTTGTATTTCACAACAGCCATATTATTTAGCTCAGTGAAAGTACTTGGGAAACCGTATCTACTCCAGCTGTCATTTCTCCCAGGAAATCCTCTAATACAGCTTCTTGCTTAAGCAATGGCGGCCCTTCCAACATCAGCTCACACTTCTTGTTGGTGCTTAGCCACAGACAAAGATTTTTCTTTACGCCTTGAATTTAATCATTACAGAGTTGGACAATGGCCTGATCTGCAATGCATTTTGACAAATAACATGCATAAGTAAAGCCACGGTTTAGGCCACTGAAGATCATTAAGCGAAACTCATACAGCTTTCCCACAGACTGAAAGAGGGGTATCAAGACTTCCAAGACAGCCACGACTACCCTGTCCTCCCCAAGAGGATGACTGTCCATGTTCTCCTCCTCATCCTCCTCCTCCTCATTATCACCCAATCCTTATTGAGATGAGATGAGGCTGGGCTGCATAGTTCCTTAATTCACCTGCAATGCATGCTCTTTGGACAGAGAAGCGGGATGGTGACGCTAGTTATGGCGTCATCGCCATTCACCATCTTGGTGGAGTCTTCAAAGTTTTGGAGGACGGCACAGATGTCACACATCCATGACCAATCATCAGCTCTTATGTGCGGAGGCTGACCTGAATGCCGATGGGCGTGTTGAAGCTGGTAATCAACAACTGACCTCTGCTGCTCACAAATCCTTCCTAACATCTGCAATGTTGATTTCCAACATGTGGTGACATCGCACAACAGTCAGTGAGCTGAAAGCAGCAAATGCTGCTGAAGCACTGCCAGGGTGGCTGAAGCTATAACTGACTTTCTCAAATGGGCACACATGCATTGTACTTTCACAAGCAGCTGTGGCAGATATGGGTAGGTTTTGAGAAATCGCTGAACCACTAAGTTGAGCATATTTAGTGCTCTCTCATTACTAATGTGTAACCCTGTATGGAGAACAATATCAGCACCAAAAAATTGAAAGATGAAATAAAGCCTGCTTTATATAAGAAAACCAATTTCGATTCTATCTTGTGTACACCGGTGCCAAAAATATCTGCACCAAAGAATTAATTTCACAAGAGTAGAACTAGTATAATGGTGACCGACAACTCTTCCACTACAGCCAGACCCAATGGAGACCCAATCAGGATACTCCACATTTACAAAAATTAGTGGCAGATACCATCAAAGTGGCATTGATTTCACCAGAGTAGAAGTAGTTTAATGGAGACAGAAACCTCTTCCTCTACAGCCAAACCCAATAAATGGAGACTCAATCAGGATTCTCCACATTTCCAAAAATTAGTGGCAGACACTAGCAATGTGTAATGAATTTCACTACAGTAAAAATAGTGTAACTAAGACCCACACCTCTTCCAGTACAGCCAACCCAGGAGATGGAGAATCAAGCAGAAGTATTTACATTTAAAAAAATAGGGTCTAAGACCACAATTTCCGTGGCCTAGAGATTGGAGATGGTGGAATTCAACCTCTTAGCTTTGTCATGTGTAGGATGAAACAATCTTTTACCTGACCACAACTGCGGGACCACACCTCTTCCAGTACAGCCAAGCCAGGAGATGGAGACCTAACCAGGAGTGTTCACATTGCCCTTAGTGAGGGCCTAACACCACCGAAGTGGCATAAATTTCACTGGAGTATAAATATTGCAAAGGAGACCAAAACCTCTCCCACTACAGCCAACCCAATGGATGGAGACCCAATCAGGATTCTTCACATTTCCCCAAATTAGGGCCTAAAACCTGCAGCAGCAAGAGCAGGCATAGAAGCCATTAAACAACATTGCCTACTCTGTACAGTCTGCAATTGGGGTGCAAAAGTCCTTGGAGATCCATGACTTGTTCATCTTGATGAAAGTTAGGTGGTCTACACTTTCATGGGACAGCCGGCTGCGCTTATCCATCAAGACAGTACCAGCAGCAGTGAAGACACGTTCAAAGAGAACGCTGGCTGCCGGGCATGATAAAACCTCCAAGGCGTGAGAGGCGAGCTCAGGCCATTCATTTATTTTTGAAGACCAAAATGTAAAAGGGTCCAAACCCTCCCTGATGGTATTGATATTGAATTCTAGATACTCCTGCACCATCCTCTCCAGTCGTTTACCATGTGTCAGACTTGTACTCTGTTGTGCTGGTGCAAAAAATGTGTGAAAGGACTCCCAGAAATTGCTTCTGCCACTTACTCTGCTGCTGCTAATGTTTTGGCGTTGAGGAACTAACGTGCCGGAGGTTGAAAGACTACAGCTGCGATGCACACTGTGTGCCTCACTGTTGTTATCTTGGGGAAAAACTCTATTAAGGTTGCTTAAAAGCTGTTTTCGATACTCCTACATAAGCGAGTCGCTTTCCAGGGTGGGAAGCATCTTGGAAAATTGATGCTTGTAACGTGGATCTAACAGAGTGGCAACCCAGTAGTCAGCATTATTTCAAATCCTAACTATATCATGTTGCAAATAGTGCATCAAGAAGGCACTCATATGTCGGGCTTTAACACGAGGTCCAAAGCCAGGTTGTATTGTGGGCTGCATAACACTGATGCTTGTTGCCTCCGTCCCCTCCTGCCAACCACGTTCAAACGAGAGAGGATGATTATCCTCTTCATTCTCTGACAGCTGCTCGCCCATCACCTCTTCCTCCTCTATTAGTTCCTCGGCTCTTGCACCTTCACTAACAGTTTGCCCCTCGATCGCTGTAATTCACCGTCACTTGGAATTCGCCTGTGTGATGACAGTATGGAAATTTGAGACATTGGTATCCCTTCCACATCCTCCTCTTCTTCTGGGGCCACCACCTCCTGCCGCAGGTTATTAAAAATTTGCTCCAGCATGTATATGACCATAATAGTGATGCTGATGACGGCATCGTCAGCGCTAACCAGTTTAGCAGCTATTTCAAAACCGTGCAGAAGGCAGAGGTCCTTAATCTGTTCCCACTCCGCAAACGTGATATGCCCCAAGTCCATACTGCGTTGCCCCAAGCTATATGTCATGATGTACTATGTCAGAGATCGTTGCTGCTGGCACAGTCGCTGCAACATGTGCAGAGTGGAATTCCACCGCGTCGGCACATCGCAGATCAACCTGTTAACTGGTACGGACAAAGACCTCTGTATTGATGCAAGTCGATGACATGAGGGGTGTGAACGGTGAAAGTGAGCACACAGCTCCCGTATTTTGTGAAGCAGCTCATCCAGGCCAGGATAGTGGCGAAGAAATGGCTGTACCGCCAGGTTGAGGACGAGAGCCATGCAAGGCACGTGTGTGAGCTTGCCTTGGCCTAGGGCCGCTAAGAGGTTTCACCATTATCGCACATGGCCTTCCCTGGCGCTAGGTTCAGCAGGGACAGCCATTTCTGAAACTGAGCCTGCTGCGCTTCCCACAACTCTTCACCTGTATGACTGCGATTTCGAAGGCATATTAGTTTGAAAACTGCCTGATTATGGTGAACCCTGACTGCGCAGTACGGAGTTGGTGTGTTTTCGCTCCGCACCCTTGGAATGTGTGTCTCGTTAAGGCAGAGGTTAAGTGCAAAGGTGGAGGCCCTAAAGGAGGTGGAGGACGCAGGAGCAGCGGAGGAAGTGGGAAATACAGAGGTGTCTTCTGCAACCCTTGAGGATTCCAAGATTTGAGGAGCAGCCCCTTCCCTGCCTGCCCCCATAGCCACCAGAGTCATCCAGTGCCCAGTAAGCGAGATGTAACGTCCTTGGCCATGCTTACTCGTAAAGGTGTCTGTGATCAAATGCACCCTGGCACATGTAGATTTAGACAAAGAATGGGTGATGTTGTCTGCCACATGCTGGTGTAGAGCAGGCACAGCTTTCTTAGAGAAGTAATGGCGATTGGGCAACTAGTACTGGGGGACTGCGACGGCCATCAGTTTTTGGAAACCATCTGTATCTACTAGGGGGAAAGGCAGCATTTCCGTGGCCAACAGATTGGATGAAACAATCTTTTTCGTGACCACAACTGCGGCACCGAGGGCTGACTGCAGTGCTAAGAGAGGGCGGAGTATGATGAACTGGACAAACTGCTGGACCATGAGTGAGGTGCAGGTGGAGATGTTACGGTGGGTTGAGAAACATGCAGTGTGCTGGGTGAAACAAACACAGCAGGTGTGTCCGCTTCCATTACAGCTAATGGGTTGTCAGTCAGCCTGACTGGAGCGGGTAAAGAACCGAAGTTTCTGTGATGGGAGACCTGCGTTACAATACTTTGTACGTTAACAGAGGAGTAGGAAGAAACCGCGGATGCGTTTGATGGGGCAGCTGATGGTTGTTGAGGTGCGCTGGTCTCCATTTCAGCGTGGTGAGATTCCCAGCGTAACGCACGTTGTTTGAGCATGTGAACATTCATGCACGTCGTAGTCAAATTATTTCAATTTTTCCCTCTACTGATTTTTTTATCGTAACGTGAGTTGCCTCATCCTTTGCGGTGACAAAAAAGGCCCATCTTAGGCAACCATTGATGGCCTTGCGAGCTGCAGACCCATGACTGCTGGCCACAGCCACTTTTGTGACTAAGGATGCAGTGCTCCTCATGCTTGCATCACTCTGTGTCTGTGCCGTAGGGCGAAATGTAACCTTCTCGTCTTCCTCCTCCACCTCCTCAGATGAGCTACTTGGCTGCGTGACTCTGGGTTCCCACAAAGTAGGATCTTCAACCTCGTCATCATCCAATGTATTATCCCAATCCTCGCCCTCACAGTAAGCCCTCTCTTGTTACCCTAACAGCACAATACAGTCAGCATGAGCCTCAGGTATCTGAGTCTCATCAGGATCACCTTCCTCCCCTGCAGTTAATGTCTGGTGACGAGGGTGAGGAAACTGCTCGGACCCCACTTCATCCTGCCCCGAATCCAAGCTAAAAAAATTTTGGACATCGATGCAGATGCTTTCCTCCTCTTGACTCTGTGACTGTATGGAGTACACTTCTGATGCCCATGTTATTGAATGGGTGAACAGTTCTACAGACTCGCCCATCTGTGGTTCCCTACAAACAGTTGGACAGTTGGACTGTTGTTACGTGGGCGTAAGCATGGGTAATTGTGGTGCCCCCTCTGTGGACTGTACTGTGTGTGATGTCGAGGTGAAGGAAGAAGAGGAGAGGGCACTGGAAGCAGAGGTTATCATCCACTGGAGCACCTGCTCTTCCTGGCCCTTATCAACAAAGCGTATCGCTGTGCGGCTGCCAAAGAAAGGGAGTGGAGTAGCCCGTCCAATAACATAAGTTGTCAGTAGTCTTTGGATAGGACCTGTTTGTGTTGGTTCACTAGTGCTTTCACTAACATTACCACGTACCCCACGTATGCCTTTCACACCAATCCAATTCCCCCTTTCACCATTACCTCTCTTTTTCCCACTCATGTTGCTCAGAATCTGTGGTAGGAGCATGCTATTAAATGAAGAAAAATTATTTTTTTTCCTCTGCAACAGCTTTGCACACACCTGAATTTCAGCGACACTAAATGACAAGGTAAGATATGGCCTGCCGTATAACGTTAGTAATTGTGATGAGCGAGCACTAAAATGCTCGGGTGCTTGATGCTTGGATCAAGCACATTGGAATACTCGGGTGCTCGAACCGAGCAACGAGCCCAATGTAAGTCTATGGGAAACTCGAGCATTTTTCAGGCGCCTCCCCCCGGCGGTCTGCAGAGGGCCTAAAAATTGTCCAAATCGATGGGAACAGCGCTCAAATGACATGGGGACAGCATAGGGAAGACCCCTGACTCCCAGGTCACTTCTGTCAACAGCGTTGTCAGTGGTATTACACCACTTTTACGGACTCACAATAAAACATACAAAAACGAAACCAAAATGGATTTTCCTGGGAAATATGTTAAGGAACATCCTTTCCAGGGTAATGACTTGTATATAAAGCAAAATAAATAACCAAAACAAAAATGCTCCTCCACACCTTGGGCTATGTTCACACGTAGTGTTTTTGATGCATTTCTTTCACTTTTTCGTTGCTTTCAACCGTGACAAATGCATTCACCAGGAAATGTCATTTTAGCATTTTACAACCTTATCTGGCCATGTGGTGTGTGAGATATCATCAAACACATCATGTTTAATTTATGAAGGAGGGACTCTGAAAGTCACAAAGCCTATTTTTATAGGGCCATCAGGCGGCCTTTACTATTCTTAAAGGGCCAGCAGTCGGCCCTCACTATTCTTAGAGAGCCATCAGCCGGCTATGTTTTATTGTTCCCATTACTAAAGAGTGGGTCTCCTAAACTGTTATTGCATATGCAGTGAGTGGCAGGGCTGACCAAAATTTGGACGCACCCCAATACCACTTTGAAAATTTGGATACACCCCAATACCCCTTTGAAGAAACTTAGAGGAGGGCCTCCTGAAAACAATGTTCCCATTATTAGGAAGTAGGTCTCCCATTGTCTTTGCCTTTGCAGTGAATGCAAAGGTTGCCAAAAATTTGGAGGCACGCCAATGCCCCTTGGAAGAAATGTGGAAGTCAGAGGGCCTCCTGAAAACAATGTTCCCATTATTAGGAAGTGGGTCTCCCATTGTGTTTGCCTATGCAGTGAATGCAAGGGTTTCCAAAAATTTGGAGGCACTCCAATGCCCCTTGGAAGAGACGTGGAGGTCAGACGGCCTCCTGAAAACAATGTTCCCATTATTAGGAAGTGGGTCTCCCATTGTGTTTGCTTATGCAGTGAATGCAAGTGCTGCCAAAAATTGGGAGGCACTCCAATGCCCCTTGGAAGAGACGTGGAGGAGAGCCTCATAAAACAATGTTCCCATTAGAAAGGAGCGGGCCTCCTATGCTTGTAAAGCCCATGCATTAAGTGTACGGGCTGACAAATATTTACCCCAGGGGGGTATACATGAACATAGTGTAAAAAAATTTTTTTTAAGGGCATCATAAACACCCTTTAAAAAAATTATGTGGGTATTTCATCACGGACCACGGTCAGCCTGGTGATATGGTGGTGGAGGATGAGGATGAGGAGAAGGAGGAGGACAAGAGCAAATAGCCAAAATCAGGAAACGTATACCCATGTGTAGGTGTGAGGAGGTGCATGGAAATACACCTCCCAAAAAAAGACACTGGATTTGAGATTATGTTACGCTGTTATCATTCGGCGGTGTTGATAAGTCTGGCCCAATCCAGCCCTTGTTCATTTTTATAAGAGTCAGCCTGTCAGTGGCACTAAAAACCCGCTCTGATAAAATGCTGGTGGCAGGGCAGGCCAGGACCTCCAATGCATAGAGAGCCAGTTCATTCCACGTATCTAGCTTGGATACCCAATAATTATAAGGTACAGAGGAATCACAGAGGACGTTGGTACGGTCGGCAAGGTACTCCCTCACCATTTTCCCAAACTTTGCACTCCTTGTGAGAGAACCCCATGCCTCGGGGCCTGTGCGATGTGAGAGGCTGAGAAAATTCTCCCAGAACTTTGACAGTGTTCCCCTGCCTCTGCTGGATTGAAGTTATGTCTCTCTCACCTGTACTCCTTGTTGTCCAGCAAAGTGTGACCTCTGCCGCCAGCATTTTCAGATGGGAATTTTTTAAATAGTTCTGCAACAAGAGCCTTCTGGTTCAGCCCCATTTTTGTAGACCTGTCCGCCTCTGGAATAAGAGATATAAATTTCTCCTTGTAGCTTGGGTCTGGAAGTGTCACCAACCAGTAATGACTGTCACCCAAAATTTTGAGAACACGAGGGTCATGGGAAAGGCAGCGTAACATAAACTCAGCCATGCGTGCCAGACTGCTAACAGGCAAGACTTCCGTGTTCTCACCAAGAGGATGACTGACCATGCTCTCCTACTCCTCCTCCTCTTCTCTGTCCTCTGGCCATCCACGCTGAACAGATGGTATGACAGCTGTGCAGGTAGTACCATCTATAGCACATGAAACTAGCTCCTGTTCTTCCTCCTCCTCCTCTTCCTCATTGTCACCCAATCCACGTTGGGATGAGATGAGGCTGGGCTGTGTGTAATCACCCTGTATGGTTCCTTGCTCCATGTCATCGTGCTCCGCCTGCAATGCATCCTCTGTGATTGTGAGCAGAGAGCATTTCAGAAGACAGTGAAGCAGGATGGTGACGCTAATTATGGCGTCATCGCCGCTCACCATCTTGGTGGAGTCCTCAAAGTTTTGGAGGATGGTACATATGTCTGACATCCATGTTCACTCCTGAGGTCTTATGTGTGGAGTCTGAACTGAATACCGATGGCTTTGTTGATGCTGGTACTCAACAACTGCCCTCTTCTGCTCACAAATCCTACCCAACATCTGCAGTGTAGAGTTCCAACGCGTGAGGACATCAAACACCAGTCTGTGAGCCGGAAGCTGCAAACGCTGCTGAAACACGGCAAGGGCGGCAGAAGCTGTAGGTTAGTTTCTAAAATGGGCACACAGGCAGCGTACTTTAACAAGCAGATCAGGCATCTCCGGGTAGGAATTAAAAAAACGCTGAACCAAGAGGTTAAAAACATGGGCCAGGCATGGTACTTGTGTGAGCTTGCCTCACCTCAGAGCAGCCACCAGGTTCCGGCCATTGTCACACACGACCATGCCTGGCTGTAGGTTCAGCGGTGTGAGCTACAGGTCTGCTTGCTCTTTCAGAGCTGTCCATAACTCTTCAGCATTGTGCGGTTTGTCACCTAAGCATATTAGCTTCAGCACAGCCTGTTGCCGCTTGGCCGAGGCAGTGCTGCAGTGCTTCCAGCTTGTGACTGATGTGGTCATTTCGGAGATGGAGGCTGAAGAGGAGGAGGAGGCTGGGGAGGATGATGTGCAGGAGCTGTAGACCATGGGGGCAACCCTGATTGACCAAGGGCCCGCAATCCTTGGCGTCGGGAGGAAGTGTTCCGTTCCAAGGTCCAACTGGGTCCCGGCTTCCACTATGTTAACCCAGTGTGCTGTTAGCGAGATGTACCGTCCCTGCCCACAAGCACTTGTCCACGTGTCCGTGGTTAGGTGGACTTTCCTGGTAACTGTGTTGTTGAGGGCACGGCTAATGTTTTGGGACATGTGCTTGTGTAATGCGGGGACGGCACACCGGGAGAAATAGTGGTGGTTGGGGACCCAGTACCGAGGGACAACTGCCGCCATCAGGTTGCGGAATGCTTCTGTTTTTACGAGCTTAACAGGCAACATTTCGAGCGCAAGCAGTCTTGAAATGTGAGAATTTAGTAGTGTGGCCTGTGGGGCGTTGGCTGCTTATTTGCGCTTGCGTTCCAAGGAATCGGGGTTATGACAACTGAACGTTGCACTGGGACAAGGACGTGCACGTGCTTCCTGATGCTGCTACTTGAGAGTGTGCACCGACAGGTGCAGGGCAGGAGACATCTTCGCATGCACCATGGACAGGGGATTGGCTTGCATGCCCAACAGTGGAAGAAGCAATGGTGTCATCCGCAGACACTGTTCCAAGACCCTGGGGTTCGTCCCACAAATTCGGGTGCTTTTCTGGCATATGCCTGATCATGCTGGTGGTGGTGAGGCTGCTAGTTTTGCCACCCCGGCTGATGCTGGCCTGGCAGGTGGTGAAAATGCACTTTTTGGGGTTATCGGCAGAGTCTTTAAAAAAACAACCAGACTCGGGAAGAACTATCAGTTGAACTGGCAACTTCCGTCGTGTTGATGTTACGGGGAACGGTTGCTCACCATCTGTCTGCGGCCACCACACTGCTTGTTCTTGCCTGTTGTGGTGCTACGCCTCCCTCCCCCTGTGTGCTGCTGTCCTTGCTCTGCATGTCACCTTGCCAGGTTGGGTCAATGACTTCATCGTCCACCACCTTATCTTCCACTTTCGCACCCTGGTCCTCCTCCTGACTTTCTGGCAATTGTATCTCATCATCATCCACCTCTTGTGACAGTTTCCAACAGTCGCCTTCATGTGACCGTGGCTGCTCAAATATTTGGACATCGCTACATTCGATCTCCTCTTGCCCAGCTTCATGTGGACCGGGCGAGAGGGCCGAATCTATAAATGGAAAAGTGAACAGCTCTTCGGAGTATCCAAGTGTGGGATCAGTTGTCTCCGGGCACTCGGCATGGTGGGAGGATAGAGGATCAGGGTGAGGAATATGCAGTCCAGACTCACGGCTACTGAGACTTGACCGTGTGGAAGACAGGGTGGTGGTGGTGGTGGCTATGTCACTGAAAGCATTATCTGCTATCTAACCAATAACCTTTTCACACTGCTCTGCGTTCAAAATTGGTGTTCTGCTGTCTCCTATTAATTGGGACATGAAGGTCGAGCGAGAAGATGTGGGTGTTTGCTGTTGCACAATTTCAGCTTGCCCACAGCCTCGGCCTCGTCCTTTGCATGCATCATAATCACCATCACGTCCACTTCCCCGTCCCTTGCTAAGCGCCTTGCCTATTTTAAATGGAGGACAATATTTTCCATGTTCACTACAAATGGATGGATTTGAACCGCAGTGATATGTGATACGTGTGACGGAAAGCCACAGTTTTAAATAGCTGGCCTGTAGGTTACTATTTTTCAGAGCGACCTGGTATCAATAACTTTACTAACACACTGCAGAATAATTTACATGGAGGCCAGAAATGGCTGAATTTGGAGCGAACATATATGTGATACATGTGACGGAAAAACCACAGTTTTAAATAGCTGGCCTCTAGGTTTGTATTTTTCACAGCAACCTGGTGTCAATAACTTTACTAATACTCTGCAACAAAATTTACATGGAGGCCAGAAATGGCTGAATTTGGAGCAAACTTATATGTAATATGTGTGACGTAAAACCACAGTTTTAAATAGCTGGCCTGTAGGTAACTATTTTTCACAACGACCTAGCGTCAATAACTTCACTAACACACTGCAACAAAATTTACATGGAGGCCAGAAATGGCAGAATTTGGAGCGAACTTATATGTCATACGTGTGACGGAAAACTACAGTTTTAAATAGACTGAAAAAAGATAATTAGCTCATATCTCCTGATACTCACAGGAATCCCAGGCTCACGGATTAGTGTCCAGCATACACTTGCAAGGATATATAAAGAAGGTAAAATCCGATGCCACATGCGATAAATCCTTTTATTCCAAAATAAAAAATCACAACATGTCCCTAGGACAGGAACAACTGGACGCGTTTCGAGGACACAGCCCCTTATTCGTCAGTATACAAATGAATTAAAAAACAACACATTTATAATAAAAACTGTGACCACCCCTGAACATGTGTGATAGATTAGTATACAAATTAGGATATTAACGCCTACTTAGACAAGATTTGTGTGCAATGAATTCTCATAGAATATTCAGATATAAATTTAGGAGAAAAGGAAAAAAAAAAAAAAAAAAAATTTCCCGATTTTTCATGCCCTCCCTAAGACGCATAAGTCTGTGTTTCCGCCTCCCCTGAGGCCAATCGTGGCGGGTATACACTCCCTCCATGAGAGACTTTCGAGGTGGGTGGATTCCAGATTACGTGTCTTACTGGAGGGATCACCAGGTATGATAAAAGATACAAAGCATCTAATGCAGGCCATTAATCATATGTCTTGGCATGAGGACTGTAATTGGATAACATGTGATGTTGTCCAGTTATATTCCTCAATACCTCACGATAAGGCGTTGAGGGTTGTGCAATATTTTTTAAATCAAATTGACGTTTTCACTGATGGTGTCAAGGAATTTTTGTTATTGAGTTTGGAAATTCTTTTGAAGAGTAATTTTTTCATCTTCAATGATAAATTTTACTTACAGCTTTGCTGTTGTCCGATGGGCTCTAAGTTGTCCCCTTCACTGGCCAATGTTTATATGAAAAGATGGGAGGAAGAATATATTTTCAGTGAATGTTGTCCATATAGGAACAATATTTGGTGGTGCGGGAGATTCATTGATGACATGATCCTCATATGGGGTCTGTCGTCGGGGTCTCCCGCACCACCTGTTACAGAATTCTTAAATTATCTGGAGGATAACAACTATAATTTAAAATTCACTATGGAGATTCACAAGGAGTCAACTCCGTTTTTGGATGTCGTATTGACTGGTTGTGTGAGCACAGGGAAAATTACCTCTAAACTTTACCGCAAGCCCCTCAGCGGTAATTCTCTCTTGAGAGCTGAAAGTAGTCACCCAAAACATGTTATAAAAATTTAACAGTGGGTGAGTTCATTAGAGCTAGACGCAATTGTAGTGAACAAGAGGGTTTTGAGGAGGAAACTAAAACCATGTCAGCGAGACTAAAATCTAGGGGATATGAAAAATGGATGATTGATAGGGCTGTATCTATAGCTACATCTAAAGATAGAGAAGGTTTGTTGACACAATCAGAAAAACATAGTTCCAATAAGGCAAAATCGTTATTAACTTTCTCTACGCCTTATAGTGATCATTTTTACAACATTAAATGAATTTTTCTCAAGAATTTACCCATATTATATCAGGATGACAAATTGTCTAATATATTGGAAGCAGGTTGTAGGGTGGTTTCAAGGAAAGGTCAGGATCTACGCAATATGTTGTCACCCAGCGTATTTTTGGATAATAAAGTACAAAGTTCCACCTGTCTGAAATATGTCGGTGTGTATAAATGTGGTGAAAATAGATGCTGTATGTGCAAATGTGTCGCTATGGGTTCAACTTTCTCTGATCTACACACGGGTAGAAAATATGACATAGAGTCTTATATAAATTGTAACACCTCCCATGTTGTCTATATGGCAACTTGTGTCAGCTGTTCAAAATATTATATAGGCTGTACTATCAGAGCCCTTAAAGCAAGAATATCAGAACATATTGCAGGAGCAAATCCTGCCTCAAAATCCATCAGGTTATCAGGTCTCTCCAAACATTTCAGAGAGGTACATGCGGGCAATATAAGTACATTAAATATTAGAGGCATAGAGAGAGTACCACATCCCCATCGTGGCGGCAATTGGGAAAAAATGCTCCATAACAAAGAAAAATTATGGATATTGAAATTAAATGCATGGATACCGCAAGATATGAATTATAGATCAGATCTAATTTTTTTTATTAAATTATACATATATGCTTGTATTTATAATATTATATGCATGTTCTGATTCTGTGCATTTATATGGCAAATCTATTACATATATAAAAAATTATTTTTTTTTTGTTCCTTTTCTCCTAAGTTTATATCTGAATATTCTATGAGAATTCGTTGCACGCAAATCTTGTCTAAGTAGGAGTTAATATCCTAATTTGTATACTAATCTATCACACATGTTTAGGGGTGGTCACAGTTTTTATTATAAATGTGTCGTTTTGTAATTCATTGTATACTGACGAATAAGGGGCTGTGTCCTCGAAACGCGTCCAGTTGTTCCCCTCCTAGGGACATGTTGTGATTTTTAATTTTGGAATAAAAGGATTTATCGCATGTGGCACCGGATTTTACCTTCTTTATATACACTAACAAACTGCAGGAAAACTTATATGTGATACGAGTGACGGAAAACCAGTTTTAAATAGCTGGCCTGTAGGTTACTATTTTTCACAACTATCTGGTGTCAATAACTTTACTAACACTGCAACAAAATTTACATGGAGGCCAGAAATGGCTGAATTTGGAGCGAACTTATATGTGATACGTGTGACGGAAAAACAGTTTTAAATAGCTGGCCTGTATGTTACTATTTTTCACAGTGACCTGGTGTCAATAACTTCTCTAACACACTGCAACAAAATTTACATGGAGGCCAGAAATGGCTGAATTTGGAGCGAACTTATATCTTATATGTGTGACGGAAAAGTAAAGTTTTAATATAGCTGGCATGTAGGTTACTATTTTTCACAATGACCTGGTGTCAATAACTTTACTAACACACTGCAGGAAAATTTACATGGAGGCCAGAAATGGCTGAATTTGGAGCAAACTTATATGTGATACGTGTGACGGAAAACCACAGTTTTAAATAGCTGGCCTGTATGTTACTATTTTTCTGGATTTTTATCGCTGCAATATGGAAAGAATCTGGCTGCATTCTGCTGTGGCAATAAGCAAATGGAGCAGAAAAGCGGTGTTCTCTGAATTGCTTTTTAAGCAAATAATCAGGACTAGGATCAAAAAAATAGTTATCCCTGGCCACTGATACCTGGAGCTATTTGTAGAAATATCTGTAACAGCAGCAGCAGCAGACAGAACTGAAATGGAGCCTCTTGTGCTGTATTATACTCTGCAGTCTGCCACATACACTGCCTGCCTGCCTAGCTCTGATATGTACACTGCTCAAATAATAACAATAATAATAATAATCTTTATTTATATAGCGCCAACATATTCCGCAGCACTTAACAATTCACAGGTTCATATACAACAGTCATAAGTAACATAGCTAAAGATAATACAATAATTACAGCAAAAATAATGACGACCCTGCTCATAAGAGCTTACAGTCTACAATGAGGTGGGGGTGACACAAAGTACAGGGGCTTATTTACAATGATGGTCCAGCCATATTGAGGAAATGGAGGATAGATAAAGGCTGCATGAGCTCATCACAAGCCAGTATCTGTAGTGCTTTTGGGTTCAGTGGAGACTTATGTTTAGAGAAATAAAGGATGGGCTATAAGAAGATAAAAGAAGATTAGGGAAGGTGATAGGCTGCCCTAAACAGGTGTGTTTTTAGGGAGCGCCTAAAACTGTGCAAGTTGTGGTTCATCCTAATTTCTTGGGGTAGAGCATTCCAAAGAAAACGTATAGCTCAGGAGAAGACTTAAAGCCGGGAGTGGGAGGTACGGATTAGTGCGGATGTTAGTCGAAAGTCGCTTGCGGAGAGTAGAGAACGGGTAGGCCGATAAACAGAAATGAGGGAAGAGATGTAGGGGGGTGCTACACTGTGGAGAGCTTTGTGGGTGAAAACAAGCAATTTAAATTGGATCCTATAATTCATGGGCAGCCAGTGCAATGACTGGCACAGTGCGGAGGAGTCTGAATAACGGTTAGCCGAGTAGATGACCCTGGCTGCAGCATTAAGGATGGACTGGAGGGGGGAAAGTCGAGTGAGGGGGAGGCCAATTAATAGAGAGTTACAGTAGTCAAGGCAGGAGTGGATCAGGGCAACAGTGAGGGTTTTTGTTGTTTCCAAGTTGAGAAAGGGGCAGATTCTAGAGATGTTCTTAAGGTGCAAGCGACGAGAGCGGGCAAGAGATTGTATATGGAAGGTGAAGGAAAGATTGGTGTCAAGCTCAACGTCCAGACAGCGCACCTGCTGGCTCGGTGTTATTGTGGTGCCACACACGAAGAGAGAGATGTCAGCTTTAAATAGGTGAGTAGATGGCGGGAGCAGAAGAAGTTCAGTTTTGGAAAGGTTGAGTTTCAGGTAGAGGGCGGACATGATGTTAGAAACTGCGGCCAGACAGTCACTGGTGTTCTGTAGTACAGTGGGGTTAAGGCCAGGGTATGAGGTGTATAGTTGTGTGTCATCAGCATAAAGATGGTACTGCAAACCAAATTTGCTGATGGTCTGTCCAATTGGGGCTGTGTAGAGAGAGAAGAGAAGAGGGCCAAGGACTGAACCCTGAGGAACCCCAATAGTGAGAGGAAGAGGGGAAGAAGTGGAGCCAGCGAACGATACACTGAAAGAGCGGTCAGATAGGTAGGAGGAGAACCAGGAGAGAGCAGTGTCCTTTATGCCGATTGAGTGGAGCATAGAGAGTAGGAGGTGGTGGTCAACAGTGTCAAAGGCTGCAGAGAGGTCAAGAAGAATGAGCAGAGAGTGGTCACCATTAAGTTTTGCTGTCAGAAGGTCATTGGTTACTTTGATGAGTGCAGTATCTATAGAATGTAGGGGGTGGAAGCCGGACTGTGATGGGTCTAGAAGAGAGTGAATGGAGAGGTAACTGGTAAGGCGGGAGTAGACTAGGCGCTCCAAGAGATTAGAGATGAAGGGAAGATTAGAGACTGGTCTGTAGTTGTTTGTGCAGGAAGGGTCAAGAGAAGGCTTTTTTAATAATGGAGTAATGATGGAGTGTTTGAAGAAGGAGGGGAAGATACCAGAAGAGAGAGAGAGGTTGAAGATTTTAGTTGTCTGAGTAGTGACGACTGAAGAAAGAGACTGGAGTAGATGTGAGGGGATAGGGTCAGTGGTGCATGTAGTGGGATGACAAGAAGAGAGGAGCCTGGAGACTTCTGGGTCAAATGTGGAGAGTGATCCAGAGGGGATGGGGGGGGGGGGTGGGAGTCGCGGCACTTGGTGGCTGGGAGCTGATTTACTGATGGATGGTGTCTATTTTTTCTGTGAAGTAGGAGGCCAAGTCCTCGGCACAAATGTCCGTGGTGGGGGCATGCGCTTTAGGACTGAAGAGGGAGTGAAAGGTATAGAAGAGTTTTTGGGGGTTGTTGGATAGTGAGGAGATCATGGTGGTGAAGTAGGTCTGTTTGGCAAGGTGAAGGGCAGAGTTATATGCTTTTAACATAAATTTGTAGTAAATAAAGTTTTCTAGTACTCAAAAAAATAAAGGGAACACTTAAACAACAGAACATAACTCCAAGTAAATCAAACTTCTGTGAAATCAAACTGTCCACTTAGGAAGCAACACTGATTGACAATCAATTTCACATGCTGTTGTGCAAATGGAACAGACAGTAGATGGAAATTATTGGCAATTATCAAGACACACTCAATAAAGGAGTGGTTCTGCAGGTGGGGACCACAGACCACATCTCAGTACCAATGCTTTCTTGCTGATGTTTTGGTCACTTTTGAATGTTGGTTGTGCTTTCACACTCGTGGTAGCATGAGACGGACTCTACAACCCACAGAAGTTGCTCAGGTAGTGCAGCTCATCCAGGATGGCACATCAATGTGAGCTGTGGCAAGAAGGTTTGCTGTGTCTGTCAGCGTAGTGTCCAGAGGCTGGAGGCGCTACCAGGAGAAAGGCCAGTACACCAGGAGACATGGAGGGAGGCATAGGAGGGCAACAACCCAGCAGCAGGACCGCTACCTCTGCCTTTGTGCAAGGAGAAACAGGAGGAGCACTGCCAGAGCCCTGTAAAATGACCTCCAGAAGGCCACAAAAATGCTTGTGTCTGCACAAACGATTAAAAACTGACCCAATGAGGGTGGTATGGGGACCCAACGTCCACAGATGAGGGTTGTGCTCTCAGCCCAACACCGTGCAGGACGCTTGGCATTTGCCACAGAACACCAGGATTGGCAAAGTCGCCACTGATGCCCTGTGCTCTTTACAGATGAAAGCAGGTTCACACTGAGCACATGTGACAGACGTGACAGAGTCTGGAGACTCCGTGGAGAGCGATCTACTGCCTGCAACATCCTTCAGCATGACCGGTTTGGCAGCGGGTCAGTAATGGTGTGGGGTGGCTTTTCTTTAGAGGGCCGCACAGCCCTCCATGTGCTCGCCAGAGGTAGCCAGACTGCCATTAGGTACCGAGATGAGATCCTCAGACCCCTTGTGAGACCATATGCTGGTGCGGTTGGCCCTGGGTGCCTCCTAATGCAGGACAATGCCGGACCTCATGTGGCTGGAGTGTGTCAGCAGTTCCTGCAAGATGAAGGCATTGAAGCTATGGACTGGCCAGCCCGTTCCCCCGTCCTGAATCTGATTGAGCACATCTGGGACGTCATGTCTCGCTCCATCCACCAACGTTACGTTGCACCACAGACTGTCCAGGAGTTGGTGGATGCTTTAGTCCAGGTCTGGGAGGAGATCCCACAGGAGACAATCCGCAACCTCATCAGGAGCATGCACAGGCATTGTAGGGAGGTCATACAGGCACCTGGAGGCCACACACAATACTGAGCATCATTTTGACTTGTTTAAGGACATTACATGAAAGTTGGATGAGCCTGTAGTGTGTTTTTCCACTTTAATTTGGGGGGTGACTACAAATCCAGGCCTCCATTGGTTAATAAATTTGATTTCCATTGATGATTTTTGTGTGATTTTGTTGTCAGCACATTCAACTTTGGAGAGAACAAAGTATTCAATGAGAATATTTAATTCATTCAGATCTAGGATGTGTTATTTGAGTGTTCCCTTTATTTTTTTGAACAGAGTATATACAGAGTGGTCCAAAAGTAGGTGGGCAGAAAGTGTAATAAGGTTATGAAGGGGAAGATTTATCAAACATGGTGTAAAGTGAAACTTGCTCTGTTCCCTTAGCAACCAATCAGATTCCACTTTTCATTCCTCACAGACTCTTTGGAAAATGAAAAGTGGAATCTGGTTGCTAAGGGCCACTGAGCCAGTTTCACAGATCTAGTTTTCACAGATAGATCTCCCCCAAATCCGTTTTCTTTTCAGATAATTCAGATAGCACATAATGGCAAATAATTTAAATACAGATCAAAGAAAATGGATTTTAACAGAGTATTGGAAATCTCAAAATGCTGAAACCGTTAGAGCAAATTGGGTTCAAATATTTGGTACTCAAGCCCCAAAGAGACAAACCATTTACCGCATTCGTGACAAATTCAATGCCACTGGCTCAATCCTTAATGCTCCAAAAACTGGTCGACCCAAAACAGTCTGTACAGAAGATAATAAACAACTTGATGCTGAAACATTTGTTCAGAGTCCAAAAAAGTTCAACAGAAGAGCCTCTTTGGAACTGGGAATTTCACGAGCTTCTATCATGCGAATCCTGAAATCTATTGGGTTGAAAGCTTATCGTTCACTTCTAATTCATGGTTTATTGGAGGATGATCCAGACAGGCGGCTGCAATTTAGTGAGATTATGCTTAATGAAATTGAAGAAAATCCAGTAATTTTAGATAACATTATGTGGAGTGATGAAGCATCTTTCCAATTATCCGGCCATATTAACAGACATAATTGTATTTACTGGTATAATGAGAACATGCATTTAACATTAGAGCAACAACTAAATGAGCCTGGTGTCAATGTTTGGGGTGGTATTTCAAGTTTTGGTGTTTTAGGACCAATATTTTTTGATGAAACAGTCACAGGAGATAAGTATCTCGAAATTCTAATGAATCAAGTTGTTCCCCAGTTACAGCAACAGCCTAATTCAAGTGACCTTTATTTCCAACAAGATGGGGCTCTCCACATTATTCAAGAGTAGTCCGCGAGTATTTTGATGAAACATTTCCTAAAAAATGGATTGGCCGAAGAGGCCCACTTGATTGGCTGGCACGTTCACCAGACTTGACCCCAATGGATTTTTTCTTTTGTTGAGTACTCAAGGACAAAGTTTATAGTCGAAAAACAAAAAGTGTCAGTGATTTGAAAAATTACATAAGAGATGCATTTCAAGAAATTAATACCCAAAGAGACTTGTGCAAAAAGTTTGTCGAAGCGTAAGAGGCAGACTTGAACGTTGTGCAAATTGTAATGGAAAACAGTTTGAGCACCAGCGTTGATAAAATTTAATGGCTTTTGTATTATTTTTCAGAATGAAATGTAATTGTCAATGTTATGCTTTTGTTAGTAAATATAATTGTATATATAAATCAACATAAATGTTATTATTTTCTGGCCACCTACTTTTGGACCACCCTGTATGTATACAGTGGTGGCCAAAAGTATTGGCACCCCTGCAATTCTGTCAGATAATACTCAGTTTCTTCCTGAAAATGATTGCAATCACAAATTCTTTGGTATTATTATCTTCATTTAATTTGCTTGCAAGAAAAAAACACAAAAGAGAATGAAGCAAAAATGAAATCATTGATCATTTCACACAAAACTCCAAAAAAGGGCCGGACAAAAGTATTGGCACCCTCAGCCTAATACTTGGTTGCACAACCTTTAGCCAAAATAACTGTGAACAACCCCTTCCGGTAACCATCAATGAGTTTCTTACAATGCTCTGCTGGAATTGTAGACCATTCTTCTTTGGCAAACTGCTCCAGGTCCCTGATATTTGAAGGTTGCCTTCTCCAAACTGCCATTTTGACATCTCTCCACAGGTGTTCTATGGGATTCAGGTCTGGACTCATTGCTGGCCACCTTAGAAGTCTCCAGTGCTTTCTCTCAAACCATTTTATAGTGCTTTTGAAAGGGTGTTTTGGGTCATTGTCCTGCTGGAAGACCCATGACCTCTGAGGGAGACCCAGCTTTCTCACACTGGGCCCTACATTATGCTGCAAAATTTGTTGGTAGTCATAATGCCATGCACACGGTCAAGCAGTCCAGTGCCAGAGGCAGCAAAGCAACCCCAAAACATCAGGGAACCTCCGCCATGTTTGACTGTAGGGACCGTGTTCTTTTCTTTGAATGCCTCTTTTTTTTTCATGGGCTCTCTATGTTGATGCTTTTTGCCAAAAAGCTCTACTTTTGTCTCATCTGACCAGAGAACATTCTTCCAAAACATTTTAGGCATTCTCAGGTAAGTTTTGGCAAACTCCAGCCTGGCTTTTTTATGTCTCCGGGTAAGAAGTGGGGTCTTCCTGGGTATCCTACCATACAGTCCCTTTTCATTCAGACGCCGACGGATAGTACGGGTTGACACTGTTGTACCCTCGGACTGCAGGGCAGCTTGAACTTGTTTGGATGTTAGTCAAGGTTCTTTATCCACCATCCGCCCAATCTTGCGTTGAAATCTCTCGTCAATTTTTCTTTTCCGTCCACATCTAGGGAGGTTAGCCACAGTGCCATGGTCTTTAAACTTCTTGATGACACTGCGCACGGAAGACACAGGAACATACAGGTCTTTGGAGATGGACTTGTAGCCTTGAGATTGCTCATGCTTCCTCACAATTTGGTTTCTCAAGTTCTAAGACAGTTCTTTGGTCTTCTTTCTTTTCTCCATGCTCAATGTGGTACACACAAGGACACAGGACCGAGGTTGAGTCAACTTTAATCCATGTTAACTGGCTGCAAGTGTGATTTAGTTATTGCCAACACCTGTTAGGTGCCACAGGTAAGTTACAGGTGCTGTTAATTACACGAATTAGAGAAGCATTACATGATTTTTCAAACAGTGCCAATACTTTTGTTCACCCCATTTTTTAGGTTTGGTTTGGAATTGTATCCAATTTGGCTTTAGGACAATTATTTTTGTGTTTTTTCATTGAAGACAAATTAAATGAAGATAATAATACCAAAGAATTTGTGATTGCAATCATTTTCAGGAAGAAACTGAGTATTATCTGACAGAATTGCAGGGGTGCCAATACTTTTGGCCACCACTGTATATATATATATATATATATATATGTTGTGGAATACCTAGACTAACATGTCATTCAATGGACCCTCTTGCTATATGCACTGCAGTCTGCCACATACACTGCCTGCCTGCCTGCCTAACTCCTGCTATCACCTTCACCACTGAAAATATGCAGCTGGATTAGTCCTCAGAAGGACTATTAGTTCAGATGGATATAAATACAGTACAGACCAAAAGTTTGGACACACCTTCTCATTTAAAGATTTTTCTGTATTTTCATGACTATGAAAAAATGTACATTCACACTGAAGGCATCAAAATTATGAATTAACACATGTGGAATTATATACTTAACAAAAAAGTGTGAAACAACTGAAAATATGTCTTATATTCTTGGTTCTTCAAAGTAGGCACATTTTGCTTTGATGACTGCTTTGCACACTCTTGGCATTCTCTTGATGAGCTTCAAGAGGTAGTCGCCGGAAATGGTTTTCACTTTACAGGTGTGCCCTGTCAGGTTTAATAAGTGGGATTTCTTGCCTTATAAATGGGGTTGGGACCATCAGTTGTGTTGTGCAGAAGTCTGGTGGATACAAAGCTGATAGTCCTACTGAATCGACTGTTAGAATTTGTATTATGGCAATAAAAAAGCAGCTAAGTAAAGAAAAACGAGTGGCCATCATTACTTTAAGAAATTAAGGTCAGTCAGTGCGAAAAATTAGGAAAACTTTGAAAGTGTCCCCAATTGCTGTTGCAAAAACCATCAAGCGCTACAAAGAAACTGGCTCACATGAGGACAGCCCCAGAAAAGGAAGACCAAGAGTCACATCTGCTTCTGAGGATAAGTTTATCCGAGTCACCAGCCTCAGAAATCGCAGGTGAACAGCAGATAAGATTAGAGACCAGGTCAATGCCACACAGAGTTCTAGCAGCAGACACATCTCTACAACAACTGTTAAAAGGAGACTTTGTGCAGCAGGCCTTCATGGTAAAATAGATGCTAGGAAACCACTGCTAAGGACAGGCAACAAGCAGAAGAGACTTGTTTGGGCTAAAGAACACAAGGAATGGACATTAGACCAGTGGAAATCTGTGCTTTGGTCTGATGAATCCAAATTTGAGATCTTTGGTTCCAACCACCATGTCTTTGTGCAATGCAGAAAAGGTGAACGGATGGACTCTACATGCCTGGTTCCCACCGTGAAGCATGGAGGAGGAGGTGTGATGGTGTGGGGGTGCTTTGCTGGTAACACTGTTGGGGATTTATTCAAAATTGAAGGCATACTGAACCAGCATGGCTACCACAGCATCTTGCAGCGGCATGCTATTCCATCCGGTTTGCGTTTAGTTGGACCATCATTTATTTTTCAACAGGACAATGACCCCAATCACACCTACAGGCTGTGTAAGGGCTATTTGACAAAAAAGGAGAGTGATGGGGTGCTACGCCAGATGACCTGGCCTCCACAGTCACCAGACCTGAACCCAATCGAGATGGTTTGGGGTGAGCTGGACCGCAGAGTGAAGGCAAAAGGGCCAACAAGTGCTAAGCATCTCTGGGAACTCCTTCAAGATTGTTGGAAGACCATTTCCGGTGACTACCTCTTGAAGCTCATCAAGAGAATGCCAAGAGTGTGCAAAGCAGTCATCAAAGCAAAAAGTGGCTACTTTGAAGACCCTAGAATAAAAGACATATTTTCAGTTGTTTCACACTTTTTTTGTTAAGTATATAATTCCACATGTGTTAATTCATAGTTCTGATGCCTTCAGTGTGAATGTACAATTTTCATAGTCATGAAAATACAGAAAAATCTTTAAATGAGAAGGTGTGTCCAAACTTTTGGTCTGTACTGTAGATGTTTTGGTATACCTACACTAACAAATAAATAAGCACATCTCTCCCTAGCTCAGCAGCATCTCTCCCTACACTGCCTTTTTCCGGGGTAGACTGTGACGAGCATGGTGGCACCAGGTCTGATATAGACCTGATGACGCTGTGCGGCCAGCCAATCACTTTGGTTCAGGAAATCCCTTTTCTGGGATATTTATTATCAATCACCAGTTTTCGCATGGGTCCAGGGAAAGTCTGGGCGGTACTGGATTGGGATTGTCCTGAAGACTTAAAAGCTTTACAAAGGTTTTTAGGGTTCACCAATTATTACCATAAGTTCATCAGGAACTTTTCTGTAGTGGCTAAACCATTGACTGATATGACCAGGAAAGGGACAGACTTTTCTAAATATTCCTGTCCGGCCAGTGAGGCATTTGCTACTTTAAAGAGATGTTTTTGTTTTTGCACCAATCGTTATACAGCCTGATGTCACTCAGCCCTTTATTGTAGAGGTTGACACATCAGAGATGGAGGTTGGGGCTGTATTTTCACTGGGTTTGTGTCCAAGTAAATGGAGACTATGGGCATACTTCTCCAAGAAACTGCCATCTGCCGAGAGAAACTATGACATTGGTAATATGGAACTCTTGGCAATAAATTGGACCTTTGAGGAGTGGCATCATTTTTTGGAAAGGGTAGTTCATCTAGTCATGGTAATCGCTGATCAGAAAAATCTTTTGCATTTGGAATCTGCCAAATGTCCAACACCTAGATAGGCAAGATGGTCATTGTTATTTAACAAATTCCGCTTTTTTGTGACTTAGAGGTCGGGGGATAAGAACATTAAAGCGGATTCTTTTTTCTTTTTGTTTTTCCGCAGAAAGTAATCGCGAACTGGTTCCTATATTACCGAAGGGTTTAGTTATTGCTACTATATGTTCTGATCTGGAGCAGTAGGTTGTAGAGGCTCAGTGGGATGCCCCTGCTGCCTGTTCATCAGGTATACTGTTCGTCCCTGTGAGCCTCCTTCTTAAAAGTTTGAGTGAACAACATGATTCTGTCCTAGCTGGACATTCTGATAATAAAGTCACGACAAATCTTCTTACTCTTTTTTTTTGGTGGTCTAGGGTGCACCAGGATGTTCGGGAATATGTAGCTGCCTGCAGTACTTGTGTGCATTCTACAACCCCTCATACTTGTCCGTCTGGGGCTCTTCAATCTTCCCTGTAGGCCATGGACTCATTTATCTCTAGATTTCATCATTGATCTACCTGTGTCAGCAGGAACACTGTAATATTGGTGGTGGTGAATAGATTCAGTAAGATGGCTCATTTCACTGTGCTACTTGCTTTACCAAATGCCAAGATTTTGGTGCAAATTTTTATTAAAGAAGTCTTGAAATTACACGGGATTCCATCTGATATTGTTTCCGACTGGGGAGTTCAATTTATTTCCAAATTTTGAAAAGCGTTTTGTGCTCGCTTAGGGATTAATCTTTCATTTTCATCTGCCTTTCATCCACAGTCTAAAGAGCAAACTGAAAGAGTGAACCTGAACCTCGAAACGTATCTTAGGTGCTTTGTGTCCGAGAATCAGGAGGTTTGGGTTTCTTATTTACCGCTAGCTGAATTTGCTGTGAATAACCATGGTCATGAATCTACTGGCAAGTCCCCATTTTTCGAGGCATACGGTTTTCATAATCAATTCTGCTCGTCCAATAGAATTCGGAATAGGAACAACTCTGTTGTTTTGTAAGTGTATTTTTATGGTTGTAGTATTCTTTTATCCCTGTCTGTCAACTCTGTCTGTCTGTTTATTTTTTTCCTATACACTTCTGCCCCTCACCTCCCTGGGTTGCGGAAGGATCAGAGAAAGGTTAATGAGATAGGCATGAGAACCCGGCGTCTCCACCTGGGAGTAATCCGAGGGACAGGGATACACTAGGGCGCACCAAGTTCGAGGGATCAAGTAGGTGCCCAAAGTCCCTCGACACTATGTGACAAACAGTCATTTTCACCAGGAGTGCCCAAACTTTTACATGCCACTATATGTGCTCTGTGTAAATATATGTGTGTGTGCCCAGTATATACATCTGTGTGAATGTTTGTGGTCTATGTATACATTTGTATGTGTGTATGTACAGTACGTGCACTGTTTATACATATGTGGGTTTACATATGTGATCTGTGTGCACATGAGTGATTGCTATTTGTATACACATATGTATATGTGTGTGTATATACATATTTGGATGTAACATGAAGTGTGTGTCATTTACTGATGTGTGTAACAAACAGTGTTTTACAATTCCATTGCCTTTCAGGAAATTATAGTGTTCACTCAGCCTTGCTGGAAGATACCCAGGCCCAATTTTTTTTTACAGAAATGGGTGGCCGCTCTGTTCTTTCATGAGCAAGACAGTGGGGAATGCTTCCTTGACTTTTCATTGAGCTGACAAGTACACTGCACTGTTGACAAGAAGAGCAGCAATTATGGCTAGGGACAGTAGATGTCTTTCACGGCCCAAACATCTTCCTCCTCCTACACCTCTTCCAAATTCTCCTAAAGGGACATAACAGCAATCTCAAAATAATCAGGGCAAAACACTGCATCCTCTCTCCACCGTCAGTGATTTCGTTCTTGTAAGCTTAAATGCTGCCAAGCTGTTTTACAGTTTATGAACATGGGCCAGAAAAGTCAAACAGAAGACAAATTGCTCCTTGGCATCAAGCAGCAAATCTCATGCTGAATAGCACCTCGTCAACTACAACTGGGCATTGTTGTTGGCGACAATGCCTGGAATATTATGGCTGCATTATGCTTTTGCAAATTAATACATATTCCCTGCATGGTGTACATCCTAAATTTGATTGTGCAAATATTAACAGCAGATTACATCAATCAGAATACCACGATTGTATGTCTAACAGAGCATATAAATTGGTCCAGAACAAATCGCACATCAGTTTTAAAGTATTAATTGCCAATTTAGTCAATTTGTGGTTCCAAAATTTCGTCCAACATTCGTCTTGCAAGTACAGCAACCAATTTCAACAAGTAAAAAATAATTTAATTAAAAATTTTCCTGTTATGTGAGGATAGTATTTGAGATGCTGTCCTCCAGGATGGTTGCACAGTAGTATTGTGGTGATCCTCTACATTAGGTGATTCTCTATCCCCAAATTTTCTTTACAGTAAATGTTGAATTAATACTTGGTTAAATGTGAAATGTTTCTTTATATGTGGCAAAACAAAGCTGTGCAAGTTTTTCATATACCAGTGAGGAACACAATTATCTGATATTTTTTTTGAATTGTGCTTCTGATTTTGTGGTTTACATCATCAGTGAAAATTAAAATAGGCTGTTTGAACTACTCATAAATTGCACACACATATAGAGGAGAACTTCTGTCATGTGAATCACTAAAAATATATAAATACATCACAGACTTCAAAGGACTTTTTACTGCTCTGCATTTGTGGGCCATGGATAGGTTTGTGGTAGTAGAGAAAGTGTAGGGCTGTTAGCCTGGAGCTCTCTGCTCTACAAGTTTTTAACTGAAGATTAGTGTTGAGCGATACCTTCCGATATCGGGAAATATCGGATCGGGTTGGATCGGACCGATACCGAAAAAGTATCGGATATCGCCGATTCCGATACCGGAAACCAATGCAAGTCAATGGGACAGAAATATCGGAATGAAAATAAACTCTTTCTTTCCTTGTAGGTTAATTCTACATGAAGGAAAACAACTAAGAATAATGTAGAATGTATTGGGGGAGGTGGGGGAGACAATAAAGGCATAGAGGTTTAGCCCAATCAAATGGAAAAGCAGGAATTAATATTTTTTTTTAAGACGTTCTGAGTTACGGAAATATTGACTATGTTAAGTATTTTTATATTTTGTCAGATATTTATGTTTCACTACTTCCATGCTCTTCACCTTCTTTTTTACTTCTCCCACACTTTCTCCTTCATCATCCTCAGCATCTTTTTCATCCACTTCTTCTTCACCTTCTTCATCTTCTTCTTCTTCACCTTCTTCGTATTATTCTTTTTTTTTACATTCTTCATATTCTACTTCTTCATCTTCTTCATCTTCTTCTTCTTCATCATATTCTTATTTGTGGCAGGCATTCCTGTAGTTGTTATCTATAAAGGGTTGGACATTACACCTTTCGTTCTGCCCGTCACAAAAGATTTACAACAGGATTTGTCCGCGTTCAGTTTGGCCTGCAGCAGCAGGTCTTTTCCAGGGGCACCACGAGGAGGAACGGACTCACCCCCATACACTGCTTAGTCATCTTCTGCTTATAATTTAGATATTATCTTTTGCTCTGATTTTTAGTCTTATGCTTAATGATCTTCCGCTTTTTGTTCTGCAGCTTCTTGTATTTCTGCTTCTTGGTTTTCTGTCTCTTGTTCTTCTATATCTTGGTGCTTGTCTTCTCTTCTTTGTCCTCTTGGTCAACTTCTTCAGGGTCATCTTCTTGGTCTTCTTCGGGGTGGTCTTCAGGGTAATCGTCTTCGGGGGTCCTCGTCTTCGGGGTCCTCGTCTTCTTCGGGTTGGTCTTCTGGGTCCTCATCTTCGGGATCCTCGTCTTCTTCGGGGTGGTCTACAGGGTCCTCGTCTTCTTCGGGGTGGTCTTCAGGGTCCTCGTCTTCAGGGTCGTCGTCTTCGGGGTCCTCGTCTTCTTAGAGTTGGTCTTCAGGGTCCTCGTCTTCAGGGTCCTCGTCAGGGAGATCTAGAGTGATTGCCAAGAACCATTTCAAAAAGCTTGAACTTGGAAATGTAGCAGAAGGTACAAGAAAGCTGAGGAACTACCGAGGACCAGCTGACGGTACTGGAACCCGGATGGGTAGCAGAAGGTACAAGAGCCAATGGAACTGCCGAAGACCAGCTGACGGTACTGGAACTCGGTTACTAAGCAGGAGGTACCTGTGCCAGAAAGCACTACCAAGGAACTTGGATACCGAGAAGGAGGCACCTAATCCAAAGGCACTGCCGAGAACCAGCTGACGGTACTGGAACCCGGATGGGTAGCAGAAGGTACCCATGTAAAAAAAAGTTCAAGGCCGCGAGCCGGCCGCAGTTACCAAAACCCACAGTCCTACAGGGGGTGCTTGTCCTATTGGCACTATGGAACCAGCCTTCATTGCCAGATCCCGCAGCCCACATAGGAGTCACCTAAACTGCAGGCACCATAGAGTTTGCTAACCCGACCGCAACACGACAGGACAACGCATTGGAGGCAAAGTGACGTTGACACTACCCGGAAACAGCTGGCGTGCTGGAACCAGGCTGGGCAGGAGGGAGTACCCGTGCCAAAGTCACTGCCGAGAACCAGCTGACGGTACTGGAACCCGGATGGGTAGTAGAAGGTACAAGAGCAAATGGAACTACCGAGGACCAGCTGACGGTATTGGAACCCGGATGGGTAGCAGAAGGTACAAGAGCCAATGGAACTGCCGAAGACAAGCTGACGGTACTGGAACTCGGTTACTAAGCAGGAGGTACCTGTGCCAGAAAGCACTACCAAGGACCAGCAGACGTTGGTGGAACTTGGATACCGGGAAGGAGGCACCTAATCCAAAGGCACTGCTGAGAACCAGCTGACGGTACTGGAACCCGGATGGGTAGCAGAAGGTACCCATGTAAAAAAAAGTTCAAGGCCGCGAGCCGGCCGCAGTTACCAAAACCCACAGTCCTACAGGGGGTGCTTGTCCTATTGGCACTATGGAACCAGCCTTCATTGCCAGATCCCGCAGCCCACATAGGAGTCACCTAAACTGCAGGCACCATAGAGTCGGCTAACCCGACCGCAACACGACAGGACAACGCATTGGAGGCAAAGTGACGTTGACACTACCCGGAAACAGCTGGCGTGCTGGAACCAGGCTGGGCAGGAGGGATTACCCGTGCCAAAGTCACTGCCGAGAACCAGCTGACGGTACTGGAACCCGGATGGGTAGTAGAAGGTACAAGAGCAAATGGAACTACCGAGGACCAGCTGACGGTACTAGAACCCGGATGGGTAGCAGAAGGTACAAGAGCCAATGGAACTGCCGAAGACCAGCTGACGGTACTGGAACTCGGTTACTAAGCAGGAGGTACCTGTGCCAGAAAGCACTACCAAGGAACTTGGATACCGAGAAGGAGGCACCTAATCCAAAGGCACTGCCGAGAACCAGCTGACGGTACTGGAACCCGGATGGGTAGCAGAAGGTACCCATGTAAAAAAAAGTTCAAGGCCGCGAGCCGGCCGCAGTTACCAGAACCCACAGTCCTACAGGGGGTGCTTGTCCTATTGCCAGTATGGAACCAGCCTTCATTGCCAGATCCCGCAGCCCACATAGGAGTCACCTAAACTGCAGGCACCATAGAGTCGGCTAACCCGACCGCAACACGACAGGACAACGCATTGGAGGCAAAGTGACGTTGACACTACCCGGAAACAGCTGGCGTGCTGGAACCAGGCTGGGCAGGAGGGAGTACCCATGCCAAAGTCACTGCCGAGAACCAGCTGACGGTACTGGAACCCGGATGGGTAGTAAAAGGTACAAGAGCAAATGGAACTACCGAGGACCAGCTGACGGTACTGGAACCCGGATGGGTAGCAGAAGGTAGAACAGCCAATGGAACTGCCGAAGACTAGCTGACGGTACTGGAACTCGGTTACTAAGCAGGAGGTACCTGTGCCAGAAAGCACTACCAAGGACCAGCAGACGTTGGTGGAACTTGGATATCGAGAAGGAGGCACCTAATCCAAAGGCACTGCCGAGAACCAGCTGACGGTACTGGAACCCGGATGGGTAGCAGAAGGTACCCATGTAAAAAAAAGTTCAAGGCCGCGAGCCGGCCGCAGTTACCAAAACCCACAGTCCTACAGGGGGTGCTTGTCCTATTGGCACTATGGAACCAGCCTTCATTGCCAGATCCCGCAGCCCACATAGGAGTCACCTAAACTGCAGGCACCATAGAGTCGGCTAACCCGACCGCAACACGACAGGACAACGCATTGGAGGCAAAGTGACGTTGACACTACCCGGAAACAGCTGGCGTGCTGGAACCAGGCTGGGCAGGAGGGAGTACCCATGCCAAAGTCACTGCCGAGAACCAGCTGACGGTACTGGAACCCGGATGGGTAGTAGAAGGTACAAGAGAAAATGGAACTACCGAGGACCAGCTGACGGTACTGGAACCCGGATGGGTAGCAGAAGGTACAAGAGCCAATGGAACTGCCGAAGACCAGCTGACGGTACTGGAACTCGGTTACTAAGCAGGAGGTACCTGTGCCAGAAAGCACTACCAAGGACCAGCAGACGTTGGTGGAACTTGGATACCGAGAAGGAGGCACCTAATCCAAAGGCACTGCCGAGAACCAGCTGACGGTACTGGAACCCGGATGGGTAGCAGAAGGTACCCATGTAAAAAAAAGTTCAAGGCCGCGAGCCGGCCGCAGTTACCAAAACCCACAGTCCTACAGGGGGTGCTTTTCATATTGGCACTATGGAACCAGCCTTCATTGCCAGATCCCGCAGCCCACATAGGAGTCATCTAAACTACAGGCACCATAGAGTCAGCTAACCCGACCGCAACACGACAGGACAACGCATTGGAGGCAAAGTGACGTTGACACTACCCGGAAACAGCTGGCGTGCTGGAACCAGGCTGGGCAGGAGGGAGTACCCGTGCCAAAGTCACTGCCGAGAACCAGCTGACGGTACTGGAACCCGGATGGGTAGTAGAAGGTACAAGAGCAAATGGAACTACCGAGGACCAGCTGACGGTACTGGAACCCGGATGGGTAGCAGAAGGTACAAGAGCCAATGTAACTGCCGAAGACCAGCTGACGGTACTGGAACTCGGTTACTAAGCAGGAGGTACCTGTGCCAGAAAGCACTACCAAGGACCAGCAGACGTTGGTGGAACTTGGATACCGAGAAGGAGGCACCTAATCCAAAGGCACTGCCAAGAACCAGCTGACGGTACTGGAACCCGGATGGGTAGCAGAAGGTACCCATGTAAAAAAAAGTTCAAGGCCGCGAGCCGGCCGCAGTTACCAAAACCCACAGTCCTACAGGGGGTGCTTTTCATATTGGCACTATGGAACCAGCCTTCATTGCCAGATCCTGCAGCCCACATAGGAGTCATCTAAACTACAGGCACCATAGAGTCAGCTAACCCGACCGCAACACGACAGGACAACGCATTGGAGGCAAAGTGACGTTGACACTACCCGGAAACAGCTGGCGTGCTGGAACCAGGCTGGGCAGGAGGGAGTACCCGTGCCAAAGTCACTGCCGAGAACCAGCTGACGGTACTGGAACCCGGATGGGTAGTAGAAGGTACAAGAGCAAATGGAACTACCGAGGACCAGCTGACGGTACTGGAACCCGGATGGGTAGCAGAAGGTACAAGAGCCAATGGAACTGATGAAGACCAGCTGACGATACTGGAACTCGGTTACTAAGCAGGAGGTGCCTGTGCCAGAAAGCACTACCAAGGACCAGCAGACGTTGGTGGAACTTGGATACCGAGAAGGAAGCACCTAATCCAAAGGCACTGCCGAGAACCAGCTGACGGTACTGGAACCCGGATCGGTAGCAGAAGGTACCCATGTAAAAAAAAGTTCAAGGCCGCGAGCCGGCCGCAGTTACCAAAACCCACAGTCCTACAGGGGGTGCTTGTCCTATTGGCACTATGGAACCAGCCTTTATTGCCAGATCCCGCAGCCCACATAGGAGTCACCTAAACTGCAGGCACCATAGAGTCGGCTAACCCGACCGTAACACGACAGGACAACGCATTGGAGGCAAAGTGACGTTGACACTACCCGGAAACAGCTGGCGTGCTGGAACCAGGCTGGGCAGGAGGGAGTACCCATGCCAAAGTCACTGCCGAGAACCAGCTGACGGTACTGGAACCCGGATGGGTAGTAGAAGGTACAAGAGCAAATGGAACTACCGAGGACCAGCTGACGGTACTGGAACCCGGATGGGTAGCAGAAGGTACAAGAGCCAATGGAACTGCCGAAGACCAGCTGACGGTACTGGAACTCGGTTACTAAGCAGGAGGTACCTGTGCCAGAAAGCACTACCAAGGACCAGCAGACGTTGGTGGAACTTGGATACCGAGAAGGAGGCACCTAATCCAAAGGCACTGCCGAGAACCAGCTGACGGTACTGGAACCCGGATGGGTAGCAGAAGGTACCCATGTAAAAAAAAGTTCAAGGCCGCGAGCCGGCCGCAGTTACCAAAACCCACAGTCCTACAGGGGGTGCTTGTCCTATTGGCACTATGGAACCAGCCTTCATTGCCAGATCCCGCAGCCCACATAGGAGTCACCTAAACTGCAGGCACCATAGAGTCGGCTAACCCGACTGCAACACGACAGGACAACGCATTGGAGGCAAAGTGACGTTGACACTACCCGGAAACAGCTGGCGTGCTGGAACCAGGCTGGGCAGGAGGGAGTACCCGTGCCAAAGTCACTGCCGAGAACCAGCTGACGGTACTGGAACCCGGATGGGTAGTAGAAGGTACAAGAGCAAATGGAATTACCGAGGACCAGCTGACGGTACTGGAACCCGGATGGGTAGCAGAAGGTACAAGAGCCAATGGAACTGCCGAAGACCAGCTGACGGTACTTTAACTCGGTTATTAAGCAGGAGGTACCTGTGCCAGAAAGCACTACCAAGGACCAGCAGACGTTGGTGGAACTTGGATACCGAGAAGGAGGCACCTAATCCAAAGGCACTGCCGAGAACCAGCTGACGGTACTGGAACCCGGATGGGTAGCAGAAGGTACCCATGTAAAAAAAAGTTCAAGGCCGCGAGCCGGCCGCAGTTGCCAAAACCCACAGTCCTACAGGGGGTGCTTGTCCTATTGGCACTATGGAACCAGCCTTCATTGCCAGATCCCGCAGCCCACATAGGAGTCACCTAAACTGCAGGCACCATAGAGTCGGCTAACCCGACCGCTGTTATGTTCAGCTACCAGAGCTAAGGAAAGAGAGGAGATCTGTCCCTACGATAGAACTCAGCTTTATCCCTACGATGTAACAGGGGACCTGATCCTGCGATCAGACCTGCTAAAGTCCTAAGCTAGTCTGTACGGAGACCTATAGATGTGGGGAAGGAATCCCTACAAGTACTAAGGACTGGGAGGAAAATGGGACACCTCCTAACAGAAATAGTAGCAGACAGACAAACAAACAAAATATATAGAACACTGAGGTCCGTAGACCAAGCAAACTAACAGAGTTAGATACAGAGCACAGGCTAGCTAGAAAGTAGTTATACAATGAAGTCCAGCAAAGCCAGAAGGGCGGAGCAGGATTAAATAGGCCAACAAGGTCATGTGACCAGCAAAGGAAAAAACCTAAGAGCAAGGCTCTAACAGTACCCCCCCTTCTAAGAGGATCCTCCGGATCCCCTAGGACCAGGCTTATCAGGAAATCTCCTGTGAAACGCTCTGACAAGTCTGGACGCGGAAACATCATCCGACCTCACCCAAGAGTTATCCTCGGGTCCGAAACCTTTCCAGGCCACAAGATACTGCAAACTACCTCTATACCGTCTAGAGTTAAGGATGCGAGAAATTTCATATTCCCCGTCCTCCACCACCGGAGGAACAGAGGCAGAGGCGTCACCATCCGACACAACAGCTTTTTTTAACAGAGAGACATGAAATACCGGATTAATTCTCCAGGAGGTAAGAACCTCCAACCTAACAGCAGATTGGTCGACAACCTGAAGCACCTTAAAGGGCCCTACAAACTTTGGACCCAATTTCTTAGAAGGAATCCTCAACCGCAGATTCCTAGAGGACAACCAAACCATGTCACCAACAGCGAACAAAACCTCCTGTCGTTTTCTATCAAAGTAGTCTTTAGATTTTCTGTTGGCCTCCTGAAGATTACCATGCACATCCGTCCAAACTCTCTCCAAATCACCGGAAAAATTCTCCTCCTCAGGCACGGCAGATCCCAACCTGGAGAACGACCCAAACGACGGATGTCTCCCAGAACAACAAAAAAAAGGCGAACAACCAGCAGAAGAAGATGTATGATTGTTCAGAGCAAATTCAGCAAGTGGCAGAAACTCAGACCACCCCTCTTGATTGTCTGCCACAAAACAACGCAAGAACTGCTCAACATCCTGGTTTTTCCTTTCTGTCTGGCCATTAGATTCAGGATGATATCCGGACGAGAACGACAAATGAACTCCCAACCAGTCACAAAAGGCACGCCAAAAACGAGCCACGAACTGAGGACCCCTATCAGAAACAATGTCAGTAGGAACGCCATGAAGTCTGACAATTTCCTTGACAAAGGCCTTAGCGAGAGTTTTAGCGCAGGGCAGTTTGACGAAGGGAACCAAGTGACACATCTTGCTAAAACGGTCCACGACCACCCAGATGACAGTAAAACCCTCAGAGGGGGGAAGGTCAGTTATAAAGTCCATAGCCAAATGTGTCCAAGGAGCACTGGGAACCTCCAAAGGACAAAGCAACCCCGCAGCAGGAGTATGTGAGGACTTAGATCTAGCACATATAGTACATTGATGCACCCACTTAATGACTTCCTTCTGCCATCCAGGCCACCAAAAACTGCGACCCACCAGTCTCTTGGTCTCAGAGATTCCGGGATGACCTGCCAACCGAGATTCGTGACACTCAACAAACAAATCTCTCCTAAAGGTCCCAGGCACAAACAACCTCCCATGAGGAGTGTTAGATGGGGCATTCTCCTGTGCTTTAAGAATCTCATCTTCCAAAACGGAGTCCAAAGTAGCTATCACAACACCTTCTTGTAAAATGTTCTCCTCTTTCTCAGCACCGACTATGGGAGAAAAACTGCGAGACAAGGCATCCGCCTTAACATTCTTAGTACCAGGGATGTAAGTAACGGAGAAATTAAACCGCGAGAAAAACAGTGCCCACCTAGCCTGACGGGCATTCAGGCGCTTGGCAGCATCAAGATATATCAGATTTTTATGATCCGTAAGAACCTGAACGGGAAATTCCGCACCTTCCAAGAAGTGGCGCCAGTGTTCAAATGCGAGTTTAATAGCCAATAATTCCCGATTACCAATATCGTAATTCAGTTCAGTCTCCGAAAATTTTTTTGAAAAAAAAGGCACAGGGATGTAATCCATCCCCGTTATCCTGAGACAATACTGCGCCAACCCCCACAGAGGAAGCATCAACCTCAACCAAAAACGGCTTAGTCACATCAGGCTGCATAAGGATGGGAGCAGAGGTGAACCTCTCCTTGAGATACACAAAAGCTTCAATAGCCTCAGAAGACCACTGAACCGCATCAGCACCTTTCCTGGTGAGATCGGTCAGAGGTTTGACAATACTAGAAAAATTTTTTATGAATTTTCTGTAATAATTGGCGAAACCCAAAAACCTCTGTATCGATTTCAAACCAATAGGCCTAGGCCATTCCTGTACAGCTTGAACTTTAACCGGGTCCATCTCAAAACCTTCGCTGGAGATAATGTAACCCAAAAAACTAATTCTCTGTACAGCGAACTCACATTTCTCCAGCTTAGCAAAAAGCGAATTGTCCATTAACAACTGTAATACCTCACGTACGCTCCGCCAATGAGACTCCAGATCCGGCGAATAAATCAAAATGTCATCCAAATACACAACCACATTTTTGCCGATCAAAGGTCTAAGGATGTCATTAATAAGATTCTGAAAAAATGCAGGAGCATTAGTAAGACCAAAAGGCATGACCAGATTCTCAAAATGACCCACAGGAGTGTTAAAAGCAGTCTTCCATTCGTCACCCTCCTTCATGCGCAACAGATTGTATGCCCCCTTAAGGTCAATTTTAGAGAACCACTTGGCCCCCATTAACTGGTTAAACAGATCAGGAATCAATGGCAGTGGGTAAGGATTGCGTACAGTAATTTTGTTAATCTCATGAAAATCCAGACAAGGACGTAAACCGCCGTCTTTTTTTTTTTTACAAAAAAAAATCCAACCGCCACAGGAGACTTAGAGGGCCTAATGTGACCGGCGGCCAAACTTGTCTGTATGTATTCCTCCAAAGCCTTCCTCTCAGGAATAGTAAGGTTAAATAAACGACTTTTAGGAAGGGACAAATTCAATTGAACAATCATAGTCTCTATGGGGAGGCAAAACCTGCGATTCCTTCTCAGAAAAAACTCTCCAAAAATCCTGAATAGGAACAGGCAATTCTCCCCTATCCAAAGCTGCAATACGCCCGTTACAACACTTGTCATAACATTTATGGCTCCAGGATTTAATTTCACTGGTAGACCAATCCAGTACAGGATTGTGAAATTTTAACCAGGGCAATCCCAATATTACTGGAGAAGGCAAGTTATTCAAAACTACCAAATCCAATTTCTCATGGTGAACACCATTAATAGTGAGAGGAAATTCACAGACCTTGAGAGTAATATTCTTCAAAGGGGAACCATCCACAGAAACCACAGCAATGGGGGATGATAAAGGTTCGGGTTTTAAATTGAGTCTTTCCAAGAATCCCCTATCAATTACATTCAGAGTAGACCCGCAATCAACAAACACCCGAAATTCCATTAATTTTTCCTGAGCAATCGTGGAAGCAGCTAAAAATACACCCTTGGAATTTAAACAGGCAATACGGGCATGACTGACCATTTTTTTTTCTTTCTTCATACGAAGCTCACAGCCTTTAATCAAATGACCAGATTTTCCGCAATAGAAACACAAGCCTTCAAAAAATCTACGGTCTTTTTCTTGAGAGCGAGGTGCCACCGATCCAATCTCCATCGGTTCACCACTGTTAGTACACACATTCTCATAACCAGAAACTGACATAGCAGAGGATTTGCTCTCATTAACCCTTGCACGCAGTCTCCTATCCACCCGTATAGCTAATTGCATAGCCTGTTGCAAATCTTCAGGTGTAGGATAAGCAATTAGCAGGTCTTTAACCCTTTCATTGAGCCCAGCAAGAAACAGACTTTTCAGAGCAGAATCGTTCCACCCTGTTTGAGTAGACCAACGACGGAAATGAGTACAATATTTTTCCACATTACCTGATCCCTGTTTCAAACGTCTCAACTCACTCTCAGCTGATGCGACACGGTCAGGATCATCATATAATAGTCCCAAAGCAGAAAAAAAACTATCCACTGATCTGAAGCATGTATCACTAGGTTGCAAAGAAAAGGCCCACTCCTGAGGCTCTTTGCGCAAAAGTTACATTATGAACCCTATGCGCTGGGATTCATCCCCAGAGGACTTGGGTCTCAAACGAAAATACAATAAGCAAGCATTTTTAAATGAAAAAAATTCTCGGTGTTCACCAAAAAATAAATCCGGCAAACATACCTTAGGCTCCAAGAAATGTGCTCCAGGACAGTTACTCACGTGCTGACGGAGCTCGGCCACCTCCAGAGAGAGTCCCTGCAGGCGATGAGCCAAATCCTGAACCGACATCATGATGGAACAGAAAAATCTTTCCTTAGAGAATTTGCAGGCTGGACTTACTGTTATGTTCAGCTACCAGAGCTAAGTAAAGAGAGGAGATCTGTCCCTACGATAGAACTCAGCTTTATCCCTACGATGTAACAGGGGACCTGATCCTGCGATCAGACCTGCTAAAGTCCTAAGCTAGTCTGTACGGAGACCTATAGATGTTGGAAAGGAATCCCTACAAGTACTAAGGACTGGGAGGAAAATGGGACACCTCCTAACAGAAATAGTAGCAGACAGACAAACCTTCTAAGAGGATCCTCCGGATCGCAACACGACAGGACAACGCATTGGAGGCAAAGTGACGTTGACACTACCCGGAAACAGCTGGCGTGCTGGAACCAGGCTGGGCAGGAGGGAGTACCCGTGCCAAAGTCACTGCCGAGAACCAGCTGACGGTACTGGAACCCGGATGGGTAGTAGAAGGTACAAGAGCAAATGGAACTACCGAGGACCAGCTGACGGTACTGGAACCCGGATGGGTAGCAGAAGGTACAAGAGCCAATGGAACTGCCGAAGACCAGCTGACGGTACTGGAACTCGGTTACTAAGCAGGAGGTGTCTGTGCAAGAAAGCACTACCAAGGACCAGCAGACGTTGGTGGAACTTGGATACCGAGAAGGAGGCACCTAATCCAAAGGCACTGCCGAGAACCAGCTGACGGTACTGGAACCCGGATGGGTAGCAGAAGGTACCCATGTAAAAAAAAGTTCAAGGCCGCGAGCCGGCCGCAGTTGCCAAAACCCACAGTCCTACAGGGGGTGCTTGTCCTATTGGCACTATGGAACCAGCCTTCATTGCCAGATCCCGCAGCCCACATAGGAGTCACCTAAACTGCAGGCACCATAGAGTCGGCTAACCCGACCGCAACACGACAGGACAACGCATTGGAGGCAAAGTGACGTTGACACTACCCGGAAACAGCTGGCGTGCTGGAACCAGGCTGGGCAGGAGGGAGTACCCGTGCCAAAGTCACTGCCGAGAACCAGCTGACGGTACTGGAACCCGGATGGGTAGTAGAAGGTACAAGAGCAAATGGAACTACCGAGGACCAGCTGACGGTACTGGAACCCGGATGGGTAGCAGAAGGTACAAGAGCCAATGGAACTGCCGAAGACCAGCTGACGGTACTGGAACTCGGTTACTAAGCAGGAGGTACCTGTGCCAGAAAGCACTACCAAGGACCAGCAGACGTTGGTGGAACTTGGATACCGAGAAGGAGGCACCTAATCCAAAGGCACTGCCGAGAACCAGCTGACGGTACTGGAACCCGGATGGGTAGCAGAATGTACCCATGTAAAAAAAAGTTCAAGGCCGCGAACCGGCCGCAGTTACCAAAAACCACAGTCCTACAGGGGGTGCTTGTCCTATTGACACTATGGAGCCAGCCTTCATTGCCAGATCCCGCAGCCCACATAGGAGTCACCTAAACTGCAGGCACCATAGAGTCGGCTAACCCGACCGCAACACGACAGGACAACGCATTGGAGGCAAAGTGACGTTGACACTAATCGGAAACAGCTGGCGTGCTGGAACCAGGCTGGGCAGGAAGGAGTACCCGTGCCAAAGTCACTGCCGAGAACCAGCTCACGGTACTGGAACCCGGATGGGTAGTAGGAGGTACAAGAGCAAATGGAATTACCGAGGACCAGCTGACGGTACTGGAACCCGGATGGGTAGCAGAAGGTACAAGATCCAATGGAACTGCCGAAGACCAGCTGACGGTACTGGAACTCGGTTACTAAGCAGGAGGTACCTGTGCCAGAAAGCACTACCAAGGACCAGCAGACTTTGGTGGAACTTGGATACCGAGATGGAGGCACCTAATCCAAAGGCACTGCCGAGAACCAGCTGACGGTACTGGAACCCGGATGGGTAGCAGAAGGTACCCATGTAAAAAAAAGTTCAAGGCCGCGAGCCGGCAGCAGTTACCAAAACCCACAGTCCTACAGGGGGTGCTTGTCCTATTGGCACTATGGAACCAGCCTTCATTGCCAGATCCCGCAGCCCACATAGGAGTCACCTAAACTGCAGGCACCATAGAGTCGGCTAACCTGACCGCAACACGACAGGACAACGCATTGGAGGCAAAGTGACGTTGACACTACCCGGAAACAGCTGGCGTGCTGGAACCAGGCTGGGTAGGAGGGAGTACCCATGCCAAAGTCACTGCCGAGAACCAGCTGACGGTACTGGAACCCGGATGGGTAGTAGAAGGTACAAGAGCAAATGGAACTACCGAGGACCAGCTGACGGTACTGGAACCCGGATGGGTAGCAGAAGGCATAAGAGCCAATGGAACTGCCGAAGACCAGCTGACGGTACTGGAACTCGGTTACTAAGCAGGAGGTACCTGTGCCAGAAAGCACTACCAAGGACCAGCAGACGTTGGTGGAACTTGGATACCGAGAAGGAGGCACCTAATCCAAAGGCACTGCCGAGAACCAGCTGATGGTACTGGAACCCGGATGGGTAGCAGAAGGTACCCATGTAAAAAAAAGTTCAAGGCCGCGAGCCGGCCGCAGTTACCAAAACCCACAGTCCTACAGGGGGTGCTTGTCCTATTGGCACAATGGAACCAGCCTTCATTGCCAGATCCCGCAGCCCACATAGGAGTCACCTAAACTGCAGGCACCATAGAGTCGGCTAACCCGACCGCAACACGACAGGACAACGCATTGGAGGCAAAGTGACGTTGACACTACCCGGAAACAGCTGGCGTGCTGGAACCAGGCTGGGCAGGAGGGAGTACCCGTGCCAAAGTCACTGCCGAGAACCAGCTGACGGTACTGGAACCCGGATGGGTAGTAAAAGGTACAAGAGCAAATGGAACTACCGAGGACCAGCTGACGGTACTGGAACTCGGTTACTAAGCAGGAGGTACCTGTGCCAGAAAGCACTACCAAGGACTAGCAGACGTTGGTGGAACTTGGATACCGAGAAGGAGGCACCTAATCCAAAGGCACTGCCGAGAACCAGCTGACGGTACTGGAACCCGGATGGGTAGCAGAAGGTACCCATGTAAAAAAAAGTTCAAGGCCGCGAGCCGGCCGCAGTTACCAAAACCCACAGTCCTACAGGGGGTGCTTGTCCTATTGGCACTATGGAACCAGTCTTCATTGCCAGATCCCGCAGCCCACATAGGAGTCACCTAAACTGCAGGCACCATAGAGTCGGCTAACCCGACCGCAACACGACAGGAAAACGCATTGGAGGCAAAGTGACGTTGACACTACCCGGAAACAGCTGGCGTGCTGGAACCAGGCTGGGCAGGAGGGAGTACCCGTGCCAAAGTCACTGCCGAGAACCAGCTGACGGTACTGGAACCCGGATGGGTAGTAGAAGGTACAAGAGCAAATGGAACTACCGAGGACCAGCTGACGGTACTGGAACCCGGATGGGTAGCAGAAGGTACAAGAGCCAATGGAACTGCCGAAGACCAGCTGACGGTACTGGAACTCGGTTACTAAGCAGGAGGTACCTGTGCCAGAAAGCACTACCAAGGACCAGCAGACGTTGGTGGAACTTGGATACCGAGAAGGAGGCACCTAATCCAAAGACACTGCCGAGAACCAGCTGACGGTACTGGAACCCGGATGGGTAGCAGAAGGTACCCATGTAAAAAAAAGTTCAAGGCCACGAGCCGGCCGCAGTTACCAAAACTCACAGTCCTACAGGGGGTGCTTGTCCTATTGGCACTATGGAACCAGCATTCATTGCCAGATCCCGCAGCCCACATAGGAGTCACCTAAACTGCAGGCACCATAGAGTCGGCTAACCCGACCGCAACACGACAGGACAACGCATTGGAGGCAAAGTGACGTTGACACTACCCGTAAACAGCTGGCGTGCTGGAACCAGGCTGGGCAGGAGGGAGTACCCATGCCAAAGTCACTGCCGAGTACCAGCTGACGGTACTGGAACCCAGATGGGTAGTAGAAGGTACAAGAGCAAATGGAACTACCGAGAACCAGCTGGCGGTGCTGGAACCCAGGGTAAATACTAAAAACAGAGTGGAGCCAGAGGTGTAATTGGAGCAAGTTTTAAATCCGTAGTACAGTGGATGTGGACAAAGCAGGAGATTTTGCCGGACACACAGCTGGGGATCAGCTGACGTTACTGAACCCCAATAACACTGGAGCAAGCGTTGACTGTGCAGACGGCACTTCTGAGCAGCAACTAGCGGTATTGGAGCCCAGGGTAAATACTAAAAACAGAGAAGCCAGAGGTGTATTTGGAGGAGGTTTTAAATCCGTAGTACAGTGGATGTGGTCAAAGCAGGAGAATTTGCCGGACACACAGCTGGGGATCAGCTGACGTTACTGAACCCCAATAACACTGGAGCAAGCGTTGACTGTGCAGATGGCACTTCTGAGCAGCAACTAGCGGTATTGGAGCCCAGGGTAAATACTAAAAACAGAGGAGCCAGAGGTGTATTTGGAGGAGGTTTTAAATCTGTAGTACAGTGGATGTGGACAAAGCAGGAGAATTTGCCGGACACACAGCTGGGGATCAGCTGACGTTACTGAACCCCAATAACACTGGAGCAAGCGTTGACTGTGCAGACGGCACTTCTGAGCAACAATTAGCGTTATTGGAGCCCAGGGTAAATACTAAAAACAGAGGAGCCAGAGGTGTATTTGGAGGAGGTTTTAAATCCGTAGTACAGTGGATGTGGACAAAGCAGGAGAATTTGCCGGACACACAGCTGGGGATCAGCTGATGTTACTGAACCCCAATAACACTGGAGCAAGCGTTGACTGTGCAGACGGCACTTCTGAGCAGCAACTAGCGGTATTGGAGCCCAGGGTAAATACTAAAAACAGAGGAACCAGAGGTGTATTTGGAGGAGGTTTTAAATCCGTAGTACAGTGGATGTGGACAAAGCAGGAGAATTTGCCGGACACACAGCTGGGGATCAGCTGACGTTACTGAACCCCAATAACACGGCAGCAAGTGTTGAATGTGCAGACGGCACTTCCGAGCGCCAACTGGCGGTGTTGGAGCTCAGGGATAATACTGAAAACAGAGGAGCCAGAGGTGTAAATTTAGCAACTTTAAAATCTGTAGTAGTGAGAATGTGGACAGAGCAGGAGAAATTGCCGTCCGCACAGCAGGGGAACAGCTGACGTTACTGAACCCCAATAACATGGCAGCAAGTGTTGACTGTGCAGACGGCACTTCTGAGCGCCAACTGGCGGTGTTGGAGCTCAGGGATAATACTGAAAACAGAGGAGCCAGAGGTGTAATTGGAGCAACTTTAAAATCTGTAGTAGTGAGAATGTGGACAGAGCAGGAGAAATTGCCGTCCGCACAGCAGGGGAACAGCTGACGTTACTGAACCCCAATAACACGGCAGCAAGTGTTGACTGTGCAGACGGCACTTCCGAGCGCCAACTGGCGGTGTTGGAGCTCAGGGATAATACTGAAAACAGAGGAGCCAGAGGTGTAATTGGAGCAACTTTAAAATCTGTAGTAGTGAGAATGTGGACAGAGCAGGAGAAATTGCCGTCCGCACAGCAGGGGAACAGCTGACGTTACTGAACCCCAATAACACGGCAGCAAGTGTTGACTGTGCAGACGGCACTTCCGAGCGCCAACTGGCGGTGTTGGAGCTCAGGGATAATACTGAAAACAGAGGAGCCAGAGGTGTAATTGGAGCAACTTTAAAATCTGTAGTAGTGAGAATGTGGACAGAGCAGGAGAAATTGCCGTCCGCACAGCAGGGGAACAGCTGACGTTACTGAACCCCAATAACACGGCAGCAAGTGTTGACTGTGCAGACGGCACTTCCGAGCGCCAACTGGCGGTGTTGGAGCTCAGGGATAATACTGAAAACAGAGGAGCCAGAGGTGTAATTGGAGCAACTTTAAAATCTGTAGTAGTGAGAATGTGGACAGAGCAGGAGAAATTGCCATCCGCACAGCAGGGGAACAGCTGACGTTACTGAACCCCAATAACACGGCAGCAAGTGTTGACTGTGCAGACGGCACTTCCGAGCGCCAACTGGCGGTGTTGGAGCTCAGGGATTACAGTTCAGGTGGTAGAAACATGAACACAACAGGAGACCTGGATACTGTTGCCAACCAATTATTTATTCTGGAAGAGGACTGGCAAATTCATGAGAGATCCAGGCCTTGTTCATTTTGAGAAAAGTAAGCCGGTCAACGTTATCGGAGGCTAGTCGCATGCGACGGTCTGTTAGTACACCACCTGCGGCACTAAAGACGCGTTCCGATAATACACTAGCAGCAGGGCAAGCTAGCACCTCCAATGCATACTGACTAAGCTCTGGCCATGTATCCAGCTTAAAGACCCAAAACTTGAAGGGAGAAGAGCCGTCTGGGAGTACACTAAGAGGGCAAGACATGTAGTCTGTCACCATCTGACGGAAACGTTGCCTCCTGCTGACTGGAGCCGTCTGTGATGGTGTAGACATTTGTGGCGGCGGGGACACAAAACTTTGCCACATTTCGGCCATACTGGTCTTGCCTTGTGCTGAGGCGCTGCTTCTGCTCCCTCTTTGTGCAGAGCTTCCTCCACTGCCTCGACGCACTGAGCTGCTTTGTAAAGCACTAGCAGCACTGCTCTCGGTTGGAATGGAGAACATGATGGAATGCACCAGTGAGTCTTGGTACTCCCGCATTTTACGCTCCCGGTTCAACGGTGTTATGAGGCTTTGTAAGTTGTCCCGGTAGCGAGGATCTAGGAGGGTGGACACCCAATAATCAGCCGTGTTGAGAATGTGGGCGATGCGGCGGTCGTTTCTCAGGCACTGCAGCATGAAATCAACCATGTGCTGCAGACTGCCAACTGGCCAAGAAACGCTGTCCCCTGCTTGAGGCGTGATTTCTGCCTGCTTTGCATCACCCCACCCTCGCTCTAGATACTGACTACTAGAGCATTGTGTACCTCCCTCCTCTGGACAGATGTCTTCCTCATCCATTGACTCCTCCTCATCCTCCTCACAAAGTGTCCCCCTGCCTAGGCCTTTGTGAGGAACCACGTTGCGCAGACTGTAGAGAAGCAGATGGCATTTGTGACTCCTCATCCTCCACCTCTTCCAAAACCTCGTCCCTTAATGCTTGCAGTGTTTTTTCAAGCAAGCAGATAAGGGGGATAGTCATGCTGACTAGTGCATCATCTGCACTCGCCATCCGCGTGGAATAATCGAAGGCATGCAAAACGTGGCAAATGTCCTTCATAGAGGCCCACTCAGTGGTGGTGAAGTGTGAACGGCGCGCACTGCGACTTGTTTGCGCCTGCTGCAGCTGGTACTCCATTACTGCTGCCTGCTGCTCATACAACCTCTCCAACATATGTAACGTTGAATTCCACCTGGTGGGTAGGTCACATATGATGCGATGTTCCGGAAGACGTAATCGGCGCTGCAGAGCTGCAATGCGTGATCTTGCATTGCTGGAACGCCGCAAGTGAGCGCACTCTATGCAGACCTTGTGAAGCAGTGCATCAAGATCCGGATAGTCCCTCAAAAAACTCTGCACGACCAAGTTGAGCACATGTGCCAGATATGGGATGTGAGTGAGGTTGCCTAGGCCCAGAGCTGCCACCAGATTTCAGCCATTGTCACACACTACCATGCCTGGCTGGAGATTCGCTGGCACAAACCACATGTCGCTCTGCTGCTTGATGGCATTCCAGAGCTCCTGCGCTGTGTGGCTTTGATTCCCCATAGAAATTAATTTTAATACGGCCTGTTGACGTTTGGCCACGGCTGTGCTCATATTGGTCACCATAACAGGTAACCGTTCACGGGTCGATGTGGAGGTAGACCGTGACGGCTCCTGCAGCGCTGATTCAGAGGAAATGGAGTATGAGGAGGAGTCAATGTGTACAAACTGGATTCCTGCAATCCTTGGAGTTGGCAGAACACGTACAGCGCCACTCTCAAGATCTGTACCCGGCTCCACAACATTTACCCAATGGGCAGTGAGGGAAAGGTATCATCCCTGTCCATGCTTACTGTTCCACGCATCGGTGGTCTGGTGGACCTTGCTACTGACGGCGTTTTGTAGCGCATGTTTAATTTTTCCCTCCACATGATGTTGCAGGGCAGGGACGGCTTGCCTGCTGAAATAAAATCGGCTGGGCACGTTGTATTGTGGGACTGCCAATGCCATAAAGTTACAGAATGTGTCAGTCTCCACCAGCCTGAATGATAGCATTTCAAGGGCCAGTAGTTTAGCAATGCCAGCATTCAGAGCCTGTGCTCGGGGGTGGTTTGCCGAGTATGGGCGCCTTTTCTCCCATGCCTGTGCTAACGATGGCTGTAGACTGGCCTGGGAGTGTGAGGATGACTGGGAAAGTGGTGCTGTGGGTGGAATTACACTGTGTCTCTGTACAACAGTGCCAGAGATACTTCCATGGCGATCCTGTGAGGAAGCCGAACCAGCTGTGTGTGAGCTGGAGGAAGAGGCTACAACACGAGCTGAAGAGGTGGTAGGTGGCGCTGTAGGTTGGCCTAGGTCTTCAGTGTGCTTTTGTAACTCCACCACGTGCTTGGTCCGCACATGTTTCCACATATTTGTGGTATTGAGGTTGCTGACACTTTTCCCTCTTTTCACCTTCTGATTACACAGCTTGCATTTGACAAAGCAAATGTCATCTGCAACTGTGTCAAAAAAGGACCAGGCACTGCAAGTCTTGGGAGCGCCCGCTTTGGATTTTGGAAGAGCCATGCTCCTAATGGGTGCCGAAGTGGAGGCTACAGGCAACCAAGTCTGCCCCCTCCCTCTCCCTCCTTTTTGGGCTGTTCGGGGAATCTCTTCCTCAGAGCTGCTCCCACCACCTTCCTGTCCCTCACGCCATGATGGGTCAAGGACCTCATCATCTACACCACCCTCTTCAAACAACTGCTTCTCCTGGGTAGTCTCGACAGCACAGTACGCACCAGAAAGTGGCACCTGAGTCTCATCATCAGATGCGTACTGAGGTGTGCTGCTGACCATAGGCACTGGCCCACCCGCCTCTTCAGATTCAGAGAGACAAAACGGTTGCACATCACTGCATACTACCTCTTCTTCAAATTCTCGAATTCTGCTTGGCTGGCCCCCTCTTTCCAAGCCAAGAGATTCAGAGAACAGAAGTAGAGATGGCTCTTGTCCAGGGCTCTCTGACTGCCTGGTCAATTTGGCAGGTGGTGAAGAGACAGATGGGTGCTCTTCAGTGCTCAGGACCTGAGAGGATCTGGAACTAATTGAAGTCGATGCGTTAGCTGCCATCCATCCGACAACGGCTTCAATTTGGTCCTCGCGCAGCAGTGGGGTACGGCTAGCTCCTACAAAGCTGCGCATAAAGGACTGTTCCCTGGTAAAACTGGGGGATGCTGAGTCACTGGTGCCCGCAGCAGGCACAGAATCCCCACGTCCTCTCCCTGCAGGCACAGAATCCTCACGTCCTCTCCCTGCAGAAACTCCACGCCCACGCCCACGCCCACGACCACATGCCTTACTCCCTGCCTTCTTCATCTTGGTAGACTGATAAAGATAGGCAGAAAAGTACTAAGGGCTTAGTGTGCTTATTCCTGAACAGCTGCTAACAGGTATAAGAAACACTAATTTTATAAAGTGTGGACTAGACTTTAATATGAGCTAATATGGCCTACACAACTGTAAAGTGGAGTGTTTGGTGAACTTTATTTAGTTTTTTTTTGTCACAAAAAGACACTGGATGTGCCTAAAGATGTAATAACGATAGTATCACAAACTTTTTGTAGCTATTACAATGTAGGAAGGTAACCTACAATGCAATAGATGAGGCTGCAAAAAATAGGCTAATACTAATCTGGCTGGGGCTGCAGGGCCCAATGCTGCAGAAAGGCTCCTCTAACTACTCCTATATAGTGTGTTTGGAACCAATTTAGCTGAATGCGGATGGAACCACCACACTAATAGGAGAAATTAGGAAAAATTATGAATTGGCAAAAAAGGACAATGTATGAGGCAGTGACACACACTGAGTGCACTACAACCAGACGTGGTTGAAGCACACACTACAGGGTGAGCTGCACTCACACACCAGACCTTGCAGACAGCGGTGAACAGTACAGATGCAGAGCACTGTGCACTAGCACTGCAAGACCAAAAAAAATTCTCTATCTACTCCTATATAGTGTGTTTGGAACCAATTTAGCTGAATACGGATGGAACCACCACACTAATAGGAGATATCGGGAAAAATTATGAATTGGCAAAAAAGGACAATGTATGAGGCAGTGACACACACTGAGTGCACTACAACCAGACGTGGTTGAAGCACACACTACAGGGTGAGCTGCACTCACACACCAGACCTTGCAGACAACGGTGAACAGTACAGATGCAGAGCACTGTGCACTAGCGCTGCAAGACCAAAAAAATTTCTCTATCTACTCCTATATAGTGTGTTTGGAACCAATTTAGCTGAATACGGATGGAACCACCACACTAATAGGAGATATCAGGAAAAATTATGAATTGGCAAAAAAGGACAATGTATGAGGCAGTGACACACACTGAGTGCATTACAACCAGACGTGGTTGAAGCACACACTACAGGGTGAGCTGCACTCACACACAGAGACCTTGCAGAAAACGGTGAACAGCACAGAGAACTGTGCACTAGCACTGCAAGGCACAGCGATTTATAAAGTAGCTTGGTTAAAGCAGAATAGACCAAATAGGTAGCTAAAACTGTCCCTCAGAACAACAGCGTCCTATCCCTAACTGAATTCACAGCAGAGTGAGCTCAAAATGGCGGCGGCGGCTTTTATAGTGCATCATGACATCATTTCAGCAGCCAATCACAGCCATGCCATTAGTTAAGATGCCTACATGCCTAACAGGATGTGCCCAGACTTCTTAGGATCCTCATTGGCTGAATAAAATGAAAATGGCTCATTGCATTATGGGAACTTCCGATTCCGGTATACGATATTGCAAAAGTATCGGAATTAAGTATCGGAATTCCGATACCGCGAATATCGGCCGATACCCGATATTTCAGTATCGGAATGCTCAACACTACTGAAGATGCATCCATTTTTCCACACCTGCCTAAAGCTTTTGCACAGTATTGTTTATCCACTTGAAGAGACAGCATGTCTGACTGGTAAACTCTTTTCTGCTCCACATAGATGCAATTCTCCCTTGCCTTTGCTAGGTCTACAATCACAACAAGCAGCTGTTGAAGCAACAGCAGTGATATGACAGTATATGACTAGTGTTGAGCCACCCCCGTAGTGTTCGAGTTCGGTTCGGTTCGTCGAACACCCGTGTGTTCGCCGAACTGTTCGTCGAACTGTTCGTCGAACACCTTCGAACACCGTTAAAACCAATGGCAGGCAAACAAAAACACATAGAAACACATAGAAAACACCTTCAAAGGTGTCCAAAAGCTGACAAACTGCTCAGAAGACATAACTAACACATGGAAAAGTGACAAGTACACATAGTCATGCGAAAATAAAAGAGGTGGAGGAGTAAAAGGAGAGGGAGACACAGATATAGGCATGTCATGCCCTTCTAAAATCCAAAAAGTGAGAAGCCGACACGGCCAGTCCGCTCCTGCCCGTGCCACCTCCGTGTCGCCGGGTTTGTGCCAGAGCCGCGTTGAACCCTGACGGCCAGCCCCCCTCTCCCAATACTGGTGCCTGTCCGCTGGTGGGTCGAGCGAGCCCCCCTGTGGTGGAGGCAGCTCTAAGCTTTTTAATTTAAATTGTCTCTCTAATTTGAATGAATACACTTTAAATCCATTTACAAGGATCTATTGGAGGGCAAGTCTCATGCCAGCAGCCGCGGTAATTCCAGCTCCAGTAGCGTCCACTAAAGCTGCTGCAGTTAAAAAGCTTTTATAAGGATCGAGCACGGCTGTCCACCGCAAGGCATCCTACTGCCATTCCCAGCCCCTATGCCTTGGGGTGCCTCCTGATGCTCTTCACTAAGTATCCCATGGTCCCGAAGCATTTCCTTTGAAAAAATTAAGTGTCTAAACTACAGGTGGTGCAGCTTGCTTAACAGCCGGGATAATCCGCTCACTAGCAGACACTGCTACTAGGCACAAAGTATTTCCTGGGCTAGATGCAGTTAAAAATTTGTAATTAGATACTCTCGTTGGATGCTGAGAAAGCATTCCATAGAGTCTCCTGGCACGCCATATATGATTCTCTTAAAAAGCTTGGGGTAGGGGTCTAGGGGACCCTTTTATAGCCAAAATCACGGCCCTGTATCGCAATACGTCACCTAGGCTGAAGATAAATGGAACTGTAGCACCCTGAGGGCTCGGTTGCTACAGACGTATTGCACCTCACCCAGAGGTGTGATATCTCACTCTCAGGTAAGGATGGAGTGTGGATCAGGACCCGACACCTGCATGCATTACACCACATTGCCGTGGGGCAGGGCGACCAATATGCCCCTGAGATGGGCACGACAGTCCCTGTCCCTGGCTGGAGTGGGGGGAGGGAACACTGAGGAAGGGGAACCCTGTAGTGCAGGAGCAGGGAGGAAGCAGTTCCTGGGTGCATTGAGAAGGGAGTATAAAAGGTGGGCACCATCTTAGTTCAGTGCAGAGAAGTCTGAGCAGAAGTGGCAGGGAGCAGGGGCTCTGCATGAGCTCTGCTCCGGAGGCGGGCCTAGTAACAGAGGCCCAGGCCTGGAAGAGGGAGAAGGAAGGAAGAGGAGCGGAGAAGGCTCCAGGAACGAGGAATGAAGGGATCCCAGGGGTGCGGACAGGCGAGTCGCCACCGCACGCCCGAATCCACCTGCGTGGAGGGGTCAGGCCAAAGGGGGAGACCGGTCCCCGAACTAGTGGAGGCAGGAAACGACCCTCAGCTAGAAACCGGAGGCTCTGACTTTTTATGTGGCGCAGCCCCTCGCTACACCCGCTAGGAAGGCACCACATAGGGTCAGGGAAACTGGCGCCAAGTTTACCAAGAGGAGGCCCGAGGCAGCCGGACAGAAGTGTTGGTAAGAAAGGCCAGACAAAGGACACACAAAGGGGGTCCTGTGAAGCGCTCCAAAGTTATCTGGGAGTTGTCTGAGCCCCTCACCTGGTGAGCACAGTACGACGTGGGCAGCCGTTACCTGCAGACGTGGTCTGGATAATAAGAACTGTGAGTAAAGGCCCTGAACTGCATCACTGACTCCGTGTCGTTACTGCTGCTGCCCTGCACCATCACCCCCATCCTCCGCATACACTGCCCTGAGGCTATACTCCTCCCGTGGGGAGTTATGCTACGCTCTGCTGCACCCACAACACCAGCCTCAGTGGTCTGCCCTGTAGCGGCGGTTCACTCTGACCGCAATCCACGGGTGGCGTAGTCGGACATTTAAACATGAAAACCACATAAATAGTTCCGCCACTGGTTTGACCGCCCTGAGCCACGGAACTGGGTCGCCGCCACGAAGACTACAACCACCAGCATCCACCAAAAAGGGTCGGGCTCCGGGTGTCCCAAGGCCCAGGGGGTGCGTCAGAACATTTTCATCACCTTTCACAATCACCAATGGGACAAGGCAGTGATGTCCTCTGTCCCCTCTCTTAAACATCCTAGTGACGGAGCACCTGCTCTCATCAATTCGCCATAACCCCAATATTAGGTGGATTGAGGTGGGAGGCACCGAGTACAAGTGCTCTCTATTTGCTGATGATGTCCTAGTATATATCACTCAATCACATATATCCATCCATGCTGTTATGGCTGAAATAGATCACTTTGTTACATGGTAAAATTTTAAAATCAATGCAGCGAAGTCTGAGGCCCTCGATGTCTCCCTCCCCAAATCCATATAGGATTCCATCCAGTCCAACTTTCCCTTTGCCTGGCCCTCACAGGGTATCAAATACTTAGGAATTCCTATTCATAGAGACCTCTCCCATCTATGTTATCTTAATTTTGGGCCCTTTATTGAACAACTCCATACAGACCACGGTTGGCAAGTTAGAACTGTAAGATTCACTACGTGAACCACTGGTGTTTTGTGGAAAAGCACATGTACACTGCGTTCCAAATTATTATACAAAAAGTGTTTAGGAGTGATAAGGGAAGAATTTGTTTGTTTGTCAGTTAAACTCATTGACGGTGATGTGTGTCAGGGCTCTTTATATCACTGTAAGCAATTGCAGACACCTGTGCTAATTAGTTTGGCAGGTGTGTCCAATGAAAGGCAAGACTACTTAAGAAGGCTCTCTCACATTATTAAGCAGCCTACATTTTCTGCCAAAATGGGAAAGAAAAAGGATGTGTCGGCTGCTGAGAAGCAACAAATTGTGGAGTGTTTAGGTCAAGGCATGACTACAATCAACATTGTGCGATGATCAGGATGAAGTGTCTTGGCAATCAAGAAGTATGTAGCTGATTCACAGTACACACGTGTGCGTGCTGATAAGGGCAAATTGAGGACTCTTTCCTACAGGCAATTACGTCAGGTTGAAAGAGCAGCGGCAAAAAAGCCTTGTCATAGCAGCAGACAAGTTTTTGAAGCTGCTTGTGCCTCCAACGTCCCCCGAACAACAAGATGCAGGGTCCTTCAGAGGTTTGCAGCTGTGCATGCGCCATCCTGTCGACCTCCTCTATCCACTTCACACAAGCAGAAACGGCTCCAGTGGGCCAAACATTACATGAAGACTGATTTCAAAACTGTTTTGTTCACGGATGAGTGCCGTGCAGCGCTCGATGGTCCAGATGGATGGAGTGGAGGATGGCTGGTTGATGGACACCCCACACAAACACGGCTACAGCGCCAACAAGGAGGAGGTGGAGTAATGTTTTGGGCTGGAATCATGGGGAGAGAGATTGTCGGCCCCTTTAGGATCCCTGAAGGCGCTAAAGATGAACTCCATAATGTATGTGGATTTTCTCAAACAGCACTTCCTGCCATGGTTCAAGAAGAAGAACCGTGTATTTCACAGCAAGATCATTTTTCTGCATGATAATGCACCATCTCATGCTGCACATAAAACATCTGCATCTCTGGCTGATATGGGCATAAAAGGGGACAAACTTATGGTGTGACCCCCATGCTCCCCTGACCTCTACCCCATTCAGAACCTTTGGAGCATCATTAAAAGGAGTGTCTATGATGGCGGGAGGCAGTTCACATCTAAGCAACAGCTCTGGGAGGGTATTCTGTCCTCATGCAAAACAATTGAAGCAGAAACCATCCAAAACCTGACAAATTCAATGGACGAGAGAGTTCAGAAGCTCCTTTCGAACAAGGGGTCCTATGTGAAAATGTAACATCACCTAGAATAAAGTTTTGAGTTGAAAACTGTTTGATTTCAGTTTCTAACAACCTGCTAATGCTTATAATTTCAAAAATGACCATTTTTTTGGTCTTTATTAAAATGAAAAGGTTGATCGAAAAGTTTGGGGGATCTAAGAGTGTGGCAACCCAGTAGTCATGATTACTTCGAATTCTGACAATATGAGGGTCATGCTGCAGGTAGTGCAGCAAGAAGGCACTTATGTGCCTTGCGCATCTCGGAGCCCCAAAATTATTTTCCGGGCTAGATGCAGCTAAAAATTATTTTTAATTTTAAATCTGGTGAAGCTTTAGTATAGATGGCCTAATAGGATCAGTGCTGCACACTGCTACAAAGCCCAAATTATTTTCCAGTCAAGATACAGATAAACATGATTAGTAATTTGAAAGCTTAAAACGGTTGGTAGGGTGATTTTAACCAATCATCAAGCTTTTACTCTCCCCAGGATGACACAGGGGTAGAAAAGTCGTTTCGGATCCATGATTTGTTCATCTTTATGAACGTGAGTCTGTCTACATTATCAGTGGAGAGCCGCGTGCGCTTATCTGTCAGCACACCACCAGCAGCGCTGAACACACGTTCAGACAGAACGCTGGCTGCGGGGCATGACAAGATCTCCAAGGCGTAAGTGGCTAGCTCCGGCCATTTATCCAGATTGGAAGCCCAAAAAGAGCAAGGGTCCAGTGACACAGTCGTGGCTTCAATGTTTACTTGGAGATACTCCTGTACCATCGTCTCTAGGCGTTGACTATGTGTCAGACTTCTTGTCTCCTGTGGCCTTGCAAAGGATGGGCTAAAAAAGTGGTGAAATGATTCCGCAAAATTGATGTTACCAGCAGATACTGTGGTTCTGTTACGGTTTGAGTGCTGAACACTTGACGGTCCCACGGTTGGCAAGTTGGAACTGTGAGATTCACTACGTGCACCACTGGTATTTTGTGGAAAAGCACATGTAAGATTCTGCAACAGTCTCTGCTGATACTCCTGCATGCGTGCATCCCTTTCTATGGCAGGAATAATTTCTGCAAATTGACTTTTGTACCGGGGATCTAACAGTGTGGCAACCCAGTAGTCAGGATTATTTCTAATTCTCACAATTCGAGGGTCATGTTGCAGGTAGTGCAGCAAGAAGGCACTCATGTGTGTTGCGCATCCAGGAGCACCAAGTCCCTGTTGTGTTGGTGGCGAGGTAACAATCATGCTTCCTTCCTCTGTCCTCTCCCCCCAACCTCGCACAACAGAAATGTGATCAAGGTCTCCCTCATCTGATGAGTCTTCCATCAGTTCGTCCTCCACTTCTTCCTGGGCTCCTGCACCTTCCTCACTAGTTTGGCTGCTACCATGCGCCCTGGTAAAACCATCTCCCCCACCCTCACATGCCTGCCGCCTTGGTGCTGCCGACCGTCTGGACCTTGCAGATGTTAGCCCTTCCGCATACAACTCCTCCTCCTCTACTTCCTCCACCTCCTCTTGTGCCACCACCTGACTCCGAATTCTGTTTAACATGTGCTCCAGCATGTAAATCACCGGAATAGTCATGCTGATAATGGCATCGTCAGCACTAAACATCTTCGTCGCCATTTCAAAACTGTGCAGAAGGGTGCATAGGTCCCTGATCTGAGACCACTTCTCCAGCGTGATTTGCCCCACCTCTGAATCTCGTTGGCCCAGGCTATACGTCAGAACGTATTGCACCAGGGCTTGTCGGTGCTGCCACAGTCGCTGCAACATGTGCAGAGTTGAATTCCACCGGGTAGGCACATCGCATTTTAGCCGGTGAAGTGGCAGGCCCAACGACTTCTGTAGAGATGTAAGTCGCTGAGCTGCGGGATGCGAACGGCGGAAGTGAGCACACAGCGACCGTGCCCTCTGCAGAAGGCCATCTAGTCTGGGATAGTGGGCTAAAAATTGCTGGACAACCAGGTTCAACACGTGAGCCATACAAGGCACGTGTGTGACATTGCCCCGGCGAAGGGCCGCACCCAGGTTTGCAGCATTGTCGCACACGGCCTTCCCTGGTTTCAGGTCCAGTGGAGACAACCATTCATGAAATTGGTTCTCCAGAGCTGACCACAACTCCTCAGCTGTTTGACTCACATTTCCCAGACATTTCAATGTAAAAACCGCCTGATGACGTTGAGCCCTACTGCCAGCATAGTAAGGAGGTGTGCAGGATCCCTTCTGTGCAGTTAGAAAGCTTGTGGCATGACCAGACAGGCTTTGGGTGCAGGTGGAAGACCGAGAGGAGGTTGAGGAGGCAGAAGCAGTGGAGGAACTTTGACATAAAGAGGATTGACGCACAACTCGTGGGGACGGCAAGACTTGGACAGCAGCCCCTTGTCCTGCTGTCACCATAGTTACCCAGTGCCCAGTCAGCGACATGTAACGCCCCTGTCCATGCCTACTCGTCCAAGTGTCTGTGGCGAAATGCACCCTGTCACACACAGAGTTTCTCAAAGAAGCGGTGATGTTGTGTGCGACATGCTGGTGGAGCGCAGGCACACCTTTCTTTGAGAAGTAGTGCCGACTGGGCATCTGGTACTGGGGCACTGCGACGGACATAAGGTCTCGAAAATCCTCTGTGTCCACCAGGCGGAAAGGCAGCATTTCTGTAGCCAAGAGCTTGCAGATGGTGAAATTCAACCTCTTAGCTTTCTCATGGCTAGGAGGAAATGGTCTTTTACTTGTCCACATCTGAGGGACCGAGGGCTGGCTATTGTGCTTAGACGGGGTTGATAAGGGTGTCCCCGGCAAACTGCCGGTCTGTGAGGAAGATGCAGGCGGACATGTTAGGTTGCCTTGATCCAAAGGTGGTGCTATCGATGTCGGACAGCGCTCAACACCAGCTGGTGTTACCACCTCCAAAGAAAATGATGACCTGCCAATCACGCTGGCTGTTGCGGGTAAAGAGGTGGCAGGTCTGCGCCCCAAAACAGGTGTGACTGCTGTCCCCCCAGTCACAGAGGATGAAGAGGCCGCGGATGCACAAGATATGGCAGACGGTGATTGGCCTGGCCGTCTAGGCCGCATTGTAGCACACTGAGCTTCCCACTGCAACTTATGCTTCATGTCCATGTGCCGGTTCATGCATGAAGTACTCAAACTATGTATTTTTTGGCCTCTACTTAGCTTTTGCTGACAAATGTTACAGATAACACGAGTTGGGTCATCTTTATCGATCTGAAAAAATGCCCAGGCTATGCAAGGCTTAGCACCCATGCGACCTGAAGAGCCACCACGACTTGTGGTGAGAGGCAGAGTTGTGTTTGAGGATGCAGTTGTTGACGTGCTTCCAGTACTACGTCTCTGTCCAGGAAGGCGCAACCTGACCTCGTCGTCACTAGCATCTTCCTCCACCTCCTCTGCTGACCTCATCTCTTGGCTGACTGTGGGTTGACAGTAAGTGGGATCTCCGACCTCATCATCATCACCCTGTGCGTTATCACACCCGTCGTCCTCAGAGCCAACCTGTTCCTGCCCTGACAAAAAACTAAAGTTGTCGCTCCAATCAGGTATTTGAGTCTTATCATCGTCTTCCTCATTGTCTCCACCAACAGGAGTTACAGTTTGGGAATGAGGGTCTACATTATGGTCAGAATCTTCTGCGTCTGGTCCTGGATCCGACTCATAAAGATTCTGGGCATCAGTGCAGATCATTTCCTCGTCTGGATTCACAGAAGCGCTGGAGTCAACCTCTGATTCCCAGGCTATAGTATGAGTAAACAGCTCTGCAGACTCAACCATCTGTTCTACCTCATACTCAGACGGGCAGCTGGAGATTTGGGAGCTGTGAGGAAGCAAGTGCGATTTGGGTGACACCTTTGAGGACTGGAGTATTTGTGATGTTGAAGTTGATGTGGAGGAGAGCCCACTTAAAGGAGCACTTGATATCCGTTGAAGCACCTGCTGTTTTTGTGCCTCATCTGGAATTTGTAGCGATTGGCGTTGCCGTAAGAAAGGGATCTTATCACATTGTCCGCTAAAAGAAGTAGACATTTTAGTTTGGCTGGAAGATGGTCTTTCTTCTGCAGATGTTACTGTTGCTTTAACACCTACCCCACGGACACAACCTTTTTTCCCCTTCCCAACACGCCTATTCCCCTTTCCACCAGCAGCAGGCCTTTTTCCACTCATTTTGGTGGTTAACTAATTCACAACTCTGGAGTTGTTTGCACAAAAAAACAATGGATGGTAACTGAGCAGAGCTGAGTGGCCAAACTGTGGTATTATTCCAAAACTATTGGCTGGGTTAGATGCAGAAAAAAATTATTTTGAATTTGCAACCTGATGGAGGTCAGTATAGATGGACTAATACAAATAGTCCCACACACTGCTAGAAGCCCAAATATTTTTTCAGAGGTACTGTAGATGCAGATAAAAATTATTTTTAATTTGCAACCTGATGGAGGTCAGTATAGATGGACTAATAGACCAAGTCCCACACACCGCTAGAAGCCCAAATATTTTTTCAGAGCTAGATGCAGAAAAAAATTATTTTTAATTTGCAACCTGATGGAGGTCAGTATAGATGGACTAATAGACCAAGTCCCACACACTGCTAGAAGCCCAAATATTTTTTCAGAGCTAGATGCAGAAAAAAATTATTTTTAATTTGCAACCTGATGGAGGTCAGTATAGATGGACTAATAGACCAAGTCCCACACACCGCTAGAAGCCCAAATATTTTTTCAGAGCTAGATGCAGAAAAAAATTATTTTTAATTTGCAACCTGATGGAGGTCAGTATAGATGGACTAATAGACCAAGTCCCACACACTGCTAGAAGCCCAAATATTTTTTCAGAGCTAGATGCAGAAAAAAAATATTTTTAATTTGCAACCTGATGGAGGTCAGTATAGATGGACTAATAGACCAAGTCCCACACACCGCTAGAAGCCCAAATATTTTTTCAGAGCTAGATGCAGAAAAAAATTATATTCAGTTTGCAACCTGATGGAGGTCAGTATAGATGGACTAATAGAATGATGCTATGCCCAAAAGATTTTACTTCACTAGGTGCAGTAAAAAAATTGGTATTCTATACACAGGTGTTATATCTTGCAACACAGATAGGCTACTCCACTGACTAACACACTCTGCAATAGGCCAAAAAGGATTAGCTTTGCTAGATTCAGCCAAATGCTGTGAAAAAAACTTGCACAGCACTGGCACAGACCTGCCTGGCAAAAACTGATAGGAACTCATGTAACCTAGTCCTGAAAAGGACTCCAATTACAATTAGTCTTTACTCCCACAACCTATCTATTTAAGAGCACAGACCTCCCTGATAAAAGTCGTAGGAAATGCTGTAACCTAGTCCTTAAAAGGACTGCAATCACAACTATTCCCTACTCCCAAGCTATCTGTATATTTGTGCAAAAATTGGCTTGAAATTAACAAGGTATAGCGCACACAGCAACAGCGGTGCCGTCTAACACGCAGCTGCAGCAGTGAGAAAATGGTGGCGACGGGGAAAATGGCTTGGTCTTATAGGGCAAGGACATGTGACATACACTGCCAATGACACATGCCCTTGCTTGTGTGAAAAAAAGCACTTCGCTCCGTGTGTGCGCTGCTGATAGGCTGACAGATTGCACCTCCCCACTGCAAATGCGGGAAAGAGAAAAAAAAATGGAGATCTTCATTGTTCCTGCAGAGATCCATCCCCTGCCCCTCCCCCCACCCCGCTGTACACTCAAACTGCGTATTAACATTAATTTTCATCATTACTGAGAAAAAATCCAGTTATGATTTTGGTGCACGAACAGTTATCGAACATAACCTCGAACAGCCGAATTTTTCTCAAATTGTTCGTGTTCGCCGAACGGCTCGAACACCGCCCAAAACAGCTCGAATTTGAGATTGGCGAACAGTTCGAGTAGAACAACGCTCATCTCTATATATGACATTATGGACCATATGTGTTATTAGCTGCCTTGCCAACATGATCAGCATCAGCAACAGAGACGTACTGACTGAACAATATGGTTCATTTGTACCTCAACTCTGCAAATACACTAAGCCCTAATGACATGAAGTTCTTCATTAGATGATTGGACCAGCTGCGAGAACTGGACCAATTTGCTATGGCATACTGTCTTGTCCAGCCTCAAGTGTACTGTCAAAGATGGTATTTAGTGTAACAGATGGTTTTACCATGCCCATGTGGATCATATTGGTCTTCCACAAATATGGAAATATTGGAGGAGAAAACTAGAGAGCAAAGAGACCACAAATAGGGTTTTAACTAATTAAAAATCAGATAAAAGAAATTAATACATGCTCACCTAGTGCTATTGCACATTGCAACAATTAAATGGCATACAATCAGCTGCTGTAGGACACGGGTCATCAGGCCAAAAGGAAATGCTGTCTGGATAAATTGTGGTTTTCCTGTGCTGCTGGTATACTCATAAGGAGAAACTTGTAGGCGATGAATTCATAATAGGATTGTATATCAGTAGGTTACAAAGTTAACGCGTTTCGAAGTTATCAAAACTTCTTTCTCAGGACATAACCTTATATATTTTGAATATACAGTACAGACCAAAAGTTTGGACACACCTTCTCATTTAAAGATTTTTCTGTATTTTCATGACTTTGAAAATTGTACATTCACACTGAAGGCATAAAAACTATGAATTAACACATGTGGAATTATATACTTAACAAATAAGTGTGAAACAACTGAAAATATGTCTTATATTCTAGGTTCTTCAATGTAGCTACCTTTTGCTTTGATGACTGCTTTGTACACTCTTGGCATTCTCTTGATGAGCTTCAAGAGGTAGTCACCGGAAATGGTTTTCACTTCACAGGTGTGCCCTGTCAGGTTTAATAAGTGGGATTTCTTGCCTTATAGATGGGGCTGGGACAATCAGTTGTGTTGTGCAGAAGTCTGGTGGATACACAGCTGATAGTTCTACGGAATAGACTGTTAGAATTTGTATTATGGAAAGAAAAAAGCAGTTAAGTAAAGAAAAAGGAGTGGCCATCATTATTTTAGGAAATGAAGGACAGTCAGTCCGAAAAATTGGGCAAACTTTGAATGTGTCCCCAAGTGCAGTTGCAAAAGCCATCAAGGGCTACAAAGAAACTGGCTCACATGAGGACCGCCCCAGGAGAGGAAGACCAAGAGTCACCTCAGCTTCAGAGGATAAGTTTATCCGAGTCACCAGCCTCAGAAATCACAGGTTAACAGCAGCTCAGATTAGAGACCAGGTCAATGCCACACAGAGATCTAGCAGCAGACACATCTCTACAACAACTGTTAAGAGGAGACTTTGTGCAGCAGGCCTTCATGGTAAAATAGCTGCTAGGAAACCACTGCTAAGGACAGGCAACAAGCAGAAGAGACTTATTTGGGCTAAAGAACACAAGGAATGGACATTAGACCAGTGGAAATCTGTGCTTTGGTCTGATGAGTCCAAATTTGAGATCTTCGGTTCCAACCACCGTGTCTTTGTGCGACGCAGAAAAGGTGAACGGATGGACTCTACATGCCTGGTTCCCACCGTGAACCATGGAGGAGAAGGTGTGATGGTGTGGGGGTGCTTTGCTGGTGACACTATTGTGGTTTTATTCAAAATTGAAGGCATACTGAACCAGCATGGCTACAACAGCATCTTGCAACGGCATGCTATTCCATCCAGTTTGCGTTTAGTTGGACCATCATTTATTTTTCAACAGGACAATGAACCCAAACACACCTCCATGCTGTGTAAGGGCTATTTGACCAAGAAAGAGAGTGATGGGGTGCTACTCCAGATGACCTGGCCTCCACAGTCACCAGATCTAAACCCAATCGAGATTGTTTGGGGTGAGCTGGACCGCAGCGTGAAGGAAAAAGGGCCAACAAGTGCTAAGTGACAATCCCAGGGGGATGGGGATTACTCGGGTACCCGGGCCTTTAGCCTGGCCTTGGGGATGTCGCGGTGGTCGGCTCCCGGGCCCGTACCCTGGGGTCACTCTTTAAAAAGGAGCTAATAGATTTCTTAGTTTTATGAAAGTTCGTGACGCCACCTGTGGCTTCTGGTGAGAATCACCAGCACTGCGCAGTCCACTGAGGCCGATGATAAGGCAGCTCGATGGTATAGCTCCCCACAGGTGGAGTTGGGCCTCAGGGCAGCGTACGGAAAGGGGAATGCAGGACAGGCGAGACCCAGCCGGGTCTGAGCAAGAACAGGTACAGACACGATAGTCACTTCAGTACCTTTTACTGATGGAAATTCAGGCACGTCCCGGAGCACTGTAGGGTGAAAGGTGCATGTCAGGATCCTCCCCAATGAGTGGGTGTAGGGCCTCCTGTTACTTGCCTCTGGATAGTAAGTTTCTGACCTGCCTGGAGCTAGGCCTAACTTTGTCTCTGTCCTGCGCTGGCTGACCTTGTGGTAGGGCCTTTCCTTGGAGTACACGCACCTCAGCTTGCGGGGCCTATGTGTCTCCCGACTCTGTTACGTATCAGCACTTTAGCGATCCTGGGACCTATAGTTCTCCAAGGATCCCGGTTATGCCTTACTGGGTCGTAGAGATCCCGATAAGCTTCGGACCCGGTGTCCGGTAAATTCTTTGGGGTGAGCTAGTTAAGCTCCTCTGCCCCCTATGTACTAACTCTCCACTCGCCTTCGGCCTACTTGGGCCCTCACTAGGCTACTCACACTAACGGCAGCTTGCCGCCCTTCACCGATCTTATGGCGCCGTCACACCTTAAGCTCCCTATTCCGAGCTTCAACTGAGTCTGGACTGTGCTCCACTGCAGGCTGACCTCTCTCAGGCTTCTCTACTGCAGGAACTCTCTCAACAGACTTGGCTCTCTGTCGACTCCAGACTGAACTGCCTGGCTCCACCTTCCCTATTTATAACCCTAACGGGCTCCCTCTGCTGGTCTGAGGTGGAAGGTGGAGATGTGTGAATGTTTATGGGGGCCTCTTGTGGAGGAATCCATCAATGCACTCTTCCAGAATCTGTGATACCAAGCGCAGCTGGGTGTCACATTCCCCCCTAGCAAAGCTCAGCACTCCCGGGCTGAAGTACATTTTAAAACAACAATGAGAAAACATGAACAATGCAATAACAATCTTCCCTTTATGGGAGGCACAAAGCTTAAACGTTACATAACAATATAAACAAATACAAAGTGTCCTCAGAGTTCAAGTCTCTTGTGGTGAGGTTCCCAGACAGGATGTCCATCTCACAGGGTAGAATACTTGGTGGTTTTTGAGGGACCTGTCCCGAACCCTCAACGTAGGCCCTGGGGTGGCTGCATGGCATGAAGATCCCGAATTGGACCTCCAATAGAGCCACTCCAGACAGGTTTTTCTTCTGAGGTCACCTAGAAGGGGCACTCCAGGGACTGCAATTATATACAAAAAAAAACAGTTTTTGGGCTGCACATAGTCCTCAGCCACGAAGTTCTTTATGCAAATAATAAAGGAATTGATAAGGTAAAGCGTCCTTGTCACTTGAATTGTCTATTTGCAAGGCAAAGCGCAATTTAATATACATATGCATGAAAATACACAATTAATACTGTACATTACCATTTTAATACCCCAGGGGTAACTATCTACATTTTCAGAAATTTGACTATTTACTGAGTGTACCTAACAGGGGGTTTGCCTCTCGTGCTACATGTTGATCTGCGTAGTGCGGTGATCTGTGGGGTATCAGAGTCTGTATTGTCAGTTACCCTACCAGTTCTACGTGTGACTAAGTTGTAAAACTGCCTTAACCTCTCTCTTGGACTGGCAAGTTCACCATTGGCTGGGCCCTCTTGCTCTGCTCCTACCGGGGATACTTCTTGAGCTGGCTCTTCTGCAGCACTTACAGGTTCAACTTGCTGTGGTGGGTTTTCTGGCTGTTCATAGAATTGGAGTGTTGGAATGATTACTGCACCTCCTATTTGAGGCCAATCTGCCGGGAAATCTCCTAGCTCAGTGGGTATCACTGCTTCTTCAGGTTCTTCCGGGATTGTGAGAGGCACTTCTTCCTGGGGTGTCAGTAAATCTGGACACAACTTTAGGTGGTCCCTGGACACTGTTGCAGTCGTCCTTCCTCCGTCTCAACTGATTATGCAGGTCTTCTTGTTATCAAATCTTGATGGTAACACAGTGTAGGGTTCTCTCTCCCACTGGCCATCAAGTTTGTGATTTCTTCTTTTCCTTTTCAATACTGTTTCACCAGGTGTGAAGGGTTCTGCGGGCGCGTTTTTGTTGTAGTGCGCCTCCTGCTTTTCTCTCACCCAAGTGAGACTGTCCTCAACACAGGCTTGTACTCTTCTGTACTGCTCTTGTCTGGTCATGTCCCAGTCCTCAGTGGTCATATCAGCTTCAAGCTCAACAACACCAAGCTCCAGATCCATGGGCAGCTTTCCTGGCCTTGCCCGCATGAGGTATGCCGGCGTGCAATTGGTGGAACTTACTGGTATATGATTGTACAGATCCACTAGGTCAGGTAGTAGGTCTGGCCACTGATTTCTCTCCTCAAGTGGTATAGTCTTTAGCAGGTCGATGATGATGTTATTCATCTTCTCACAGAGACCGTTGGTTTGTGGGTGGTACGGTGTAGTTCTTATCTTTTTACAACCGTACAAATGGCAGAACTCCTTGAACAACTCAGCCTCAAAGGCCGGGCCTTGGTCCGTCAGCACCTGCTCAGGGTAACCATGGGGTCTACAGAAATAGGCTTGGAACATCTTTCCTGCTGTCTCTGCCGTCAGGTCTTTGACGGGGGCGACCACCAGGAAACGTGAGTAGTGATCCACCATGGTCAAAGCATGAGTATCCTGACCTGCTGGGGGACAACTTGACATGGTCCAGGGCCACGATCTCCAAGGGCCGAGTCGTCTTGATGGGCTGCAGGGGTGCCTTCTGGCAGCTGTAGTCTTTTCTTCTAAGGCCACAGCGTCCACAGTCTCGGCACCACTGTTCAATGGAGCTGCGCATTCCTACTCAGTAGAATCGACACTTCAGCAGGGTCTCTAGCTTTTTCCAGCCAAAGTGCCCCGCCTGATCGTGGTAAGCTTCTAATACCATCTGGATGTCTGTCTTCGGGACCACTATCTGCCATCCCATCCCATGGGTTTTTGGATTGACGTACCTCCGGTACAGCTTCTCATGGTAGATAAACAGCCGGCTTCTCTCGTTCCACAGCTGCTTTGCTTGCAGAGACGCTCCTTCTCCAGGGAGGCACCCTCTTGGGTTATCAGCTCCTTGATGCGGCTGACAACAGGGTCACTGTACTGGGTCTCTTTCCAGCTGTGGTGAGGCAGGGGGTTTAACGTCTTTTCACGCTGCCTCCTGGAGGCTCGTTGCTCGTGGATCATCCCATTCCGGTGAAAGGCAGGTAGCTCTATCTCTTCCAGGTCATCCACTTCTTCTTCTGTGTCTGACTGGTGAGGCATCCTGGACAGGGCGTCGGCGTTGGCGTTCTTGCGGTCTGCCCGGTATTTAATTGTAAATTGGTAGTTTGACAGCCGAGCCATCCATCGTTGTTCCAGTGCTCCAAGCTTAGCTGTTTCAAGATGGGTCAAGGGGTTGTTATCAGTGAAGGCAGTGAACTTACTGGAGGCTAGGTAGTGCTTAAACCTTTCAGTGATGGCCCAAACCAAGGCCAGGAACTCCAACTTAAAGCTGCTATAGTTCTCTGGGTTCCTCTCTGTCGGACGGAGCTTCCTGCTTGCATATGCGATCACTTTCTCTTGGCCATTCTGCTTCTGACTTAGAACAGCGCCCAGCCCTTCGTTGCTGGCATCTGTATACAGCAGGAACGGTTGGCTGTAGTCAGGGTAGGCTAGGATCTCATCGCCTGTCAGGATCTCCTTCATCTCCTGAAACGACTCAGCTTGCTCCTTACCCCAGTGGAATGGGGGATTTATGCCTTTGTGGGATTGCCCTACCAGGAGGTCTTGCAGATGAGCTGCTTTCTTGGTATAGTCCTTTACGAACCTCCAGTAGTATCCTACTAGTCGCAAGAACTGACGCACCTCCTTGAGGTTCTTCGGCTCCGGACACTTCTGGATGGCAGTGACCTTCTCCGGGTCTGGTGCTACCCCTTCCGGACTGACAATGTGCCCCAGGTACTGTACCTTTCTCTTGAGCAGGTGGCACTTTGAGGGCTTCAACTTCATCCCGTACTGGGACAGTGACTCAAATACCTCTGCCAGGTGTTTCAAGTGGTCCTCGTACGTTCTGGAGTACCCTATTACATCGTCCAGGTAAAGTAACACAGTCTCGAAGTTGCGGTGTCCCAGGCAGCACTCCATCAACCTCTGGAACGTTCCGGGGGCATTGCAGAGTCCAAACGGCATACTGTTGAACTCGCAGAGTCCCATAGGGGTGGTGAAGGCCGTTTTCTCCTGATCCTCCTCAGCCACAGCTACTTGCCAATACCCACTAGTGAGGTCAAGGGTGGAAAAGTAATGTGCAGACTTTAAGGCACCTAGGGACTACTCTATGCGTGGTAAAGGGTATGCATCTTTATGTGTAATGCGATTTACTTGACGGTAATCTACACACATTCTCATGCTCCCGTCCTTTTTCCTAACTAGCACTAAGGAGCTGCCCAGTGACTACAACTATCCCTTATTACCCCCCGCCTTTCTCATGTCTTGCAACATCTCCTTTGCCTTCTGGTAGTGAGCTGGTGGTATAGGCCTGTAACGTTCTTTGATTGGGGGATGGTCGCCTGTGGGGATATGGTGTTGAACCCCCTTAACCCTCCCAAAGTCAAGTGGATGTTTACTGAACACCTGAGAGTATTCTTGAACCACCCAGTGTACACCCTGTTTTTGATGGGCAGGAGTGGTGTATGTCCCAACATGGAGCTGTTGACACCAATCCTCCACCTGGGTTGCAGGGTCATTATCCTCCACTTCATCTGGTGAGGTTAAGGACTCCGCCTTGTGAATGCAGTTGTTATCTACAGCATGTAATTTGGCAACAGTAGCATAACGGGGAAATCTGACCTCATCTTCCCCACAATTGAGAAGACGGACGGGCACCCTCCCATTGCGTACATCCACCATTCCCCTGGTGGTTAAGAGCGTGGGTCTATGTTCGGAGCAAAGGGGTTCTACTACTGCCTGGTAGCTCTGTCCTCTAAGACCTATAGCAGCTCTACACCAGATGAGCATTTCACTCATTGGGGGGGATGACAATGGGTATTGGGACCGTCACCCGCACATTACCGATTTCACCTTCTGTTAACCTTACTTGCTGTTGGTACATCAGTACTCGGATCTCCTTCTGCAGCGCCCTCCTCTGTCTTGGTCTGGCAGTGTCAGCTATCTGTTGGAGCAAGAACACAACTTCTCCCAAACAGTTACCAACAATGTTAGTGCCAAGTACCATATACGGATTAGTGTCATCAGGATTAGTCTCTACTAGAATTAGCCCCAGGTCCTTCAGCTCCACTCTCCCCTCCTTTACAGTCACATTCTTAACCCCGATTAGGTTAAGGGGGAGTCCATTTGAGGCATAAACAGAAAGATTTGGAGCTGGCGGACGTAGGTCATCCATGGACCAGAACCTCTTGTAGAGGACGTCAGGCATGATGGTTACCTGAGATCCCGTGTCCAGCAGAGCATGCGTCGGGATCCTGTCCAGCACAATGGACAGGAAAGGTCTTTCTCCGACGAACCTGTTGTACCAGTCTGATGGGCCTGGGGAATTTACTCCTGGGTGTCGGCCCTCGGCCCCAGGGTTTTCTCATTTAAAGGACAATTCTGGGCGGTGTGTCTGGTCTTACGGCAGCGGTAGCAGGTAGTGTCCCTCGGCGGACGGCGCTGGTCACTGGTCCTCGTAGAGGGTGGTGTTGGCCTCCTCCTCCTTCGCATCCAGGAGACATCCTCAGGGCTATCGGCTAACAGAATTTTCCCTCCTTCCTCGGGCTTCGTCTGCAGCTGCAGGGCACTCAGCACAGTGGTCAGGGTTTTGCTCAACTGACGCACTTCAGAGCGCAGACTGTCCAGTTCTCTAGGGGACGTTGCTGGAACCTTAGCTTCAGCAGCCACTGGGGAAAAGGTGGGTGTAGCAGGTACTGGGGTAGCCCCACCCTGGTAACATTAGATGGCATTTGTTTCCAGGGGCTGCAGTCCTTTTATAGCCATGTCCTTAAGATTATCAAAAGTGGCATCTGGATGATCCAGGGACCACCAACGCACAGTCCTGCTCTCCTCTGGAGACCTCAGTCCCCGGACAAACTGGTCCTTCAGCATTTTATTCTCATTTTCTATGCTGGTTGGGCTAACCTGTTTCAGAGCCCGCAGGGCCCCCTGTAGATGCCAGGCGTAGTCCCAAACATTGTTCTCCAGTTGTTGGGAACAGTTGTAGAACCTCATCCGGAGGTCCGCCTCAGTAAGATCCTCAAAGACAGCCTTTAGCTTTTGAAATATTGCGGACACTGACTCCTGGTCTGCGGCCGACCATGTTTCCACTTCCCGTTCCGCAGCACCAGTCAGTTGTCCCAATACAACAGCAGCTCTTTGCTTGCCTGTCATAGAGTACATGTCTAAGATACCGCATATCTTCCGTTTGAATCCAGACAGGGTATCGGGTTTGCCGTTGTACTGGGGGAGCCACTTTGCTCCAGGAATGTACGGTAGTGTTATAGGAATGACAGGGGTTACAGGCACTGCTGGTGGAGTGGCCGCCTCGGCCTGCCCAGCGTCGGGCACGGGTTGAGCATCAGGGACATTGGCCGGTATCCAGGCGTTGTGCTGTTCGTCAGACATTCTGGCGCCCCCCTAGCTAACAGTGGTCTACCTTCTAGTTTTTCTACCGGTAGGCCGCAGCTCCGCAGGTGACGATTGTCTTCAGGACCTTGCGTCGCTTACGTCCTACGTCAGAGCGTTTGGCGACGCTCCTTACAGGACCGGGCACTTCCTGGTTTAACGTCGAGGCGTGGGGCGTGTTTGGGGCTTTGCGCTCTTTTGCAGGTGCGCCCCTTAGTTTCCCGTGGTTACGCCCTTCTTCTCGCTCGGCGGCCCAACAATGGTGGTAATCTTCACCACAGTCAAATATACAGTTCACTTCAATAAAGGCGCACAGTACCCGGTGGCAACGGGCATAACACTCCGTCGTTGCAGCGGGCACGCTATCCTGTTCGTGACGGCAGGACGAGGTGACAAGCCCAGGGGGATGGGGAATACTCGGGTACCCGGGCCTTTAACCTGGCCTTGGGGATGTCGTGGTGGTCGGCTCCCGGGCCCGTACCCTGGGGTCACTCTTTAAAAAGGGGCTAATAGATTTCTTAGTTTTATGAAAGTTCGTGATGCCACCTGTGGCTTCTGGTGAGAATCACCAGCGCTGCGCAGTCCACTGAGGCTGATGATAAGGCAGCTCGATGGTATAGCTCCCCACAGGTGGAGCTGGGCCTCAGGGCAGCATACGGAAAGGGGAATGCAGGACAGGCGAGACCCAGCCGGGTCTGAGCAAGAACAGGGACAGACACGATAGTCACTTCAGTACCTTTTACTGATGGAAATTCAGGCACGTCCCGGAGCACTGTAGGGTGAAGGGTGCATGTCAGGATCCTCCCCAATGAGCGGGTGTAGGACCTCCTGTTACTTGCCTCTGCGTAGTAAGTTTCTGACCTGCCTGGAGCTAGGCCTAACTTTGTCTCTGTCCTACGCTGGCTGACCTTGTGGTAGGGCCTTTCCTTGGAGTATATGCTCCTCAGCTTGCGGGGCCTATGTGTCTCCCGGCTCTGTTACATATCAGCACTTTAGCGATCCTGGGACCTGTAGTTCTCCAGGGATCCCGTTTATACCTTACTGGGTCGTAGTGATCCCGATAAGCTTCGGACCCGGTGTCCGGTAAAGTCTTCGGGGTGAGCTAGTTAAGCTCCTCTGCCCTCTATGTACTAACTTTCCACTCGCCTTCGGCCTACTCGGGCCCTCACTAGGCTACTCACACTAATGGCAGCTTGCCGCGCTTCGCCGATCTTATGGCGCCGGCACACCTTAAGCTCCCTATTCAGAGCTTCAACTGAGTCTGGACTGTGTTCCACTGCAGGCTGACATCTTTCAGGCTTCTCTACTGCAGGAACTCTCTCAACAGACTTGGCTCTCTGTCTACTCCAGACTGAACTGCCTGGCTCCACCTTCCCTATTTATATCCCTAACGGGCTCCCTCTGCTGGTCTGAGGTGGAAGGTGGAGATGTGTGAATGTTTATGGGGGCCTCTTGTGGAGGAATCCATCAATCCAGGATCTGTGATACCAAGCGCAGCTGGGCGTCACACTAAGCATCTCTGGGAACTCCTTCAAGATTGTTTGAAGACCATTTCTGGTCACTACCTCTTGAACTCATCAAGAGAATGCCAAGAGTGTGCAAAGCAGTCATCAAAGCAAAAGGTGGCTACTTTGAAGAACCTAGAATATAAGACATATTTTCAGTTGTTTCACACTTTTTTGTTAAGTATATAATTCCACAAGTGTTAATTCATAGTTTTGATGCCTTCAGTGTGAATGTACAATTTTCAAAGTCATGAAAATACAGAAAAATCTTTAAATGAAAACGTGTGTCCAAACTTTTGGTCTGTACTGTATATAGGACTGAGGAAGAAGTTTTGATAACTTTGATACTAGCAGCGCAGGAATGCACAACAAATGTGGAAAAGCATACATTTGTTAAATTAATCAGGCAAAAATCAGTGGAAATTTTTATTCACTTATAGCTGATGACAATAATTAATTTTGTTGTAGCATGTCTGCCTGTCTACTATGTACTATAATTCTCTACTGCCACAAGTGACTATGCACCTACAAAGCTTGTTATCTCCTGTATGTCTATTCTATTTTATCTATACTGTTACGATGCTGCAGCTGCTGTTGAGAATGAAAATGCTGGTACTACGTAGCCACACATCTCCCACCTGTCCATTATGTTGCATACTCTGCTGTTGCTGTTGTTGTTACTGCCACTGCAGATAGATAGCAACACATCTCTTGCCTGCTCACTCTACACAGTGCTGTTGCTGCAGCAGCCAGTACTATCCCTGCACTGCCGCACATCACCTGGCTGTCTGTCATTTTGTATACTCTGCTCTATTCTGTCTCTGTCACTGCAAGTAAGCAGCCACACAACTCCTACCTGTCCATTGGGTTCTATACTGTGTGTGCATTTTTTGGCAAGTGAGCATTTTGGCCATATGACCATTTTTATGCAAATTTTCCAGCTCAAAGCTGTTTAAACGTGAATGCTTATTGGATGAAGCAGATCAGGTGATGTGCATTTATGTAATGAGGGAGGATGTGACCAAAGGATATCAACAGTCTTTATAAGGGTGTGCAGAATTATTACTCTATAAATGTGCGTATAGGAAGAGACCTGTCACTAAAGAGGAAGGGGGCATGATCCCTGACAAGCTTTAAGCACTCAATGCTCAATGACATATATATAAAAAATCCATTTAAATTTATGATGCTAAAAGGAGAAAAATGGAGCCGCCAGAATGACGTTTTTTGATTACTGTAACACTGACGAAAATGCAATAAGAAGGGATTAAAATGTATATAACCCAAAATGGTTGTCATAAAAACAACCAATTGCCACGGAAAAAAAGCCCTGACACAGCTCCTTTGACAGAAAGTTACAGATAGGTTTAGGCCTCAGAAAATGGCTGCACAAACCAAATATATTTATTTACAAAGTTCAGAATTTTTTAAAGGGAATATGTCATCAGATTATTGCTACCTCATCTCAGAGCAGCATAATGTAGGAAAAAAGACCCCAACAATGATCACTTTGCTTACTGGGTGCAGCAGATCTGATACAATTAGAGTTCTTAGATTTCTCTTGTAGCAGATCTGAGAAATCTAACCCTGCCCACACCAGGCTCTATGTGTACATTATATATTGACAGTGAGCTGTTTATCACAGAAGGGGGTGTGGTCGGTCGACTTTGCACAAGGCTGCTAGTCATGGTAATGATAATCTCCTAGTTATAAAACTTTCATTGTAAGTAAATAACTGCACCAGCCAAAAAAGTGAAACATCGCTGAATTCAGTATTTTAACCCCTACCTCATGCTATCCTCAGATTGCTGACATATTCCCTTTAAGCCTCTAAAATAGTAAAAAAACTAAAAATGTTTAGCATCAAGATAATAACGCTGACCTGGCAAAATCATTATGCCCGGTCGTTTTTACTACACAATTAATACCATAACCCTCCCCCCCCCCCAAAATAAATAAATAACGGAATTGCATTTTATTTAATCATTTCACCGCACCCGGACATTTTTTGCCATTTTCCCTTACTCTATGTGGTAAAATGAATGGTGTCATTCAAAACTACAATTTGTCCCACAAAATAAAACCAGGCTTTCATATGTCTATGTTGATGGAGAAATAAAAAGTTATAGTTATTTGAAAGAAAGGAGAAAAAAAACTTAAAACACAAAAAACAAAAGGGTGCTATGTCCTTAAAGGGGTTTAAAAAAGAAGTGTGTTTTTCCTGATACACCTCCATTTTTCAGAGTAAAGCATACCTGCCTGAAATGACAGAGCTAGTCTCTGATTCATGCTGCCCATAGTTTGGGCAATATGAATGAGTTGTCAGGTTCATTTTAACATGTTTTGAGTGCATTCAAAAAAATATCACTTATTATTAACCCAGATACTGGAGGATATTTTCTCTTTTTTTAATTTTAAATATCACAGAAAGCTTTCCTATTACTAAAGCTTTCCTTACTCCTGCTTTATATTTATTAACTTTTTGAATGGTTTGCAGTAAGTTATAAAAATGCTAACTATCCTGTTCAAAATTTGATTTTTTAATGGTCTCATGGCTCTCACCGTACATCCGACATAAAGCAAACGGCACTCGATGCGCTCAATGGTGTATACCACATTGTTGCAATTACAATTAATATATGTTGAATAGGGTAACTATGGTATGGTTGCCTGTGGAGTTTGCAAATGTTTTAGAAGGATTAGCATAATTGGACAGTAAATTCAGATGGCATCTGCAGCAAAATAAACCCTTAACATGTAGCCATGCTGCCTCGGTTTATTTTGCTACAGATCCCACCCATGTAAGATGTGAAACTATGCTAAACTTTCTTAAACATTTGCTGACTCAACTGGTTACCATAGATACCCTATTCAAAATAACGTCAATAGTGATAGGGAGCACTAAAATGCTTGGGTGCTCGATGCTCGGGTCGAGCACATTGGAATACTCAGGTGCTCGACCCGAGCAACGAGCCCAATGTAAGTCTATGGGAAACTCGAGCATTTTTCTGACGGCTCCCCCCGATGGTCGGCAGAGGGCCTAAAAAATTGCCCAAATCGAAGGAAACAGTGCTCAAATGAAATGGGAACAGCATGGGTAAGAACTCTGGGAGCATTTCTGACTCCCAGGTCACTTCTGTCAACAACGTTGCGCCACTTTTACGGACTCACTATAAAACATACAAAAACAAAACCAAAATGGATTTTCCTGGGAAATATGTTAAGGAACATCCTTTCCAGGGTAATGACTTGTATATAAAGAAAAATAAATAACCAAAAATAAAAATGATCCTCCACACCTTGGGCTATTTTCACACATAGCATTTTTGATGCGTTTTTGCAATTTTGCATTGCTTTCTACCGTGACAAATGCATTCACCAGGAAATGTCATTTTAACATTTTACAACCTTATCTGGCCATATGGTGTGTGAGATATCATCAAACACATCGTGTTTAATTTATGAAGGAGGGACTCTGAAAGTCACAAAGCCTATTTTTATAGGGCCATCAGGCGGTCTTTACTATTCTTAAAGGGCCAGCAGTCGGCCCTCACTACTCTTAGAGAGCCATCAGCCGGCTATGTTTTATTGTTCCCATTACTAAAGAGTGGACGCACCCCAATAGTCCTTTGAAGAGAATTAGAGGAGGGCCTCCTGAAAACAATGTTCCCATTATTAGATAGTAAGTCTCCCATTGTGTTTGTCTATGCAGTGAATGCAAGGGTTGCCAAAAATTTGGAGGCATTCCAATGCAACTTGAAAGAGATGTGGAGGTCAGAGGGCCTCCTGAAAACAATGTTCCCATTATTAGGAAGTGTGTCTCCCATAGTGTTTGCCTATGCAGTGAATGCAAGGATTGCAAAAATTTTGGAGGCACTCCAATACCCCTTGGAAGAGACGTGTAGGTCAGACGGCCTCCTGAAAATAATGTTCCCATTATTAGGAAGTGGGTCTCCCATTGTGTTTGCCTATGCAGTGAATTCAAGGGTTTCCAAAAATTTGGAGGCACTCCAATGCCCCTTGGAAGAGACGTAAAGGAGGGCCTCTTGAAAACAATGTTCCCATTATTAGGAAGTGGGTCTCCCATTGTGTTTTCCTATGCAGTGAATGCAAGGGTTTCCAAAAATTTGGAGGCACTCCAATGCCCCTTGGAAGAGATGTAAAGGAGGGCCTCTTGAAAAATTTTTTTCCTATTATTAGGAAGTGGGTCTCCCATTGTGTTTGCCTATGCAGTGAATGCAAGGGTTGTCAAAAATTTGGAGGCACTCCAATGCCCCTTGGAAGAGACGTGGAGGAGTGCCTCATAAAAAAATGCTCCTATTAGAAAGGAGCGGGTCTCCTATACTTGTAATGCCCATGCACTAAGTGTATGGACTGACAAAAATTTACCCCTGGGGGGGTATACATGAACATACTGTATAAAAATATATTTTTGCGGGCATCATAAACACCCTTTAAAAAAATTATGTGGGTGTTGCATCATGGACCACGGTCACCCTGATGATGTGGTGTAGGATGAGGATGAGGAGAGGGAGGAGGACAAGAGCAAATAGTCAAAATCAGAAAGCATATACTGTAGTATGAACATGAAAAATGGCTATTTTATATTTCAAATCCATATTGAAATAAAATAGGAACCAGACATGTCAGCATTTGTAGGTATCCTACCTCAGTAGACCAGTAGTCATTAGTCCAGACATACTAAAACATAGCTTTAGTTTAAGTTTGCTAACAGTCTGAGGTTTAATCTCTATTACTGAAGGGAAGTAGCCTTTTGTATACGCTGTGTATGTCATCCGATAAAGAACCAGAGACAGACGATTGCACAATATTGTAAATAAGACTATTGGCATATGGCTTAAGATGGAGATGCTTATTATAGTACCAAAAATATAAGTGGCTATCTGAAACCCATTATGATGTATCCAACCTTTACTTAATATTCTGATTATATATTCTGTGTTAAGGTATACTTTCTCTGTGAATGTACAGCATCTCACTGATGCATAGCTTCTTAACACAATATACTGTCTGGGAAGAAAATCTTGTTCTGATTTATAACCCGATGTAGGATTTACTCTTATCATATGTAAACATTATGACAGAAGTAGAATGGTCTGTGAACAGGTCTTGTCCGGCATTGCTTATCTGTAATACCTGGCCACTGTCACGGGATTGGAATGTTGGACAACAACCTATGAACTTTCATGGTTACGTAATATTAGGTTGGGTAAGCCTTTTTCTAAAATGTATAAAGCTGTTGAAGAATTCAGTTATGAGAGAAGCATTGAGGACCTGTGAAGAGGACGCTCTTCACAGTGTAGGACCTAGTATGCATTCTCTGCCCATCGCTGAATGCTTCTCCAGCTGAAGTTTCTGGACAGATGATGTACATGCTACTAGGGAAATCTTTTTCTTCTTCTACCTAATAGAAAGTATGTAACCTTTATAAGTATTTAACCTTTGTAACCTTTTATCTACAAAAGTGTACACAATATCATAATATCATACTATTTCTTTGATTCTGTATTTTATCTTTCAAATTAACTATTATAAATAAAATTGTTTTATATTACAAGTGGTTGCCTTCTTTAAAGCTGTATCCGAACCTTATTGCTAAAAACTGGGCAATACAATATACCCATGTCTGGGTGTGAAGAGAAGCATGGGAATACACCTCCCAAAAAAAAACACTGGATTTGAGTTTATGTTACGCTGCTATCATTCGGTGGTGTTGAGAAGTCTGGCCCGATCCAGCCCTAGTTCATTTTTATACGAGTCAGCCTGTCAGCATTTTCAGTTGACAGGCAGATGCACTTATCAGTTATAATTCCACCAGTGGCACTAAAAACCCACTCTGATAAAATGCTGGCAGCAGGGCAGGCCAGGACCTCCAAACCATAGAGAGACAGTTCATTTCACCTACCCAGTTTGGATACCCAATAATTATAAGGCACAGAGGAATCACGGAGGACGTTGGTACGGTCGGCAAGGTACTCACTCAGCATCTTCCCAATCTTTGCACTCCTTGTGAGAGAGCCCCACACCTCAGGGCCTGTGCGATGGGAGGGTCTGAGAAAACTGTCCCAGAACTTTGACAGTGTTCTCCTGTCTCTGCTGGTTTTCATTTGTGTCTATCTCGCCTGTACTATTTGGTTGTCCAAAGAACTGTGACCTCTGCCGCCAGCGTTTTAAGATGGGAATTTTTTTAATTGTTCCGCAACAAGGGCCTCCTGGTACTGCCCCATTTTTGTAGACCTGTCCACTTCAGGAATAAGAGATATAAAGTTCTCCTTGTAGCTTGGGTCTAGAAGTGTCACCAACCAGTAATGACTGTCACCCAAAATTTTGAGAACGCGAGGGTCATGGGAAAAGCAGCGTAACAAAAACTCAGCCATGCGTGCCAGACTGCTAACAGTCAAGACTTCCGTGTCCTCACCAAGAGGATGACTGACCATGCTCTCCTCCTCCTTCTCCACCTCCTCCTCTCTGTCCTCTGGCCATCCATGCTCAACAGACGGTATGACAGTTGTGCAGGTAGTACCATCTATAGTGCATGAAACTAGCTCCTGTTCTTCCTCCTCCTCCTCCTCTTCATCATTGTCACCCAATCCACGTTGGGATGAGATGAGACTGAGCTGTGTGTAATCACCCTATGTGGTTCCTTGCTCCATCTCATCGTGCTCCGCCTGCAATTCATCCTCTTTGATTGTGAGCAGAGAGCATTTCAGAAGACAGAGAAGCGGGATTGGGTAGATAATTATGGCATCATCGCCGCTCACCATCTTGGTGGAGTCCTCAAATTTTTGGAGGATGGCACATATGTCCACTCCTGAGGTCTTATGTGTGGAGCCTGAACTGAATACAGACGGCCTTTTTGATGCTGGTACTCAACAACTGCCATCTTCTGCTCACAAATCCTTCCCAACATCTGCAGTGTAGAGTTCCAATGCATGCGGAAATCACACACCAGTTGTAGCGTCGGCGTCCCTGCCTCCTGCTAGGCAGGGACGCTGTTCCCCTCACCTCTCTGCTCCGTGTCTGGCGGCTTCCTCCCGCTCTGCTTGCAGTGCCCGCTCTCCCCCGGTCACTGTGCTTAGGGCGCTCGCGCTCCCCCTCTCTTAAAGGGGCCGCGCGCGTCGCCCTAAGGAGTCCCCGGCCAATGGCCGGAGGATCCCTCCATATATAAGGCACCTCCTCCAAAATGGAGGTGCCCGAGCAATGTTGTTGCACTGTTCACTACTCTGCTTCAGCCCTCAGGTCCCGTTTCCAGTTACCTGCCAGTTTCCTGCCAGTTTCGTGCCAGTTTGCCATCTGCTACCTGCCTGTTAGCCTACCTGGAGGCTCCGCCGTCACGTGCTGTGACCACCTGCCAGTCCAGAGACTCTTGCCCGCTCACCTGGGAGCACTCATCTGCTACCTGCCTGTTAGCCTACCTGGAGGCTCCGCCATCACGTGCTGTGACCACCTGCCAGTCCAGAGACTTTTGCCCGCTCACCTGGGAGCGCTCATCTGCTACCTGCCTGTTAGCCTACCTGGAGGCTCCGCCGTCACGTGCCGTGACCACCTGCCAGTCCAGAGACTCTTGCCCGCTCACCTGGGAGCGCTCATCTGATACCTGCCTGTTAGCCTACCTGGAGGCTCCACCGTCACATGCTGTGACCACCTGCTTATCCAGAGACTCTCGCCTGCTCACCTTGGAGCACTCATCTGCCATCTGCCTGCTAGCCTACCTGGAGGCTCAGCCGTCACAGGTCGTACCTGCCCGTTTACCCAGAGACTGTCCCGGTCACTTGCTGTGACCTCCTGCCCGTTTACCCAGAGACTGTCCCGGTCACTTGCCGTGACCTCCTGCCCGTTTACCCAGAGACTGTCCCGGTCACTTGCCGTGACCTCCTGCCCGTTTACCCAGAGACTGTCCCGGTCACCTGCTGTGACTGCCTGCCTGTCTTCCCTGGTCGCCACCCGCTTCCTTACAAGGACCGCCCCCTTGTATAAGTTGCTCAGAGGTTCCGCCTCCCAGACCCGTTACAGTTTGCTCGGGCCATGGAACCCGGTGGCACCCAAGCTCCCTCGCTCTCGGACCTTTGTCATGAACTGTCCCGACAGAGGTCCCAACAGGAGTCCATCCTGGGTCACCTGCGGAATGTCAATACTCGCCTGGACACTTTAACTGCCCCACCAGCAACCACCGCTAGTGTCATGACTCGCAGCCCGGCTGCTCCTCTGCCCACCAATACCATAGTATCCTGCTCTGGAATCCGGCTTTCTGCACCTCCTCGCTTCGGAGGCGACTCCGCTCACGCTCGGGGCTTCATTAACCAGTGCACCCTGCACTTTGAACACCAGTCCCACCAGTTTAATTCCGACCGGGCCAAAGTAGCCTTCATCATGTCCCATCTCATGGGAGAGGCACTGGCTTGGCTAAATCCTCTATGGGAGAGAGGAGACCCTCTGGTGTCCAACCTGCCAGCCTTTCTCACGGCTTTCCGGAAGGTCTTCGACGAACCCGAACGGAAGACCTCATCCGCCTCATCTCTGCTACGCCTCCGTCAAGGGAGTCTCACCGTGGGCCAATATGCCATACGGTTCCGTACCCTTGCTTCGGAGCTGGCCTGGGATAACGACGCCCTGGTGTCCGTCTTCTGGGAGGGTCTGTCCGGCCGTATTAAAGATGAACTCGCCGGTCGGGACATTCCTACCACTCTTGACGACTTGATTACACTTGCCACCCGGATTGACATCCGGTTCCAGGAGCGCGCTAGGGAGATCACCCGTGAGAGGAGGATTCCACGTCTAGTCCCTACCTTCCAGAGACCCGTCACTCCCTCTGTTACTCCCCAGGCACACTCACCTGAGCCTATGCAGGTCGACCAGACCAAGATGGTCAAGACCCTTCAAGACTTACGTCGTGCCGAAGGGAGCTGTTTCTACCGTGGCAGTAAGGAGCACCGGATCCGTTCCTGCCCTGAGAGGTCGGGAAACGCCTGTGTCTAGGATCGCTCAGAGAGGTCGCCCTAGACAAAAGTAAACCCTCTCCATCCCTGATGCTGTCTGTTTCTATCTTCTGCGGAGAGAACCGCTATTTTGAACTGGCTCAACTTGACTCTGGAGCTGCTGGAAATCTCATCTCTCAATCCCTGGTAGAAAAATACCACATTCCCACCAAACCTCTGGCCGTACCTTTATCTGTGGCCGCCGTGGATGGGGGTCTCTTACCACATCCCATCCAACTCATCACCGAATCTCTGACTCTACAGGTGGGAATGCTGCATTCTGACAGCATCTCCTTTCATGTTCTGCCTGGACTCTCTCACGCACTATTGCTTGGCCTGCCTTGGCTCCAGAAACATGCACCCGTGCTTGACTGGCAGACCGGAGAGGTCCTTCGCTGGGGACAGGACTGCCATAAGACTTGTCTAGTTCCCGTTCGTCCTGCCCGTCCTTCTCCTACCCCAGCCAATCTGCCCGGTCTTCCGGTTCCCTATTGGTCTTATGCGGATGTCTTCAATAAAAAAGAGGCAGAGACTTTACCTCCTCATAGACCATACGACTGCCCAATCGACCTGATGCCCGGCTCTACTCCTCCCCGTGGGCGAATCTACCCTTTGTCCGCTGCTGAAACCCGGTCCATGTCTGAATATATTGAGGAGAACCTGGCCCGGGGATTTATCCGGAAATCTACCTCCCCGGCGGGAGCAGGCTTCTTCTTTGTCAAAAAGAAGGACGGCTCACTCCGTCCATGTATAGACTATAGAGGCCTAAACCAGATTACTGTGAAGAATAAATACCCCCTTCCGCTTATTCCTGAATTATTTGACCGTCTGAGGGGGGCTAGAATCTTCACCAAACTGGATCTCCGTGGGGCGTATAACCTGGTCCGTATCCGTCAGGGGGATGAGTGGAAGACGGCATTCAATACCCGGGACGGCCACTATGAGTACCTTGTGATGCCCTTCGGTCTCTGTAACGCTCCTGCCGTCTTTCAAGAGTTGGTCAATGACATCTTCCGTGATCTTCTCTACTCCTGCGTGGTGGTGTACCTGGACGATATCTTGGTCTTCTCTCCGGATCTTCCTACTCACCGGAGGGACGTTCGTCAGGTCCTGCTCAGGCTCAGGCAGAACCACCTCTACGCTAAATATGAGAAGTGCCTCTTTGAGCAGACCTCTCTTCCATTTCTGGGCTACATAATCTCTCAGACAGGTCTACAAATGGATCCTAAGAAACTGTCTGCCATCCAGAAGTGGCCCCGACCAGAGGGGTTGAAGGCTATTCAGCGGTTCCTGGGCTTCGCCAACTATTACCGCCTGTTCATACCGCACTTCTCTTCCCGGACCGCCCCTATCTCTGCTCTCACCCGTAAAGGTACGAACCCCAGAGAATGGCCGCCCGAAGCAGAGGAGGCATTTCTTTCCTTAAAACAGGCCTTCCTCTCCGCCTCGGTGCTGCATCGTCCGGACGGCAACAAACAATTCTTCCTAGAAGTTGACGCCTCCTCCTCCGGAGCTGGGGCGGTACTTAACCAAAAATCTTCTTCCGGAAGAAAGGTAACCTGCGGCTTTTTCTCCAAACTTTTCTCCTCTTCTGAGCGCAATTATTCTATAGGAGACCGAGAATTGTTGACCATTAAGATGGCACTGGAGGAGTGGCGTTACCTGCTCGAGGGGGCTCTCCACCCGGTAATAATTTACACTGACCACAAGAACTTGGCATATCTCCAGAGCGCCCAGAGACTTAACCCGCGCCATGCCCGGTGGTCTTTGTTTTTTCCCGCTTTGATTTCATTCTTCATTTTCGTCCGGCTGACAAAAACATCAAAGCTGACGCCCTGTCCCGATCCTTTCTGGTGTCTGATCTTGAGGAGGAGCCTAAACACATCATCGATCCCGCCAGAGTAATGCAGGTAGCCCCCGTGGGCCTAAATCGTCTCCCTCCCGGTAAGACGTTCGTAACGGAGTCCGATCGGGAGAAGATTCTACACTGGGGTCACTCGTCTAAGCTAGCTGGGCACGCCGGTCAGAAAAAGACCCTCCAGCTTATTACCCGGCACTACTGGTGGCCTACCCTGCACAAGGATGTAATTGACTTTGTTTCTGCCTGTGTGTCCTGCGCCCGCAACAAAGTTCCGAGACACCTGCCTGCCGGCCGCCTTCTTCCTCTGCCTGTGCCTGCTGCCCCGTGGCAACATATAGCTATGGACTTCATAACAGATCTCCCCGTCTCTGCCGGTTGTACGGTCATTTGGGTGGTCGCTGACCGCTTTTCAAAAATGGCTCATTTTATTCCCCTGCCAGGCCTCCCATCTGCTCCCGAGCTAGCTAAAGACTTTATCCGCCACATCTTCCGTCTCCATGGTCTGCCTCTCCACATCGTGTCGGATCGTGGGGTTCAGTTCACCTCACGCTTCTGGAGAGCGACATGTAAACTGCTCGACATCACCCTGGACTTCTCCTTCGCTTACCACCCACAGTCCAATGGTCAAGTGGAGCTGATCAATCAGAATTTGACCAGTTACCTCCGGCACTTCGTTAATGCCCACCATTCAGACTGGGTGGATCTCCTACCATGGGCCGAGTTCTCTTACAGCAATCACGAGAGCGAATCTACTTCTAAATTCCCGTTTTTTGTAGTCTTCGGTCAGCATCCTCGGATGCCTTTTCCTGTCTCCACCTCTGTGGACAACCCGGCCGCGGAATCTCTCATTAGCAAATTTTCCTCCATTTGGGAGAGTACCCGATCCGCACTCCTTCAGTCGTCCGAGCGGATGAAGAGACACGCCGACAAAAAACGCCTGGATTCCCCACAATTTCGTCCCGGAGATAAAGTCTGGCTCTCATCCAAATATGTCCGGCTCAAGATTCCTTCCTATAAGTTAGGGCCTCGGTTCATCGGCCCACTGGAGGTTATCAAACAGATCAACCCGGTGGCCTATAAATTGAAACTCCCGGCCAACTTACGGATCCCCAACTCCTTCCATGTATCTCTTCTCAAACCCGTGGTACTTAACTCCTTTTCGAAGTCTACAGGTACGCCTCCTGCTCCGGTTTCTGCTGAAGACGAGTTTGAGGTAGAGAACATTCTGGCCACCAAAAGGGTGAGAGGAAAGACCTTTTTTCTAGTGGATTGGAAGGGGTTTGGTCCTGAGGAGAGAACATGGGAGCCCCGGGAGAACATCCATGCCCCTCTCATCCTTGCTAAATTTCTGTCTGGCCTAAAAAAGGGGGGGCCTAAAGGGGGGGGTACTGTAGCGTTGGCGTCCCTGCCTCCTGCTAGGCAGGGACGCTGTTCCCCTCACCTCTCTGCTCCGTGCCTGGCGGCTTCCTCCCACTCTGCTTGCAGCGCCCGCTCTCCCCCGGTCACTGTGCTTAGGGCGCGCTCCCCCTCTCTTAAAGGGGCCGCACGCGTCGCCCTAAGGAGTCCCCGGCCAATGGCCGGAGGATCCCTCCATATATAAGGCACCTCCTCCAAAATGGAGGTGCCCGAGCAATGTTGTTGCACTGTTCACTACTCTGCTTCAGCCCTCAGGTCCCGTTTCCAGTTACCTGCCAGTTTCCTGCCAGTTTCCTGCCAGTTTGCCATCTGCTACCTGCCTGTTAGCCTACCTGGAGGCTCCGCCGTCACGTGCTGTGACCACCTGCCAGTCCAGAGACTCTTGCCCGCTCACCTGGGAGCGCTCATCTGCTACCTGCCTGTTAGCCTACCTGGAGGCTCCGCCGTCACATGCTGTGACCACCTGCTTATCCAGAGACTCTCGCCTGCTCACCTGGGAGCACTCATCTGCCATCTGCCTGCTAGCCTACCTGGAGGCTCAGCCGTCACAGGTCGTACCTGCCCGTTTACCCAGAGACTGTCCCGGTTACTTGCTGTGACCTCCTGCCCGTTTACCCAGAGACTGTCCCGGTCACTTGCCGTGACCTCCTGCCCGTTTACCCAGAGACTGTCTCAGTCACTTGCTGTGACCTCCTGCCTGCTTACCCAGAGACTGTCCCGGTCACTTGCCGTGACCTCCTGCCCGTTTACCCAGAGACTGTCCTGGTCACCTGCTGTGACTGCCTGCCTGTCTTCCCTAGTCGCCACCCGCTTCCTTACAAGGACCGCCCCCTTGTATAAGTTGCTCAGAGGTTCCGCCTCCCAGACCCGTTACACCAGTCTGTTAGCCAGAAGCTGCAAACACTGCTGAAACACAGCAAGGGCGGCGAAAGCTGTAACTGACTTTCTAAAATGGGCACACAGGCAGCGTACTTTAACAAGCAGATCGGGCAGCTCCGGGTAGGACTTGAGAAACCGCTGAACCACAAGGTTAAGCACATAGGCCAGGCATGGTATGTGTGTGAGCTCGCCTCGCCTCAGAGCCGCCACCAGGTTCCGGCCATTGTCACACACGACCATGCCTGGCTGTAGGTTCAGCTGTGTGAGCCACAGATCTACCTGCTCTTTCAGAGTTGTCCAAAGCTCTACAGTAGTGTGCGGTTTGTCACCTAAGCATATTAGCTTCAGCACAGACTGTTGGCGCTTGGCCGAGGCAGTGCTGCAGTGCTTCCAGCTTGTGACTGATGTGGTCATTTTGGAGATGGAGGCTGAAGAGGAGGAGGAGGCTGAGGAGGATGAGGTGCAGGAGCTGTAGACTGTGGGGGCAACCCTGATTGACCAAGGGCCCGCAATCCTTGGTGTCGGCAGGACGTGTTCCGTCCCAAGGTCTGACTGGGTCCCGGCTTCCACTATGTTAATCCAGTGTGCCGTCAGCAAGATTTACCATCCCTGCCCACAAGCACTTGTCCAAGTGTTCGTGGTTAGGTGGGCTTTCCCGGTAACTGCATTTTTAAGGACACGGCTAATGTTTTGGGACACGTGCTTGTCTAACGCGGGGACGGCACTCAGGGAGAAATAATGGCGGCTGGGGACCGAGTACAAAGGAATGGCCGCCGCCATCAGGTTGTGGAATGCTTCCGTCTCCACGAGCCTAAAATGCAACATTTCTAGCGCAAGCAGTCGCGAAATGTGGGAATTTAGTAGTGTGTCCTGTGGGGTGTTGGCTGCGTATTTGCGCTTGCGTTCCAAGGACTGGGGTATGGAAAACTGAACGTTGCACTGGGACAAGGACATGCACGTGCTTCCTGATGCTGCTACTTGAGAGTGTGCAATGACAGGTGCAAGGCAGGAGGCATCTTCACAGGGGATTGGCTTGCATGCACAACAGTGGAAGAAGCAGTGGTGCCACCTGCAGACACTGTTCCTGGACCCTGGGGTTCGGCCCACAAAGTAAGGTGCTTTGCTGCCATTTGCCTGATCATGCTGGTGGTGATCAGGCTGGTCGTTTTGCCACCCCTGCTGATGCTGGCCTTGCAGGTGGTGCAAATGGCCTTTTTGGGGTTATCGGTAGAGTCTTTAAAAAACAACCAGACTCGGGAAGACCTAACAGTTGTACTGGCAACTTCCTTTGTGTTGGTGCTACGGGGAACGGTTGCCTGCCTTCTTTCTGCGGCCACCACACTGCTTCTTCCTGCCTGTTGGGGTGCTCTGCCTCCCTTCCCCTGGGTGCTGCTGTCCTCGCTCTGCATGTCCTCCTGCCAGGTTGGGTCAGTTACTATATCATCCCCCACCTCATCTTCCACTTCCGCATTCTGGTCCTCCTCCTGACTTTCTGGCAATTGTGACACTTTCCCACTGTCGACTTCGTGTGACCGTGGCTGCTCAAATATTTGGGCATCACAACATGCGATCTCCTCTTGCCCCGCTTCAAGTGGACAGGGCTAAAGGCCCGAATCTATAAATGGAAAAGTGAACAGCTATTCAGAGTGTCCAAGTGTGCGATCAGTTGTCTCTGGGCACTCGGCATGGTGGGAGGAAGGAGGATCAGGGTGAGGAATATGCGGTCCAGACTCACAGCTACTGAGACTTGACTGTGTGGAAGACAAGGTGGTGATGGTGGTTGTGGCTAAGTGACTGGAAGCATTATCCGCTATCCAACCAATAACCTTTTCTCACTGCTCTGTGTTCAATAGTGGTGTTCTGCGGTCCCCTATTAATTGCGACAGGAAGGTTGAGCAAGAAGATGTGGGTGTTTGTTGTGGCACAATTTCAGCTTGCCCACAGCCTCGGCCTCTGCATGCACCATCATCACCATCATGTCCAGTTCCCCTTCCCTTTCCACATGCCTTGACCATTTTAAATGGAGGACAATATCTTCCACTCTCACTACAAATGACTGAATTTGGAGCGAACTTATATGTTATCTGTGTGACGGAGAAACCACAGTTTTAAATACCTGGCCTGTAGGTAATTATTTTGAACAGCAAACTGGTGTCAATTGCTTCACTGACACAATGAAACAAATTTTTAATGGAAGTCAGAAATGGCAGTATTTTCTGAAAACGTATATGTGATCCGTCAGACGGAGAAAACACAGTTTTAAATAGCTGGATTTTTAGCGCTGTAATATGGAAAGGACCTGGCTGTATTCTGCAGTGCCAACAAGCAAATGGCGCAGAAAACTGTGTTCTCTGGATTGCTTTTTAAGCAAATAATGAGCATTAAGATCCAAAAAAAAATTATTCCTGGCCCCTGAGATCTGCACCTATTTCTAGAAATATCTAACAGCAGCAGACAGAACTGGAATGGAGCCTCTTGTCCTATGTGCACTGCAGTCTGCTATATACACTGCCTGCCTGCTCATATACACTGCCTGCCTGATATCTCTGCAGATGGATTAGTCCTCAGTAGGACTGTTTGTTGAGATGGATATGTGTCTCTAATATAGTTTGGTACACATACACTAAATAGAAACAAGCAAATCTCTCTCAAGCTCAGCAGCAGCTCTCCCTACACTGTCTGATTCCGGATTGACTGTGATGAGCATGGCGGCACCAGTTCTGATATAGACCTGATGACGCTGTGCGGCCAGCCAATCACTGTAATGCCACAACCAACATGGCTACGGCATTACAGTGAGTGGCAGGCAATCCCTGCATGTTTATTGGTGCGCTAAAGAGCGCAAAACATGCAGGGAGGAGACCCAAACTCCTGCCGAGCCACCCCGGAAATAGTCGGTGATCGCCGAGCATCTCGAGCAGTGAGATGCTCGGGCGTGCACCGAGCAGTAGCGAGCATGCTCGCTCATCACTAGATAATAGTGATACGTTTATATTGAATTCTGTACTGGATAGGCAACCAGTGCAATGACTTGCACAGGGAAGAGGCATCGGTGTATCTGTTGGTGAGGAATATGATCCTGGCTGCTGCATTCAGGAAGGATTGGAGAGGGGAAAGTTTAGAAAGAGGGAGACCGATTAGTAAAGAGTTGTAATAGTCCAGATGAGAATGAATAAGAGCTACAGTAAGAGTTTTTGCCACATCAAAGGTAAGAAAAGTTCTGATTCTAGAGATGTTTTTGAGGTGTAGATGGCACGAGCGAGCGAGTAATTTGATGTGAGGAGTGAAGGAAATATCTGAATCCAGTATGACCCTGTCAGAAAAATATTAAGAATTTCTCCCTCCCAGACCCCATTTCTTCTCCCCCCTCCCCTATAGTATTTGTCAGGAGATAAGAGCTGACAATCTACCATCTGTCTGTATGCAAATTAACACTCACATGAGAAAGGTCTTGTAAGCAAATGCTAGCCAAAAAGGTGATACCAAACCCAATTAACACAGGCTTGTGATAAATTTACATGTTGCTGAGAAGGTTGTATTCTCAGTGCTTCAAAAGGAATTCAACAGGAAACTTTAGCCGGGCCAGCACCAGAGCAAAGTATGGAACATTTGAAGTTTCATATGCCCTATAATAATGGGACCCATATTTTTAGTGGCACGGTCAGCTAAGGAACAATATGCTTATTTTCCCGTACTTGTAAGCCCCTCCAAGGAGCTGTGGAGCAAAAGTAGCAAAATAGCAGACCACAACTAGCTATGTGTGATCTCTAAAGAAAGGCGAATTCATAATGGAAAATATGGCATCGTTTGCAAGCTTCTGCGATCAACAAGCGATAAGTTATCCCAGAAGTTAGCGATTTTAATAAAAATGTGAAGGTTGGAGCCCAGCCCACATGATGTCAGCACAGGGAGTGTGTGGGCAGGCCTCCCCCTTCGGCATAAAAGACCCCACTGAGGATGGATTAGTATTTTTGCCGGGACTATATATTTATTAAAGCAAGGGATCCCGTTCAATAACGGTCTAATCAAGTGGAGTGTCTCCCCTCCAGCTATATTAAATAGTCTCTGCGATCGTATAGTAAGTTTCTTCTTTAATCCTTCTTATTTTGTGTAACTGCATATGTATTGTAGAGACTCCTTTTGTAAAATCTTTGTATATTTTTCCTAAACACTGCCTCCCTTTTGGATTAAATAGAAAATTTAATAGTTCTGATTCTTTTGTCCTTTAATCGTTCACTCACCCAAAGCCATATACGCTACCAGAAAGCAGGTGTCTGACCAGGCCTGTATTTTATCTCAAATCTGGCCAGTGGTGGCAGTGAATAATAATAATTAGGCTATTGTGAAGCTGGCAGTAACCGTACGGGGGCGTATACACATATTCCATGCATTGGAATACGGAGGTGTGACGCCATAGGCTTTCTGCTTGCTTGCCGATAGCTACGTAGTGAGTAGTCGGGATCATGTGCTCATGAATCCCTGCTCAATCCTGTGAGTTATTGACAAAGTGACGGCAGCAGTGTGATCTCCCTGGTGACGTCCCTGTGAAACCCTGACAGACCCCAAGACAGCAGGCATGTTGCTGGGGAATAATGGTGGAGTCACAAACAGAGATGGCAATATTGAGCATGGGTAGGTTAGTGGAGGGAGGAAATATGAGTAGTTCAGTTTTTGACAGATTCAATTTTGTAGCGTTGGTGTCCCTGCCTCCTGCTAGGCAGGGACGTTGTTCCCCTCACCTCTCCACTCCGTGCCCGGCGTCCTCCTCCCGCTCTGCTGGCAGCGCGCGCTGCTTCCCGGCCACTGTCCTTAGGGCGCGTGCGCGCTCCCCCTCTCTTAAAGGGGCCGCGCGCGCCGTCCTAAGGAGTCTCCGGCCAATGGCCGGAGGACCTCACCATATATAAGGCACCTCCTCCAAAATGGAGGTGCCCGAGCAATGTTGTTGCAAAGCCTTCACTCTGCTTCAGCCCTCAGGTCCCGTTGCCAGTTACCTGCCAGTCACCTGCCAGATTCCTGCCTGTTACCTGCCAGTCACCTGCCAGATTCCTGCCTGTTACCTGCCAGTCACCTGCCAGATTCCTGCTTGATACCTGCCTGATATCCGTTTACCTGCTTGCAAGCCTGCGGTCCGACGGTCTGCCTTCCGACACCTGTCAGTCTGTCTATGGACCAGCCTGCCCGCTCACCTGGGAGCGCTCATCTGCTACCTGCCTGCTAGCCTACCTGGAGGCTCCGCCGTCACTTGCCGTGACCACCTGCCTGCCAGAGACTCTTGCCTGCTCACCTGGGAGCGCTCACCTGCTACCTGTCTGCTAGCCTACCTGCAGGCTCTGCCGTCACTTGCCGTGACCACCTGCCAGTCCAGAGACTCTTGCCTGCTCACCTGGGAGCGCTCACCTGCTACCTGTCTGCTAGCCTACCTGGAGGCTCTGCCGTCACTTGCCGTGACCACCTGCCCGTCCAGAGACTCTTGTCCGCTCACCTGGGAGCGCTCACCTGCTACCTGCCTGCTAGCCTACCTGGAGGCTTTGCCGTCACTTGCCGTGACCACCTGCCTGTCCAAAGACTCTCGCCCGCTCACCTGGGAGCGCTCACCAGCCACCTGCCTGCTGTCCTTCTACCCAGAGACTGTCCCTGTCACTTGCCGTGAGTACCCGTCCTTCTACTCAGAGACTGTCCCTGTCACTTGCCGTGACTACCTGCCCTTCTACCCAGAGACTGTCCCTGTCACTTGCCGTGACTACCTGCCCTTCTACCCAGAGACTGTCCCTGTCACTTGCCGTGACTACCTGCCCATCTTCCCTGGGAGCCACCCGCTTCTTTACAAGGACCGCCCCCTTGTATAGTTGCTCAGAGGTTCTGCCTCCCAGACCCATTACAAATTTTAGATAGAGAGAGGACATAGTGTTAGAGACAGTGGAAAGACAATCACTGGTATTTTGTAATAATGCAGGGGTGTAATAAGAAGTGTATAATTGGGTGTCATCAGAATAGAGATGGTACTGAAAATTGAATCTGCTGATTGTTTGTCCAATAGGAGCAGTGTATAAGGAGAAAAGAAGGGGACCTAGGACTGATCCTTGAGGAACCCTGACAATAAGGGGAAGGGGAGAGGAAGAGGAAGAGGAGCCAGCAAAAGACACAGTGAAGGAGCGGTCAGAGATGTAGGAGGAGAACCAAGTGAGAACAGTGTCCTTGAGGCCAATAGAGTGACGCATAGTGAGCAGGAGCTGGTGTTCCACTGTGTCAAATGCTGCAGAGAGATCCAGGAGAATCATCGGGGAGTAGTGACCATTAGATTTAGCTGTTAGTAGATCATTAGAGACTTTACTGAGTGCAGTTTAAGTAGAATGTAAAGAGCGGAAAACAGATTGTAAAGGGTCAAGAAGAGAGTTATCTGAGAAATAGAGGATTTGATGGGAGTGGACCAGGCATTCCAGGAGTTTAGAGATAGAGGTAAGATTGGAAACAGGTCTGTAGTTAGGAGCGCAATTCTGGTCGAGGGATGTTTTTTTAAGTAATTGATGTATGCTGGAGTGTTTAAAAGAGGAGGGAAAAATACCAGATAAGAGGGAGAGGTTGAATATTTTAGTTAGGTGTGTGGTGCCAGCTGGAGAAAGGGACTGGAGGAGATGTGAGGGAATAGGGTCACTGGTGTAGGTGGTAGGGCAAGAAGATGCAAAGAGCCTGGTCACTTCTTCCGTGACTGGTTCGAAGTCAGAAAGTGAGCACGATGTAATGTGGTAGGGAGGAGCATGCATAACGTTTGGGGATTGGGAGAAAATTTCCTGTCGGATATGGTCAATTTTTTCTCTGAAATAATTGGCCAGATGGTCAGCGCTGAGGTCGGTTGTCAGGGCCTGTGTTGTTTGATTAAGGAGAGAGTGAAAAGTGTCAAAGAGGTGCTTAGGATTATTGGATAGTGAGATGATGAGGTTGTTAAAATAGGTTTGTTTGGAGAGGTGAAGAACCGAGTTATATGTTTTAAGCATAAATTTATAATAGAGGAAATCTTCGGTCAGATTATATTTTTTCCACAGCTGTTCAGCAGACCTGGAGCACCGCTGGAGAAAATGTGTTTGCAGCGTGTGCCAGGGTTGTCGCCATCTGTGCCGAGTTGTTCTCTGTGTAGGAGGTGCAGCTTCATCCAGGGCTCATTGCAATGTTTCATTATAATGCTTCAGTGCAGAGTCAGGACATGAGAGGGAGGAGATTGGTGCCAATGATGATTGCAATGTTTTCATGAATTTCTGGGTGTTAATGGCATGTATATTTCTACAAGTGTGGAAAATGGGGGTGTCTTGAGCAGGGTGACAGTTCATGACAGAGAATGAATGGAGGTTGTGGTCAGAGAGCGGAAGAGGAGAGTTAGTAAAGTCATGCATTGAACAGAGCTGTGCGAAGATCAGGTCAAGAGTATTTCCATCTACATGTGTAGGAGAGTTAGTAAGCTGTGAAAGGCCGAAGAAGGACGTTAGCGATCAAAGATGAGTGGCAGATGGGGAGAGAGGAGAGCCAATTGGAATGTTAAAGTTCCCCATGATGATAGTGGGGATGTCACAGGATAGAAAGTTTGGAAGCCAAGTGGCAAAGTGATCCAGAAAATGACGGGAGGTGCCCGGAGGGCGATACACAACTGCCACTCGCAGGAAGAAGGGCTGGTAAAGTCTGACTGTGTGGGCCTCAAAAGAAGGGAAGATAAGTGAGGGTACTGGGGGGATAACCTGAAAAGGACATTTTGTTGAAAGGAGAAGACCAACAACTCCACCTAATCTGTTGTCAGGTCTCAGGGTATGAGAGAAGTGTAGGCCACCATATGAGAGAGTAGCAGCGGCTGTGATGTCTGACTGCTGGATCCACGTTTCAGTGAGAGCCAGAAGGTTGAGGGATTTTGAGAGGAAAAAGTCATGGATGTAGGAGAGTTTATTACATGCTGATTGCACATTCCAAAGGGCACAATTAAAAGAGACAGAAGGCATGCAGGGAAAATTAATGAGGTCAGCAGGGTTTCTGAATGTAGCAGAAAAAGAGTTAGTGTTATTATTACAAGAAGGTCCTGGATTAGGAGAAATATTACCCGCAACTAAGAGAAAAAAAATAAAGAGAGTGAGCAGATGGTTGAGTGATTTGTGAGGCGTGGAGAGGGCAATAACTGCTGAACATACAGTCATTATGTGCTGGGTATTATGGTACAGAGCACAGCGCTCATCTGCAGACATGACAAGTCTAGTCTCACTGTGCACTGACATCACTTATACCAGTGTTGTAGCTGTTTTGATTCTGACCCAACAGTCAGATATGCCGGATCACCAGTGAGGCTGAATTAAGAGATTCAACCCTCAAATACTACGAGCGCTCGGAGAAATGACTGCCGCACAGGTCGTGAGCACATCAGTTTCTGTTTATTCACATCAACAGTAGTATATTTTATACCAATTACAAGCAATGAAACTCAATGCAGCCCGCGTAGCTCCCCTTTGTCCAGGTCATGATGACTTTATTCATCCTGTTCCATATCATGATTTTAGCAGAATGTTATATATGCAGATAAGGAGCATAAGGTCCTTGAGCAGACACTACGAGCTGGAGAAACTTTAAGCAAAGTCTAAGACAGGGAATGGTCAGGAATCCAGAGTATGTAGAGAAATATAGAGCAGAGAGGAAAAACATTAACCCTTCTATAACACCAGTACCGGGCCTGCACCTTGAGACATCACAGGACCCAACATGTTACTGCACTGGACAGGACCCCGAGTACATATGGGTGCTAACTAGTGATGGGTAAGCGTGCTCGGCACTGCTCGATACTCGATCAAGGATTGGGGAGCTCGATCCAGTAATGCTGTGTATTGCGTAGTGCTTGGGTCCCTGAAATAAGCTCATTTGATTCTGAATTAGCTGGGCAGCACTGAACCCTGGAATTTCCCTACTGGGAGAGCAAGGGCTCCTCTGTCAGCCTGACTCTTTGTGAGTTGAAGAGTTCCAGGGCCTGGTTTCTCTCTCTCTGCCATAAGAAGATCATTTGAATCATCTGAGCCGAGCACTGCACTGAAGCCAGGTATTGTATAAACATCTACAGTATGTCTTCTCTGCTTATCTTGATGTATATACATTTTTTGTATTATCCCATTTACATTGTGACCAGGGGTACATTTATGATTAATTGTGCTACTGTATAAGAGTGTTTTGCATTGTTACCACATTCACATTTTGACTATTCTGAGGAGCATTTATGTTTAATTGTCCCTAAGTTTATGAAGGTTTATGAAGGTTTGTCCTAAAACAAAAAAAGTCAGGGTGCATTAGGGTCGAACAACGTTGAGCCACTGACGCGAAATAGTTAGGGTACCAACCTCCACGGCCAGGCAGGAACAGCTTATGGTCATTCAGTACTATTGGCTTGGATATAGATGAGCCCTGCATTGTTTTCTCTCTTGCATGCCTGTCTATCCTTTCCTTTATAAGATTGTGGTAGGGCCCTAAGGGATAATTCAGTCTGATCACATTTTTTAATGCCCGTAGAGATATTATATCTTATAAATCTATAGTTATCCAATAGAGATACAAGAGTCTCTGTATCTCAAGAATGTTGTATATCTAATGTGTGTTTTTTATATGTCCACTATTTGTCTTTTGTATTTTCAGAGATAATTGTTTTAACTTAAATCAATAGAATCTGTTTTTAAGGCATTTATTTTGTAAACTGACACTGATAGTCTTAACCAATAACCAATATGTTCCTGAACAAAGATGGAGCTCAATTAATGCAAAAATCCACTAAGACCCCAATTCATCAAGACTGGAATTTTTCATGCCTGTTTTGATGAGCGATCAGGGTGGAGTGAGAGGCACATGCCTCATACTAAATCAGACGAGGTGGGCACTTTTCCACAAATCGCCAGGGACTGAAGTAAGCTTTGTGGCATAAAGAATGCCACAGTTTCTCATGAATTTGAATGATTCTGTCCTGCTTCAGCTCTGCCTACTTTGTCGGAGGTGGGTGAAAATGTCATGAATATGGCAAGAGTCGCAACATTTTCCACAGCCTTGCTTTGCGCAAAAATGTTGCAACCTTCCAAAACTTTTTATACCAGATATTCATAAAAGCTTTGCTGAATCAGCACCTAATTTTCAAATATATATAACTTTTGGCTATGTGCCCACGATACAGAAATGCTCCGGATTTTTCCTGAGCGTTTCTGCATCTCTCTGGCAGAAAAAACGCATGCGGATTGTACATGCGTTTTTCCTGCCAGAGACATGCGGATGTGAAGCGTTCTTCACATGCATTTCCGCATGCGGTTTGACTAGCGCTTTCCAAGCGATTTTAGCATCACTTGGAAAGTGCTTGTCAACTTGGTCACACTATATAAATCCATGCAAACGGCATGGATTTATATAGTGTGACCCCAAAGAATGGTTAAAAATACAAAAATAAATCTATACTTACCTTCTGATGGCCCCCGGAATCTTGCTTCGCTCCGTCCTGGCTGCCGGCAGATCGCGGTACACTGGACTGAAGGACCTGCCATCACATGACTATGACATCAGTGCAGGTTCTTCAGTCCATCGCGATCTGCCGGCATGGGAGGACGAGTGCAGCGGGGGCCGTCAGAAGGTAAATATAACATTTATTTTTTATTTTATTCTTTTTTTTACAGGTTCTATGGTAACCGGGTCCGGAGGAGAGTCTCCTGTCCTCCACACCCGGGTACCATCCGCACATTGGAACACATGGAATGCGCATCTACATATGCAGTAATGCGTAATCCATGCGTTCCAATGCAAGTCAATGGCGGCGAAAACGCAGCGCTTCTGCCAAATAATTGGTAGTGCTGCGGTTTTTTTTTCGCAATGATAATCCGCAGCGGAAATTTCCGCAGTATGTGCACAGCACATGCGGATTATCATTGGGGAACATGGCAGGCCTTCAACCATGCGTTTTTTAAGCGTTTTTTCCGCTGCGGAAACGCTTAAAAAATGCATCGTGGGCACACAGCCTTTAAGTTACACACTTGTTCAGTTGATTTTCAAACTTATTTTCCATAACTTTGACCTTGCATGGATTACAAACCAGGTAGTTCGTCAGTTACCGCAGTGTTGTCCTCAACAACTCGAACGAAAATTAGCAGTTGATCAGTATCTTTGAAACCAGTGCTCTTATTCATCACTAAATAATTATAGCTGAATTTACTTTCTGCTTTAACTAGAAAGGAGCAGGATCTTTTGAAATTCAAATTTGCGTCATTTTTAATACTGGAAAGCTTGTAATTGCTCATAAAATATGTGTGGGGGAGAGTAGAGAAGCCCTCAGTGACCATAAGAGCTTACACTTTATGGGGGGAAGGAGAGAGGACCACGCTAACAATAAGAATTTACACTTTACTTGTGAGAAAGAGAGAGAGTACCCCATTGACCATAAGAACTTTCACTCTACATAAGTGTTATGAGACTTACCCAGTGACTTGAGATAGAAAATGATTCTGTCATACAAACTGTGCTCTGCCGTGAACCGCTGATCTGTGATGGCCCAGGAACTGACCAAAGCTGTACAACGTCTGATAATCCGTAAGATGTCATAGCTGCACTGCATTGTTGGGAAGGCCTGTGCGGCAATGCAAAATTACATTTGCCTACTCTCTGATGCTTCATCAAATTGGGAAATGGGGCAAGTTTTTTTTTCTTGCAAACCATGAATCGAATCTCAAAATTCAGGTGATATTTCAGGAAATTTGAGTCAAACCCAATCCTTTGTGAATTGATTCACTCATCTCTAGTTTTAATGAATCATTAAGGTTTTTGTATAAATCAGTTATTCATTACTGCAGAATTATATGCGACAAACATATTCTCAAAAACCCATTTTTTATTGGGACATAATCTAGATACTGCAAACACTGAATTTACCTTCAGTAAAAGACTTTCCAGCAGCAATTTGTTTTGAAATCTGAAAACTAACCTTAGTGACTTCCTCATTTTCTAAGTTTACTTTCTTGAGAAACTGTTGTTCCCCATTGAGATTTTTCAACAATATGGATGTTTTAATTACTATTTCATTGGTGTCCAACTTGCTTAAGTCAGGATGTTGTGATTTTAAATAGAGAGAAAAATTGGACTCTTTCTGACAGGCTGTAACTTCTCGGCATACAAGGCACAATATTTAGCTCTTGTGTAAGAAAACAGGTATCTATTTATCCACACTGAATTAAACACCCTATGTTCTTATTCATTCTTCCATTTTTAGCACCTATTTCGATAACATGGAGGGCAGCTGCACATAGAAAGAGACAAGACTGCTTCGGGCTTTCTTTTTGTCAAAGGTAAAAATTTAAATGGTGCCTTTTCCCACAGTGCAATGTAAACATGCAACAAATAAATGCAATTCCATCATTGCTTAGGAGTTTTTCTTTAGCAGCATTCATTTTACTCTAAAATTGACCTGTGAACAGTTTTACTCAGTGGTCTTCACATAACGGTCTGTCTGATAACAAATGTCTAAGAGGGATCATTTTTTGGACTGTTACAAGGTACCATTCATTTCTGTTTTGAAGTAAACTAAGTTACTAAGATTGTACCCATAAATTCAGGGCAATTGGTGTACCAAGAATCTTTTTTTTTTAAATTTGCTGAACATGGTGGGTAGATTCTCGATGGACCGCTGACTTAGTGGGCAGATTGGGCTATTCATATATAAAGTGACCGCACTCAGATAAGCAGACGCGATGCATAAGATCCTGATCATTAATCCTGTGTGGAGACTCGCTGCCGCCTCCAGTACTGGCTCCATCTCTGTCGGACCAAGAGCAGTCGGACCAAGAGGATTTTACAGTGTCTGCAAAGATTGAAAGAGGAAGCAGCAGCTGCTAGTCTTCTGTGCTGGAGCGTCATATTGGCCACTGAAGTCTGCCCTGGCTGCTGTCCCTGGATGGAGGAGGTGGTGAAGGCCCCTGCTGCAGCATAGGTAAGTATATATAGGGCCGGTTTTAGACAAAATGGTGCCTTAGGCCAGGGGTGGGCAATTAATTTTCCAGAGGGGCTACATGAGAGACCGTGACTGTTGTGGAGGGCCAAACCAATAGGCTGAAATTAATTCTGCTCAATATTAATATCAGTATATTAATGATTATTATATTAATAATTATATTAATATTAATTGCATCACTTAATATTGAGAAGAATTAAGTATGCTGACATCCCCCTAAATACAGTTTGAACCCGAATACAGGCCCTTATATACATCGTATATGCCTCCACACAGCCCGTTATATAAAGTAAGAGCCCCTCACAGCCTCCCTATATACAGCAAGAGCCCCACACAGCCTCCATATCTACAGCATGAGCCCCACACAGCCTCCTACATACAGTGTGAGCCCTCATACAGCCTTCTATATACAGCATGAGACCCACACAGCCTCTCCATATACAGCATGAGCCCTACACAGCCTCCCCATATACTGCATGAGCCCCATAGCCTCCCCATGTCCAGCATGAGACCCCCATAGCCTACCCATATCCAGCATTAGAGCCCCACACAGCCTCCCATTTCAAGCAATAGAGCCCCACACAGCCTCTCATTTCCAGAATTAGAACGCCACACAGCCTCCCCATACCCAGCATTAGAGCCCCATAGCCTACCCATGTCCAGCAACAGACCCCCATAGCCTCCCCGTGTCTAGCAACAGACCCCCATAGACTTCTAATGTCCAGAATTAGAGCCCCATAGCCTCCCCATGTTCAGCATGAGAGCCTCATTGTCACGCAAGGTGTGGTATAGACTTACTGCAACAAAAAGGGAAGAGGGAAAGGGAACCCAGACTCTAGGGAAAGGGAGGAGTGGAGACCTCCTGGCTGATAGAATATCACCCTGTCTCCCCTAATGTCCCTATATTGGCTCTTCACCAATCGGCGCACGCGTTCCTCGCCCTGTCTTTCCCTTGTGTATGGCCCTGGCTAGGGAAGGAAAGGGATGAGCACTAGTCAATCCCCACTGAACACTAAAGACAACAAGGGAGGACAAACAAGGGAGAGTTGCTTAGCTTTAGACGACCCCAGACAAATGTGCACATGTCCTCCAGCACCAGAGAGGAAGAAGTTCTGCTCTTGCTCAAGCTTTCACAAGGAGTAATGAATATCACTGGCACCTCCTTCTGACACACAGCAGGTATTTATACACCCAAGCCAGGGTGTTAATTAGCCAAAGGAAGGTAGCTGCTGGGTCCTAGAGGCAGCCTCTAAGAAGGTGTTTTTAATACCAAATGTAGAGATCTCCTGCAACCGACTTCAGGGCGACTATCTGTCACTTCTGACACACCTGTAACAGTACCCCCCCTCTACGAGTGGCCTCCAGACACTCAGGCAAAGAGGTGAAGAATGAAAGAACCAACCTGGGAGCGTTCACCTCTGATGCTGAAACCCACATCCTCTCCTCTGGACCATAGCCTTTCCAGTGCACCAAGTATTGTAGAGAACGACGTTGGAGACGAGAATCTATAATCCTCGAAATCTGGAACTCAAGATTACCATCAACCATTATTGGGGGCGATGGTAGAGGTGAGGGCTCAAGTGGTTCCACATACTTCTTGAGTAAGGACCTTTGGAACACATTGTGGACCTTTAGGGCCTGAGGAAGTTCAAGACGAGTGGTTAATGACGGCGCTAATTTTATAGGGACCAATAAACCTAGGTCCCAGCTTCCAAGAAGGAGCCTTTAATCTTATATTCCTGGTAGACAACCACACAAAGTCATTCACATTCTGGTCGAGACCTGGCAAGCGTTTTCTGTCAGCCATATGTTTATACCTGTCTCCCATGATCTTTAAATTACTTTAAATTACTCCTGAAGCTCCTCCCCCACTAAAGGTACCAAACTGTGGGGGAGTTGTGCGCTGTCCACACTGCCTGAGTCCCAACGCGTGTTTCGCCAGCAGGAGGGCTTTCGTTAAAACCCTCGTTAAAGCTCTCCTGCTAGCAAAATGCACGTTGCGACTCAGGCTGTGTGGACACCACTCCTTCTGATTGTTGCGATATGCAAGTTACTCCGTTTATGCTTGTGTTATTATACACTGCCACTTTACAATACATTGCTACCTCAAGTAACATACCTTCTGTTCATCTGCTGCTATTATGCATTGCCACTTTAGCAGTTTTCTGACTCTTTAGTTATTTCACCCTTCTGGTTGCTATCTGCTGCTTTATGACATCTATTTGCTGCTATCATGCACTGCCACTATAGCAGATTTTTGACACTTTAGCCATTTACTTTTTACCATTTTCATTTGTGCTATTTGCACTGACACTTTAGTACACCTGTACTCTCGGTATAACATTTTCCCTTTTATCATGCACTGTCACTTTATCAGTGCATTGTATACCTGACATTTATAATCTGATCCCCCCGTTTTTTTATTTTTTTACATTTAGATTACCCTAGACTTCAAACATAATCAGGCACTGCTATTCTTTAGGGGCTATTCCTATGTACTGTATTCTTCAGTTTTTGGCATATTGTTATTTACTAAATTCTGTTAGTGGGTTATTTGTTTCACCTTTTATGACACTTATTTTACCGAAACCAGTTGTGTGGCATATACCATCTGTCCCCGCCTTGTTTTTCCACCTGGTGTTGCTTTTATCCCTTTCCTGATTTTTATTTCTTGATTATCAATAACAATTCATTTTATCTCCATATTACAATGTTGTGTAGTTCTCTGTAGGTATATTGTGTGTTTCACGACTACACAATAGTCTTCATACCTACAACCCCTGGCAAAAATTATGGAATCACCGGGCTCGGATATTCATTCAGTTGTTTAATGTTGTTGAAAAAAAGCAGATCCAAGACATTGGACAAATCTAAAGTCATTTGAAAGGCAACTTTAGGGCTTTAAGAAACACTAAAAGAAATCAAGATAAAAAATGTGGTACTCAGTAAAGGTAATTTTTTTCAGACCAAGCAGAGGGAAAAAATTATGGAATCACTCAATTCTGAGGAAAAAATTCTGGAATCATGAAAAACAAACACAAAAGAACACTCCAATACATCACTAGTATTTTGTTAAGTTGTACTACCTCTGGCTTTAATAACAGCTTTGCAGCCTCTGAGGCATGGACTTAATGAGTCACAAACAGTACTCTTCATCAATCTGGCTCCAACTTTCTCTGATTGCTGTTGCCAGATCACCTTTGCAGGTTGGAGCCTTGTCATGGACCATTTTCTTCAACTTCCACCAAAGATTTTCAATTGGATTGAGATCCGGACTATTTGCAGACCATGACATTGACCTTATGTGTCTTATTTCAAGGAATGTTTTCACAGTTTTTGCTCTATGGCAGAATGCATTATCATCTTGAAAAATTATGTCATCATCCCCAAACATACTTTCAATTGATGGGATAAGAAAACTGTCCAAAATATCAATGTAAACTTGGGCATTTATTGAAGATGTAATGACAGACATCTCCCCAGTGCCTTTACCTGACATGCAGCTCTATATCATCAATGACTGTGGAAATTTGCATGTTCTCTTCATGCTGTCATCTTTATAAATCTCATTGAAACGGAACTAAACAAAAGTTCCAGCATCATCACCTTGCCTAATGCAGATTTGCGATTCATCACTGAATATGACTTTCATCCCGTCATCCACAGTCCATGATTGCTTTTCCTTAGCCCATTGTAACATTGTTTTTTTCTGTTTAGGTGTTAATGATGGCTTATGTTTAGCTTTTCTGTATGTAAATCCCATTTCCTTTAGGCGGTTTCTTACAGTTCGGTCACAGACATTGACTCCAGTTTCCTCCCATTTGTTCCTCATTTGTTTTGTTGTGCATTTCCTGTTTTGGAGACATATTGCTTTAAGTTTCCGGTTTTGATGCTTTGATGTCTTCATTGGTCTACCAGTATGTTTGCCTTTAACAACCTGTTGTTTGTATTTGGTCCAGATTTTAGACACAGCTGACTGTGAACAACCAATATTTTTTGCAACATTGCGTGATGATTTACCTTCTTTTAAGCGTTTGATAATCCTTTCCTTTGTTTCAACTGACATCTCTTGTGTTGGAGCCATGATTCATGTCAGTCCACTTGGTGCAACAGCTCTCCAAGGTGTGATCACTCCTTTTTAGATGCAGACTAACGAGCAGATCTAATTTGATGCAGATTGTTAGTTTTGGAAATGAAAATTTACAGGGTGATTTCAATTTTTTTTGTCAGAATTGAGTGATTCCATAATTTTTTCCCTCTGCTTGGTCTGAAAAAAATTACCCTTACTGAGTACCACATTTTTTATCTTGATTTCTTTTAGTGTTTCTTAAAGCCCTAAAGTTGCTATTTGAAATGACTTTAGTTTTGTCCCATGTCTGTGATCTGTTTTTTTTCAACAACATTAAACAACTGAATGAACAACCTCCGAGCCCAGAGATTCCATCATTTTTGCCAGGGGTCATATTTCTTTATGTAGTAATATTGTTAGAGAGCCATCAGCTGGCTATGCTTTGTTGTTCCCATTATTAATGAGTGGGTTTCCTATACTGTTATTGCGTATGCAGTGACTGCAAGGGCTGCCAAAAATTTGGACACAACTCAATACCCTTTGAAGAGACATAGAGGAGAGTCTCAGTAAAAAAAAATGTCAAAACCCCACTAACAATTTAAAGACACATAGACCTGGGCCATAGCAATGAGTATGACGTGTTCCCATTAAAAAGGAGAGGGTCTGCTATTCAGTTATAGGATATGCAGTGAGTCCAAAGGCTGCCAAAATTTAGAACAAGCTCCACTAACAATTTAAAGACACATAGAGCTGGGCCACAGTAATGAGTACAACATGTTCCCATTAGAAAGGAGAGGGTCTGCTATTCAGATAAGGGTATGCAGTGAGTCCAACGGCTGCCAAAATTTAGGAAAACCTCCATTAACAATTTAAAGACACATAGAGCAGGGCCACAGTTTCGACATGTTTCCATTAGAAAGGAGCGGGTCTGCTATACAGTTATAGAGTATGCAGCGAATCCAACGGCTGCCAAAATTAAGGAAAAACCCCACTAACAATTTAAAGACACATAGAGCTGGGCCACAGTAATGAGTACATGTTCCCTTTAGAAAGGAGAGGGTCTGCTATTTTGTTATAGGGTATGCAGTGAGTCCAACGGCTGCCAAAATGTAGCAAAACCTCCTTTAACAATTTAAAGACACATAGGGCAGGGCCACAGTTTCGACATGTTTCCATTAGAAAGGAGCGGGTCTGCTATACAGCTATAGAGTATGCAGCGAATCCAATGGTTGCCAAAATTTAGGAAAAACCCCACTAACAATTTAAAGACACATAGAGCAGGGCCACAGTAACGACATGTTTCCATTAGAAAGGAGCGGTTCTACTATACAGTTATAGGGTATGCAGTGAGTCCAATGGCTGCAAAATTTAGGAAAAACCCCACTAACAATTTAAAGACAGATAGAGGTGTGCCTCAGTAGCGGCATATTCCCATTAGAAGGAGAGGGTCTCCCGTACTGTTTGCCTATGCAGTGACTGCAATGGTTTTCCAAAATTTGGAGGCACTCCAATGCCCTTTGTAAGAGATGGAGAGGTCATAGGTCTTCCTGAAAACAATGTTCCCATTATTAGGAAGTGTGTCTCCCATACTGTTTGCCTATGCAGTGATGCAATGGCTGCCAAAAATTTGGAGGAACTCCAATGCCCTTTGCAAGAGACGTAGAGGTTGGAGGGCTTCCTGAAAACAATATTCCCATTATTAGGAAGTGTGTCTCCCATACTGTGTGCCTATGCAGTGAAACAACGGCTGGCAAAAATTTGGAGGAACTTCAATGTCCCTTGCAAGAGACGTAGATATGTTGATATGGTACATACAGTAGTAATATGGTGGTGGAGGATGAGGATGTGGAGAAGGAGGAGGACAAGAGCAAATAGACAAAATCGGGAAGCGTATACCCATGCCTGGGTGTGAAGACAGAGGTGCATGGGAATAGAGTTAGACCTTCCAAAAACAAGACACTGTATCTGAGTTTATGTTACGCTGCTATCATTTGGTAGTGTTGAGAAGTCTGGCCCAATCCAGCCCTTGTTCATTTTTGTAAGTCATCCTGTCAACACTTTCAGTTGATAGGTGGATGCGCCTATCAGTTATAATTCCACCAGCGGCACTAAAAACCCTCTCTAACAAAACGCTAGCAGCAGTGCAGGCCAGGATCTCCAAGATGTAGAGAGCCAGTTCTTGCCACGTGTAGAGCTTGGATACCCAATAATTATAAGGCACAGAGGAATCACGGAGGACGTTGGTACGGTCGGCAAGGTACTTCCTCAGCATCTTCCGTAACTTGTCCCTCCTTGTGAGAGCACCGTGCGTCAAGGCCTGTGCAATGGGAGCGTCTGAGAAAACTGTCCCAGAACTTTGACAGTGTTCCCCTGCCTATTCTGGATTGCATTTGTGGCTCTCTCGCCTGTACTCCTTGGTTGTCCAATGAACTGTGACCTCTGCCGCCAGCATTTTCAGATGGGAATTTTTTTAATAATTACGCAACAAGGGCATTCTGGTACTGTCTCCATTTTTTAGGCCAGTCTAGTGTGGGTCTAGAAGTGTAGAGACAGACAGTTTTCCTTGTAGCGTGGGTCTAGAAGTGTACCAACCAGTAATAACTGTCACCCAAAATTTGGACAATGTGAAGGTCATGGGAAAGGCAGCGTGACATAAACTCAGTCATGTGTGCCAGACTGCAAAGAGGCAAGACTTCCGTGTTCTCACCGAGAAGACGACTGACCATGCTCTGCTTCTTATCCTCTTCCTCCTCCTCCCTGTCCTCAGGCAATCCACGCTGAGCAGATGGTTTGACTAGTGTTGAGCATTCCGATACTGAAATATCGGAATTCCGATACTTAATTCCAATACTTTTGCAATATCGTATACCGGAATCGGAAGTTCCCATAATGCAATGAGCCAGTTTCATTTTATTCAGCCAATGAGGATCCTAAGAAGTGTGGGCACATCCTGTTTGGCATGTAGGCATGTTAACTAATGGCATGGCTGTGATTGGCTGCTGAAATGATGTCATGATGCACTATAAAAGCCACCGCCGCCATTTTGAGCTTACTCTGCTGTGAATTCAGTTAGGGATAGGACGCTGTTGTTCTGAGGGACAGTTTTAGCTACCTATTTGGTCTATTCTGCTTTACCCAAGCTACTTTATAAATCGCTGTGCCTTGCAGCGCTAGTGCACAGTTCTCTGTGCTGTTCACCACTGTCTGCAAGGTCTCTGTGTGTGAGTGCAGCTCACCCTGTAGTGTGTGCTTCAGCCACATCTGGTTGTAGTGCACTCAGTGTGTGTCACTGCCTCATACATTGTCCTTTTTTGCTAATTCATAATTTTTCCTGATATCTCCTATTAGTGTGGTGGTTCCATCCGTATTCAGCTAAATTGGTTCCAAACACACTATATAGGAGTAGATAGAGAATTTTTTTTTTGTCTTGCAGCGCTACTGCATAGTGCTCTACATCTGCACTGTTCACGCCTGTCTGCAAGGTCTCTGTGTGTCAGTGCAGCTCACGCTGTAGTGTGTGCTTCAGCCACGTCTGGTTGTAGTGCGCTCAGCGTGCGTCACTGCCTCATACATTGTCATTTTTTGCTAATTGAACATTTTTCCTGATTTCTCCTATTAGTGTGGTGGTTCCATCCGTATTCAGCTACATTGGTTCCAAACACACTATATAGGAGTAGATAGAGGAGCCTTTCTGCAGCATTGTGCCCTGCAGCCCCAGCCAGATTAGTGTTAGCCTATTTTTTGTAGCCTCATCTATTGCATTGTAGGTTACCTTCCTAGATTGTAATAGCTACAAAAAGTTTGTGATACTATCGGCATTACATCTTTGGGCACATCCAGTGTCTTTTTGTGACAAAAAAAAAACCTAAATAAAGTTCACCAAACACACCACTTTACAGTTGTGTAGGCCACATTAGCTCATATTAAAGTCTAGTCCACACTTTATAAAATTAGTGTTTATTTTACCTGTTAGCAGCTGTTCAGGAATAAGCACACTGAGCCCTTAGTACTTTTCTGCCTATCTTTATCAGTCTACCAAGATGAAGAAGTCAGGGAGTAAGGCATGTGGTCGTGGGCGTGGGCGTGGGTGTGGGCGTGGAGTTTCTGCAGGGAGAGGACGTGAGGATTCTGTGCCTGCAGGGAGAGGATGTGGGGATTCTGTGCGTGCTGTGGGCACCAGTGACTCAGCATCCCCAAGTTTTACCAGGGAACAGTCCTTTATGCGCAGCTTTGTAGGAGCTAGCCGTACCCCACTGCTGCGGTGAGGACCAAATTGAAGCCGTTGTCGGATGGATGGCAGCTAACACATCGACTTCAATTAGTTCCAGATCCTCTCAGGTCCTGAGCACTGAAGAGGACCCATCTGTCTCTTCACCACCTGCCAAATTGCCCAGGCAATCAGAGAGCCCTGGACAGGAGCCATCTCTACTTCTGTTCTCTGAATCTCTTGGCTTGGAAAGAGGGGGCCAGCCAAGCAGAATTCGAGAATTTGAAGAAGAGGTAGTATGCAGTGATGCGCAACCCTTTTGTCCCTCTGAATCTGAAGAGGCGGGTGGGCCAGTGCCTATGGTCAGCAGCACACCTAAGTACGCATCTGATGATGAGACTCAGGTGCCACTTTCTGATGCGTACTGTGCTGTCGAAACTACCCAGGAGAAGCAGTTGTTTGAAGAGGGTGGTGTAGATGATGAGGTCCTTGACCCATCATGGCGTGAGGGACAGGAAGGTGGTGGGAGCAGCTCTGAGGAAGAGATTCCCCGAACGGCCCAAAAAGGAGGGAGACGGAGGGGGCAGACTTGTTTGCCAGTAGCCTCCACTTCGGCACCCATTAGGAGCATGGCTCTTCCAAAATCCAAAGCGGGCACTCCCAAGACTTGCAGTGCCTGGTCCTTTTTTGACACAGTTGCAGATGACATTTGCTTTGTCAAATGCAAGCTGTGTAATCAGAAGGTGAAAAGAGGGAAAAGTGTCAGCAACCTCAATACCACAAATATGTGGAAACATGTGCGGACCAAGCACGTGGTGGAGTTACAAAAACACACTGAAGACCTAGGCCAACCTACAGCGCCACCTACCACCTCTTCAGCTCATGTTGTAGCCTCTTCCTCCAGCTCACACACAGCTGGTTCGGCTTCCTCACAGGATCTCCATGGAAGAATCTCTGGCACTGTTGTAAAGAGACACAGTGTAATTCCACCCACAACACCACTTTCCCTGTCATCCTCACACTCCCAGGCCAGTCTACAGCCATCGTTAGCACAGGCATGGGAGAAAAGGCGCCCATACTCAGCAAACCAACCCCCAAGCACAGGCTCTGAATGCTGGCATTGTAAACTACTGGCCCTTGAAATGCTATCATTCAGGCTGGTGGAGACTGACACCTTCGGTAACTTTATGGCATTGGCAGTCCCACAATACAACGTGCCCAGCCGCTTTTATTTCAGCAGGCAAGTTGTCCCTGCCCTGCAACAGCATGTGGAGGGAAAAATTAAACATGCGCTACAAAACGCCGTCAGTAGCAAGGTCCACCTGACCACCGATGCGTGGACCAGTAAGCATGGACAGGGACGATACCTTTCCCTCACTGCCCATTGGTTAAATGTTGTGGAGCCGGGTACAGATCTTGAGAGTGGCGCTGTACTTGTTCTGCCAACTCCAAGGATTGCAGGAACCCAGTCTGTACACATTGACTCCTCCTCATACTCCAGTTCCTCTGAATCAGCGCTGCAGGAGCCGTCACAGTCTACCTCCACATCGACCCGTGAATGGTTGGTTACCTGTTATGATGACTGATATGAGCACAGCCGTGGCCAAACGTCAACAGGCCGTAATAAAATTAATTTCTTTGGGGAATCGAAGCCACACAGCACAGGAGCTCTGGAATGCCATCAAGCAGCAGAGCGACGTGTGGTTTGTGCCAGCGAATCTCCAGCCAGGCATGGTAGTGTGTGACAATGGCCGAAATCTGGTGGCAGCTCTGGGCCTAGGCAACCTCACTCACATCCCATGTCTGGCACATGTGCTCAACTTGGTCGTGCAGAGTTTTTTGAGGGACTATCCGGATCTTGATGCACTGCTTCACAAGGTCCGCATAGAGTGCGCTCACTTGCGGCGTTCCAGCAACGCAAGATCGCGCATTGCAGCTCTGCAGCGCCGATTATGTCTTCCGGAACATCGCATCATATGTGACCTACCCACCAGGTGGAATTCAACGTTACATATGTTGGAGAGGTTGTGTGAGAAGCATGCAGCAGTAATGGAGTACCAGCTGCAGCAGGCGCAAACAAGTCGCAGTGCGCGCCGTTCACACTTCACCACCACTGAGTGGGCCTCTGAAGGACATTTGCCACGTTTTGCGTGCCTTCGATTATTCCACACGGATGGCGAGTGCAGATGATGCACTAGTCAGCATGACTATCCCCCTTATCTGCCTGCTTGAAGAAACACTGCAAGCACTAAGGGAGGAGGTTTTGGAAGAGGTGGAGGATGAGGAGTCACAAATGCCATCTCCTTCTGTACAATCTGCGCAACGTGGTTCCTCACAAAGGCCTAGGCAGGGGACACTTTGTGAGGAGGATGAGGAGGAGTCAATGCAGGAGGAAGACATCTGTCCAGAGGAGGGGGGTACACAATGCTCTAGTAGTCAGTATCTAGAGCGAGGGTGGGGTGATGCAGAGCAGGCAGAGATAACGCCTCAAGCAGGGGACAGTGTTTCTTGGCCAGTTGGCAGTCTGCAGCACATGGTTGATTTCATGCTGCAGTGCCTGAGAAACGACCGCCGCATCGCCCACATTCTCAACACGGCTGATTATTGGGTGTCCACCCTCCTAGATCCTCGCTACCGGGAAAACTTACAAAGCCTCATAACACCGTTGAACCGGGAGCGTAAAATGCGAGAGTACCAAGAAGCACTGGTGCATTCCATCTTGTTCTCCATTACAACCGAGAGCAGTGCTGCTAGTGCTTTACAAAGCAGCTCAGTGCGTCGAGGCAGTGGAGGAAGCTCTGCACAAAGAGGGAGCAGAAGCAGCGCCTCAGCACAAGGCAAGACCAGTATGGCCCAAATTTGGCAAAGTTTTGTGTCCCCTCCGCCACAAATGTCTACACCATCACAGACGGCTCCAGTCAGCAGGAGGCAACGTTTCCGTCAGATGGTGACAGACTACATGTCTTGCCCTCTCAGTGTACTCCCAGACGGTTCTTCTCCCTTCAAGTTTTGGGTCTGTAAGCTGGATACATGGCCAGAGCTTAGCCAGTATGCATTGGAGGTGCTAGCTTGCCCTGCTGCTAGTGTATTATCGGAACGCGTCTTTAGTGCCGCAGGTGGTGTACTAACAGACCGTCGCATGCGACTATCCTCTGATAACGTTGACCGGCTTACTTTTCTCAAAATAAACAAGGCCTGGATCTCGCATGAATTTGCCAGTCCTCTTCCAGAATAAATAATTGGTTGGCAACAGTATCCAGGTCTCCTGTAGTGTTCATGTTTCTACCACCTAAACTGTAATCCCTGAGCTCCAACACCGCCAGTTGCTGCTCAGAAGTGCCGTCTGCACAGTCAACGCTTGCTCCAGTGTTACTGGGGTTCAGTAATGTCAGCTGATCCCCAGCTGTGTGTCCGGCAAATTTTCCTGCTCTGTCCACATCCACTGTACTACTGATTTAAAACTTGCTCCAATTACACCTCTGGCTGCTCTGTTTTCAGTATTATTCCTGAGAGCCAGCACCGCCAGTTGGCGCTCAGAAGTGCTGTCTGCACAGTCAACACTTGCTGCCGTGTTATTGGGGTTCAGTAACGTCAGCTGTTCTCCTGCTGTGCAGACGGCAATTTCTCCTGCTCTGTCCACATTCACACTACTACAGATTTTAAAGTTGCTCCAATTACACCTCTGGCTCCTCTGTTTTCAGCATTATCCCTGAGCTCCAACACCGCAAGTTGGCGCTCAGAAGAGCTGTCTGCACAGTCAACACTTGCTGCCGTGTTATTGGGGTTCAGTAACGTCAGTTGATCCCCTGCTGTGCGGACGGCAATTTCTCCTGCTCTGTCCACATTCACACTACTACAGATTTTAAAGTTGCTCCAATTACACCTCTGGCTCCTCTGTTTTCAGTATTATCCCTGAGCTCCAACACCGCCAGTTGGCGCTCAGAAGTGCTTTCTGCACAGTCAAAACTTGCTGCCGTGTTATTAGGGTTCAGAAACGTCAGCTGTTCCCCTGCTGTGCGGACGGCAATTTCTCCTGCTCTGTCCACGTTCACACTACTACAGATTTTAAAGTTGCTCCAATTACACCTCTGGCTCCTCTGTTTTCAGTATTATCCCTGAGCTCCAACACCGCAAGTTGGCGCTCAGAAGTGCTGTCTGCACAGTCAACACTTGCTGCCGTGTTATTGGGGTTCAGTAACGTCAGTTGATCCCCTGCTGTGCGGACGGCAATTTCTCCTGCTCTGTCCACATTCACACTACTACAGATTTTAAAGTTGCTCCAATTACACCTCTGGCTCCTCTGTTTTCAGTATTATCCCTGAGCTCCAACACCGCCAGTTGGCGCTCAGAAGTGCTTTCTGCACAGTCAACACTTGCTGCCGTGTTAATAGGGTTCAGAAACGTCAGCTGTTCCCCTGCTGTGCGGACGGCAATTTCTCCTGCTCTGTCCACGTTCACACTACTACAGATTTTAAAGTTGCTCCAATTACACCTCTGGCTCCTCTGTTTTCAGTATTATCCCTGAGCTCCAACACCGCCAGTTGGCGCTCAGAAGTGCTGTCTGCACAGTCAACACTTGCTGCTGTGTTATTGGGGTTCAGTAAAGTCAGCTGATCCCCTGCTGTGCGGACGGCAATTTCTCCTGCTCTGTCCACATTCACACTACTACAGATTTTAAACCTGCTCCAATTACACCTCTGGCTCCTCTGTTTTCAGTATTATCACTGAGCTCCAACACCGCCAGTTGGCGCTCAGAAGTGCTGTCTGCACAGTCAACACGTGCTGCCGTGTCATTGGGGTTCAGTAACGTCAGCTGTTCCCCTGCTGTGCGGACGGCAATTTCTCCTGCTCTGTCCACATTCACACTACTCCAATTACGCCTCTGCCTCCTCTGTTTTTAGTATTTACCCTGGGCTCCAATACCGCCAGTTGCTGCTCAGAAGTGCCGTCTGCACAGTCAACGCTTGCTCCAGTGTTATTGGGGTTCAGTAACGTCAGCTGATCCCCAGCTGTGTGTCCGGAAAATTCTCCTGCTTTGTCCACATCCACTGTACTACTGATTTAAAACTTGCTCCAATTACACCTCTGGCTCCTCTGGTTTTAGTATTTACCCTGGGCTCCAATACCGCTAGTTGCTGCTCAGAAGTGCCGTCTGCACAGTCAACGCTTGCTCCAGTGTTATTGGGGTTCAGTAACGTCAGCTGATCCCCAGCTGTGTGTCCGGCAAATTCTGCTGCTTTGTCCACATCCACTGTACTACTGATTTAAAACTTGCTCCAAATACACCTCTGGCTCCTCTGTTTTTAGTATTTACCCTAGGCTCCAAAACCGCTAGTTGCTGCTCAGAAGTGCCGTCTGCACAGTCAACGCTTGCTCCAGTGTCATTGGGGTTCAGCAACGTCAGCTGTTCCCCTGCTGTGTGTCCGGCAAATTCTCCTGCTCTGTCCACATTCACACTACTACAGATTTTAAATTTGCTCCAATTACGGTTCTGGCTCCACTCTGTTTTTAGTATTTACCCTGGGTTCCAGCACCGCCAGCTGTTTCCCAGCAGTGTCTTTGGCACTGGTACTCCCTCCTGCCCAGCCTGGTTACAGCACGCCAGTTTTTCCGGGTAGTGTCAACGTCACTTTGCCTCCAATGCGTTTTCCTGTCGTGTTGCGGTCGGGTTAGCCGACTCTATGGTGTCTGCAGTTTAGGTGACTCCTATGTGGGCTGCGGGATCTGGCAATGAAGGCTGGTTCCATAGTGCCAATAGGACAAGCACCCCCTGTAGGACTGTGGGTTCCGGTAACTGCGGCCGGCTCGCGGCCTTGTAACTTTTTTTTTCATGGGTACCTTCTACTACCCATCCGAGTTCCAGTACTGTCAGCTGGCTCTCGGCAGTTCCTTTGGCTTAGGTGCCTCCTTCTCAGTATCCAAGTTCCACCAACGTCTGCTGGTCCTTGGTAGTGCTTTCTGGCACAGGTACCTCCTGCTAAGTAACCGAGTTCCAGTACCGTCAGCTGGTCCTCGGTAGTTCCATTGGCTCTTGTACCTTCTGCTACCCATCCGGATTCCAGTACCGTCAGATGGTCCTCGGTAGTTCCATTTGCTCTTGTACCTTCTACTACCCATCCGGGTTCCAGTACCGTCAGCTGGTCCTCGGTAGATCCATTGGCTCTTGTACCTTCTGCTACCCATCCGGATTCCAGTACCGTCAGATGGTCCTCGGTAGTTCCATTTGCTCTTGTACCTTTTACTACCCGTCTGGGTTCCAGTACCGTCAGCTGGTTCTCGGCAGTGCCTTTCCCTTAGGTGCCTCCTTCGCGGTATCCAAGTTCCACCAACGTCTGCTGGTCCTTGGTAGTGCTTTCTGGCACAGGTACCTCCTGCTTAGTAACCGAGTTCCAGTACCGTCAGCTGGTCCTCGGTAGTTCCATTGGCTCTTGTACCTTCTGCTACCCATCCGGGTTCCAGTACCATCAGCTGGTCCTCGGTAGTTCCATTGGCTCTTGTACCTTCTGCTGCCCATCCAGGTTCCAGTACCGTCAGCTGGTCCTCGGTATTTCCATTGGCTCTTGTACCTTCTGCTACCCATCTGGGTTCCAGTATCGTCAGCTGGTACTCGGTAGTTCCATTTGCTCTTGTACCTTCTACTACCCATCCAGGTTCAAGTACCATCAGCTGGTTCTCGGCAGTTCCTTTGGCTTAGGTGCCTCCTTCGCGGTATCCAAGTTTCACCAACGTCTGCTGGTCCTTGGTAGTGCTTTCTGGCACAGGTACCTCCTGCTTAGTAACCAAGTTCCAGTACCGTCAGCTGGTCGTCGGTAGTTCCATTGGCTCTTGTACCTTCTGCTACCCATCCGGGTTCCAGTACCATCAGCTGGTCTTCAGTAGTTCCATTGGCTCTTGTACCTTCTGCTACCCATCCGGGTTCCAGTACCGTCAGCTGGTACTCGGTAGTTTCATTGGCTCTTGTACCTTCTGCTACCCATCTGGGTTCCAGTATCATCAGCTGGTACTCGGTAGTTCCATTTGCTCTTGTACCTTCTACTACCCATCCAGGTTCCAGTACCGTCAGCTGGTTCTCGGCAGTTCTTTTGGCTTAGGTGCCTCCTTCGCGGTTTCCAAGTTCCACCATTGTCTGCTGGTCCATGGTAGTGCTTTCTGGCACAGGTACCTCCTGCTTAGTAACTGAGTTCCAGTACCGTCAGCTGGTCCTTGGTAGTTCCATTGGCTCTTGTACCTTCTGCTACCCATCTGGGTTCCAGTACCGTCAGCTGGTCCTCGGTAGTTCCATTTGCTCTTGTACCTTCAACTACCCATCCGGGTTCCAGTACTGTCAGCTGGTTCTCGGCAGTGCCTTTGGCTTAGGTGCCTCCTTCACAGTATCCAAGTTCCACCAACGTCTGCTCGTCCTTAGTAGTGCTTTCTTGCACAGGTACCTCCTGCTTAGTAACAGAGTTCCAGTACCGTCAGCTGGTCCTCGGTAGTTCCATTGGCTCTTGTACCTTCTGCTACCCATGCGGGTTCCAGTACCGTCAGCTGGTCCTCGGTAGTTCCATTTGCTCTTGTACCTCCTACTACCCATCCGGGTTCCAGTACCGTCAGCTGGTTCTCGGCAGTGCCTTTGGCTTAGGTGCCTCCTTCGCAGTATCCAAGTTCCACCAACGTCTGCTGGTCCTTGGTACTGCTTTCTGGCACAGGTACCTCCTGCTTAGTAACCGAGTTCCAGTACCGTCAGCTGGTCCTCGGTAGATCCATTGGCTCTTGTACCTTCTGCTACCCATCCGGGTTCCAGTACCGTCAGCTGGTCCTCGGTATTTGCTCTTGTACCTTCTACTACGCATCCGGGTTCCAGTACCGTCAGCTGGTTCTCGGCAGTGCCTTTGGCTTAGGTGCCTCCTTCGCGGTATCCAAGTTCCACCAACGTCTGCTGGTCCTTGGTAGTGCTTTCTGGCACAGGTACCTCCTGCTTAGTAACCGAGTTCCAGTACCATCAGCTGGTCCTCGGTAGTTCCATTGGCTCTTGTACCTTCTGCTACCCATGCGGGTTCCAGTACCTTCAGCTGGTCCTCGGTATTTCCATTTTCTCTTGTACCTTCTACTACCCATCCGGGTTCCAGTACCGTCAGCTGGTTCTCGGCAGTGCCTTTGGCTTAGGTGCCTCCTTCGCGGTATCCAAGTTCCACCAACGTCTGCTGGTCCTTTGTAGTGCCTTCTGGCACAGGTACCTCCTGCTTAGTAACCGAGTTCCAGTACCGTCAGCTGGTCCTCAGTAGTTCCATTGGCTCTTGCACCTTCTGCTACCCATCCGGGTTCCAGTAACATCAGCTGGTCCTCGGTAGTTCCATTTGCTCTTGTGCCTTCTACTACCCATCCGGGTTCCAGTACAGTCAGCCTGTTCTCTGCAGTGCCTTTGGCTTAGGTGCCGCCTTCGCGGTATCCAAGTTCCACCAACGTCTGCTGGTCCTTGGTAGTGCTTTCTCGCACAGGTACCTCTTGCTTAGTAACCGAGTTCCAGTACCGTCAGCTGGTCCTCGGTAGTTCCATTGGCTCTTGTACCTTCTGCTATCCATCCGGGTTCCTGTACCATCAGCTTGTCCTCCGTAGTTCCATTTGCTCTTGTACCTTCTATCACCCATCCGGGTTCCAGTACCGTCAGCTGGATCTCAGCAGTGCCTTTGGCTTAGGTGCCTCCTTCACGTTATCCAAGTTCCACCAACGTATGCTGGTCCTTGGTAGTGCTTTCTGGCACAGGTACCTCCTGCTTAGTAACCGAGTTCCAGTACCGTCCGCTGGTCCTCGGTAGTTCCATTGGCTCTTGTACCTTCTGCTACCCATCCGATTTCCCGTACCATCAGCTGGTCCTCGGTAGTTCCATTTGCTCTTGTACCTTCTACTACCCATCCGGGTTCCAGTACCGTCAGCTGGTTCTCGGCATTGCCTTTGGCTTAGGTGCCTCCTTCGCGGTATCCAAGTTCCACCAACGTCTGCTGGTCCTTGGTAGTGCTTTCTGGCACAGGTAACTCCATCTTAGTAACCGAGTTCCAGTACCGTCAGCTGGTCCTCGGTAGTTCCATTGGCTCTTGTACCTTCTGCTACCCATCCGGGTTCCTGTACCGTCAGCTGGACCTTGGTAGTTCCATTTGCTCTTGTACCTTCTACTACCCATCCTGGTTCCAGTACCGTCAGCTGGTTCTCGGCAGTGTCTTTGGCACGGGTACTCCCTCTTGCCCAGCCTGGTTCCAGCACGCCAGCTGTTTCCGGGTAGTGTCAACGACACTTTGCCTCCAATGCGTTGTCCTGTCGTGTTGCGGTCGGGTTAGCCGACTCTATGGTTCCTGCAGTTTAGGTGACTCCTATGTGGGCTGCGGGATCTGGCAATGAAGGCTGGTTCCATAGTGCCAATAGGACAAGCACTCCCTGTAGGACTGTGGGTTTCGGTAACTGCGCCTGGCTCGAGGCCTTGCAACTTTTTTTTTCATGGGTACCTTCTGTTACCCATCCGAGTTCCAGTACTGTCAGCTGGCTCTCGGCAGTGCCTTTGGCTTAGGTGCCTCCTTCGCGGTATCCAAGTTCCACCAACGTCTGCTGGTCCTTGGTAGTTCTTTCTGGCACAGGTACCTCCTGCTTAGTAACTGAGTTCCAGTATCGTCAGCTGGTCTTCCGTAGTTCCATTGGCTCTTGTACATTCTGCTACCCATCCGGGTTCCAGTACCGTCAGCTGGTTCTCGGCAGTGCCATTGGCTTAGGTGCCTCCTTCGCGGTATCCAAGTTCCACCAACATCTGCTGGTCCTTGGTAGTGCTTTCTGGCACAGGTACCTCCTGCTTAGTAATAGTGTTGAGCCACCCCTGTAGTGTTCGAGTTCGGTTCGGTTCGTCGAACACCCGTGTGTTTGCCGAACTGTTCGTCGAACTGTTCGTTGAACACCTTCGAACACCGTTAAAACCAATGGCAGGCAAACAAAAACACATAGAAACACATAGAAAACACCTTCAAAGGTGTCCAAAAGCTGACAAACTGCTCAGAAGACATAACTAACACATGGAAAAGTGACAAGTACATACAGTCATGCGAAAAGAAAAGAGGTGGAGGAGTAAAAGGAGGGGGAGACACAGATATAGGCATGTCATGCCCTTCTAAAATCCAAAAAGTGAGAAGCCGACACGGCCAGTCCTCTCCTGCCCGTGCCACCTCCGTGTCGCCGGGTTTGTGCCAGAGCCGCGTTGAACCCTGACGGCCAGCCCCCCTCTCCCAATACTGGTGCCTGTCCGATGGTGGGTCGAGCGAGCCCCCCTGTGGTGGAGGCAGCTCTAAGCTTTTAATTTAAATTGTCTCTCTAATTTGAATGAATACACTTTAAATCCATTTACAAGGATCTATTGGAGGGCAAGTCTCATGCCAGCAGCCGCGTAATTCCAGCTCCAGTAGCGTCCACTAAAGCTGCTGCAGTTAAAAAGCTTTTATAAGGATCGAGCTCGGCTGTCCACCGCAAGGTATCCTACTGCCAGTCCCAGCCCCTATGCTTTGGGGTGCCTCCTGATGCTCTTCACTGAGTATCCCGTGGTCCCGAAGCATTTCCTTTGAAAAAATTAAGTGTCCAAACTACAGGTGGTGTAGCTTGCTTAACAGCCGGGATAATCCGCTGACTAGGAGACACTGCTACTAGGCACAAAGTATTTCCTGGGCTAGATGCAGTTAAAAATTTGCAATTAGATACTCTTGGATGCGGAGAAAGCATTCCATAGAGTCTCCTGGCACGCCATATATTATTCTCTTAAAAAGTTTGGGGTAGGGGTCTAGGGGACCCTTTTATAGCCAAAATCACAGCCCTGTATCGCCATACGTCACCTAGGCTGAAGATAAATGGAACTGTAGCACCCTGAGGGCTCGGCTGCTACAGAGGTATTGCACCTCACCCAGAGGTGTGATATCTCACTCTCAGGTAAGGATGGAGTCTGGATCAGGACCCGACACCTGCATGCATTACACCACATTGCCGTGGGGCAGGGCGACCAATATGCCCCTGAGATGGGCACGACAGTCCCTGTCCCTGGCTGGAGTTGGGGGGAGGGAACACAGAGGAAGGGGAACCCTGTAGTGCAGGAGCAGGGAGGAAGCAGTTCCTGGGTGCATTGAGAAGGGAGTATAAAAGGTGGGCACCATCTTAGTTCAGTGCAGAGAAGTCTGAGCAGAAGTGACAGGGAGCAGGGGCTCTGCATGAGCTCTGCTCCGGAGGCGGGCCTAGTAACAGAGGCCCAGGCCTGGAAGAGGGAGAAGGAAGGAAGAGGAGCAGAGAAGGCTCCAGGAACGAGGAATGAAGGGATCCCAGGGGTGCGGACGGGCGAGTCGCCACCGCACGCCCGAATCCACCTGCGTGGAGGGGTCAGGCCAAAGGGGGAGACCGGTCCCCGAAACTAGTGGAGGCGGGAAACGACCCTCAGCTAGAAACCGGAGGCTGTGACATTTTATGTGGTGCAGCCCCTCGCTACACCCGCTAGGAAGGCACCACATAGGGTCAGGGAAACCGGCACCAAGTTTACCTAAAGGAGGCCCGAGGCAGCCGGACAGAAGGGTTGGTAAGAAAGGCCAGACAAAGGACAGACAAACGGGGTCCTGTGAAGCGCTCCAAAGTTATCTGGGAGTTGTCTGAGTCCCTCACCTGGTGAGCACAGTATGACGTGGGCAGCCGTTACCTGCAGACGTGGTCTGGATAATAAGAACTGTGAGTAAAGACCCTGGACTGCATCACTGACTCCGTGTCGTTACTGCTGCTGCCCTGCACCATCACCCCCATCCTCCGCATACACTGCCCTGAGGCTATACTCCTCCCGTGGGGAGTTATGCTACGCTCTGCTGCACCCACAACACCAGCCTCAGCGGTCAGCCCTGCAGCGGCGTTTCACTCTGACCGCAATCCACGTGTGGCGTAGTCGGACATTTAAACATCAAAACCACATAAATAGTTCCGCCACTGGTTTGACCGCCCTGAGCCACGGAACCGGGTCGCCGCCACGGAGACTACAACCACCAGCATCCACCAAAAAGGGTCCGGGTGTCCCAAGGCCCAGGGGGCGTGTCAGAACATTTTCATCACCTTTCATAATCACCAATGGGACAAGGCAGGGATGTCCTCTGTCCCCTCTCTTATACATCCTAGTGACGGAGCACCTGCTCTCATCAATTCGCCATAACCCAAATATTAGGTGGATTGAAGTGGGAGGCACCGAGTACAAGTGCTCTCTATTTGCTGATGATGTCCTAGTATATATCACTCAATCACATATATCCATCCCTGCTGTTATGGCTGAAATAGATCACTTTGTTACATGGTCAAATTTTAAAATCAATGCAGCGAAGTCTGAGGCCCTCGATGTCTCCCTCCCCAAATCCATACAGGGTTCCATCCAGTCCAACTTTCCCTTTGCCTGGCCCTCACAGGGTATCAAATACTTAGGAATTCCTATTCATAGAGACCTCTCCCATCTATGTTATCTTAATTTTGGGCCCTTTATTGAACAACTCCATACAGACCACGGTTGGCAAGTTAGAACTGTAAGATTCACTACGTGAACCACTGGTGTTTTGTGGAAAAGCACATGTACACTGTGTTCCAAATTATTATGCAAAAAGTGTTTAGGAGTGATAAGGGAAGAATTTGTTTGTTTGTCAGTTAAACTCATTGATGGTGATGTGTGTCAGGGCTCTTTATATCACTGTAAGCAATTGCAGACACCTGTGCTAATTAGTTTGGCAGGTGTGTCCAATGAAAGGCAAGACTACTTAAGAAGGCTGTCCCACATTATTAAGCAGCCTACATTTTCTGCCAAAATGGGAAAGAAAAAGGATGTGTCGGCTGCTGAGAAGCAACAAATTGTGGAGTGTTTAGGTCAAGGCATGACTACAATCAACATTGTGCGATGATCAGGATGAAGTGTCTTGGCAATCAAGAAGCATGTAGCTGATTCACAGTACACACGTGTGCGTGCTGATAAGAGCAAATTGAGGACTCTTTCCTACAAGCAATTACATCAGGTTAAAAGAGCAGCGGCAAAAAAGCCTTGTCATAGCAGCAGACAAGTTTTTGAAGCTGCTGTTGCCTCCAACGTCCCCCGAACAAAAAGATGCAGGGTCCTTCAGAGGTTTGCAGCTGTGCATACGCCATCCTGTCGACCTCCTCTATCCACTTCACACAAGCAGAAACGGCTCCAGTGGGCCAAACATTAAATGAAGACTGATTTCAAAACTGTTTTGTTCACGGATGAGTGCCGTGCAACGCTCGATGGTCCAGATGGATGGAGTCGAGGATGGCTGGTTGATGGACACCCCATGCAAACACGGCTACAGCGCCAACAAGGAGGAGGTGGAGTAATGTTTTGGGCTGGAATCATGGGGAGAGAGATTGTCGGCCCCTTTAAGATCCCTGAAGGGGTAAAGATGAACTCCATAATGTATGTGGAGTTTCTCAAACAGCACTTCCTGCCATGGTTCAAGATGAAGAACCGTGTATTCCACAGCAAGATCATTTTTATGCATGATAATGCACCGTCTCATGCTGCACATAACACATCTGCATCTCTGGCTGATATGGGCATAAAAGTGGACAAACTTATGGTGTGACCCCCATGCTCCCCTGACCTCTACCCCATTCAGAACCTCTGGAGCATCATCAAAAGGAGTGTCTATGATGGCGGGAGGCAGTTCACATCTAAGCAACAGCTCTGGGAGGGTATTCTGTCCTCATGCAAAACAATTGAAGCAGAAACCATCCAAAACCTGACAAATTCAATGGACGAGAGAGTTCAGGAGCTAATTTTGAACAAGGGGTCCTATGTGCAAATGTAACATCACCTAGAATAAAGTTTTGAGTTGAAAACTGTTTGATTTCAGTTTCTAATAACCTGCAAATGTTTATAATTTCAAAAATGACCATTTTTTTGGTCTTTATTAAAATGAAATGTTGATCGAAGAGTGTGGGGGATCTAAGAGTGTGGCAACCCAGTAGTCAGGATTACTTCGAATTCTGACAATCTGAGGGTCATGTTGCAGGTAGTGCAGCAAGAAGGCACTTATGTGTCTTGCGCATCTCGGAGCCCCAAAATTATTTTCCGGGCAAGTTGCAGCTAAAAATTATTATTAATTTTAAATCTGGTGGAGCTTAGTATAGATGGCCTAATAGAATCAGTACTGCACACTGCTACAAAGCCCAAATAATTTTCCAGCCAAGATACAGATAAACATGATTAGTAATTTGAAAGTTTAAAATGGTTGGTGAGGTGATATTAACCAATCATCAAGGTTTTACTCTCCGCAGGATGACACAGGGTAGAAAAGTCGCTTCGGATCCATGATTTGTTCATCTTTATAAACGTGAGTCTGTCTACATTATCAGTGGAGAGCCGCATGCGCTTATCTGTCAGCACACCACCAGCAGCGCTGAACACACGTTCAGACAGAACGCTGGCTGCGGGGCATGACAAGATCTCCAAGGCGTAAGTGGCTAGCTCCGGCCATTTATCCAGATTGGAAGCCCAACAAGAGCAAGGGTCCAGTGACACAGTCATGGCTTCAATGTTTACTTGGAGATACTCCTGTACCATCGTCTCTAGGCGTTGACTATGTGTCAGACTTCTTGTCTCCTGTGGCCTTGCAAAGGATGGGCTAAAAAAGTGGTGAAATGATTCCGCAAAATTGATGTTACCAGCAGATACTGTGTTTCTGTTACGGTTTGAGTGCTGAACACTCGACGGTGTCACGGTTGGCAAGTTGAAACTGTGAGATTCAGTACGTGCACCACTGGTGTTTTGTGGAAAAGCACATGTAAGATTCTGCAACAGTCTCTGCTGATACTCCTGCATGCGTGCATCCCTTTCTATGGCAGGAATAATTTCTGCAAATTTACTTTTGTACCAGGGATCTAACAGTGTGGCAACCCAGTAGTCAGGATTATTTCTAATTCTCCCAATTTGAGGGTCATGTTGCAGGTAGTGCAGCAAGAAGGCACTCATGTGTGTTGCGCATCCAGGAGCACCAAGTCCCTGTTGTGTTGGTGGCGAGGTAACAATCATGCTTCCTTCCTCTGTCCTCTCCCTCCAACCTCGCAGAACAGAAATGTGATCAAGGTCTCCCTCATCTGATGAGTCTTCCATCAGTTCGTCCTCCACTTCTTCCTGGGCTCCTGCACCTTCTTCACTAGTTTGGCTGCTACCATGCGCGCTGGTAAAACCATCTCCCCCACCCTCACATGCCTGCCGCCTTGGTGCTGCCGACCGTCTGGACCTTGCAGATGTTAGCCCTTCCGCATACAACTCCTCCTCCTCTACTTCCTCCACCTCCTCTTGTGCCACCACCTGACTCCGAATTCTGTTTAACATGTGCTCCAGCATGTAAATCACCAGAATAGTCATGCTGATAATGGCATCGTCAGCACTAAACATCTTCGTCACCATTTCAAAACTGTGCAGAAGGGTGCATAGGTCGCTCATCTGAGACCACTCCTCCAGCGTGATTTTCCCCACCTCTGGATCTCGTTGGCCCAGGCTATACGTCAGAACGTATTGCACCAGGGCTTGTCGGTGCTGCCACAGTCTCTGCAACATGTGCAGAGTTGAATTCCACCGGGTAGGCACATCGCATTTTAGCCGGTGAAGTGGCAGGCCCAAAGACTTCTGTAGAGATGTAAGTCGCTGAGCTGCGGGATGCGAACGGCGGAAGTGAGCACACAGCGACCGTGCCCTCTGCAGAAGGCCATCTAGTCCGGGATAGTGGGCTAAAAATTGCTGGACAACCAGGTTTAACACGTGAGCCATACAAGGCACGTGTGTGACATTGCCCCGGCGAAGGGCCGCACCCAGGTTTGCAGCATTGTCGCACACGGCCTTCCCTGGTTCAGGTCTAGTGGAGACAACCATTCATGAAATTGGTTCTCCAGAGCTGACTACAACTCCTCAGCTGTGTGACTCACATTTCCCAGACATTTCAAAGTAAAAACCGCCTGATAACGTTGAGCCCTACTGCCAGCATAGTAAGGAGGTGTGCAGGATCCCTTCTGCACATTAAGAAAGCTTGTGGCATGACGAGACAGGCTTTGGGTGCAGGTGGAGGACCGAGAGGAGGTTGAGAAGGCAGAAGCAGTGGAGGAACTTTGAGATAAAGAGGATTGACGCACAACTCGTGGGGACGGCAAGACTTGGACAGCAGCCCCTTGTCCTGCTGTCACCATAGTTACCCAATGCCCAGTCAGCGACATGTAACGCCCCTGTCCATGCCTACTCGTCCAAGTGTCTGTGGTGAAATGCACCCTGTCACACACAGAGTTTCTCAAAGAAGCAGTGATGTTGTGTGCGACATGCTGGTGGAGCGCAGGCACACCTTTCTTTGAGAAGTAGTGCTGACTGGGCATCTGGTACTGGGGCACTGCGACGGACATAAGGTCTCGAAAATCCTCTGTGTCCACCAGGCGGAAAGGCAGCATTTCTGTAGCCAAGAGCTTGCAGATGGTGAAATTCAACCTCTTAGCTTTCTCATGGCTAGGAGGAAATGGTCTTTTACTTGTCCACATCTGAGGGACCGAGGGCTGGCTATTGTGCTTAGACGGGGTTGATAAGGGTGTCCCCGGCAAACTGCCGGTCTGTGAGGAAGATGCAGGCGGACATGTTAGGTTGCCTTGATCCAAAGGTGGTGCTATCGATGTCGGACAGCGCTCAACACCAGCTGGTGTTACCACCTCCAAAGAAAATGATGACCTGCCAATCACGCTGGCTGCTGCGGGTAAAGAGGTGGCAGGTCTGCGCCCCAAAACAAGTGTGACTGCTGTCCCCCCAGTTACAGAGGATGAAGAGGCCGCGGATGCACAAGATATGGCAGACGGTGGTTGGCCCGGCCGGCTAGGCCGCATTGTAGCACAGTGAGCTTCCCACTGCAACTTATGCTTCATGTCCATGTGCCGGTTCATGCATGAAGTACTCAAACTATGTATTTTTTGGCCTCTACTTAGCTTTTGCTGACAAATGTTACAGATAACACGAGTTGGGTCATCTTTATCGATCTGAAAAAATGCCCAGGCTATGCAAGGCTTAGCAACCATGCGACCTGAAGAGCCACCACGACTTGTGGTGAGAGACAGAGTTGTGTTTGAGGATGCAGTTGTTGACGTGCTTCCAGTACTACGTCTCTGTCCAGGAAGGCGCAACCTGACCTCGTCGTCACTAGCATTCTCCTTCACCTCCTCTGCTGACCTCATCTCTTGGCTGACTGTGGTTGACAGTAAGTGGGATCTCCAACCTCATCATCATCACCCTGTGCGTTATCACACCCGTCGTCCTCAGAGCCAACCTGTTCCTGCCCTGACAAAAAACTCAAGTTGCCGCTCCAATCAGGTATTTGAGTCTCATCATAGTCTTCCTCATTGTCTCCACCAACAGGAGTTACAGTTTGGGAAAGAGGGTCTACATTATGGTCAGAACCTTCAGCGTCTGGTCCTGGATCTGATTCTGGGCATCAGTGCAGATCATTTCCTCGTCTGGATTCACAGAAGCGCTGGAGCCGACCTCTGATTCCCAGGCTATAGTATGAGTAAACAGCTCTGCAGACTCAACCATCTGTTCTACCTCATACTCAGACGGGAAGCTGGAGATTTGGGAGCTGTGAGGAAGCAAGTGCGATTGGGGTGACACCTTTGAGGACTGGAGTATTTGTGATGTTGAAGTTGATGTGGAGGAGAGCCCACTTAAAGGAACAATTGATATCCGTTGAAGCACCTGCTGTTTTTGTGCCTCATCTGGAATTTGTAGCGATTGGCGTGGCCGTAAGAAAGGGATCTTATCACATTGTCCGCTAAAAGAAGTAGACATTTTAGTTTGGCTGGAAGATGGTCTTTCTTCTGCAGATGTTACTGTTGCTATAACACCTACCCCACGGACACAACCTTTTTTCCCCTTCCCAACACACCTATTCCCCTTTCCACCAGCAGCAGGCCTTTTTCCACTCATTTTGGTGGTTAACTAATTCACAGCTCTGGAGTTGTTTGCACAAAAAAACAATGGATGGGAACCGAGCAGAGCTGAGTGGCCAAACTGTGGTATTAGGCCAAAACTATTGGCTGGGTTAGATGCAGAAAAAAATTATATTCAATTTGCAACCTGATGGAGGTCAGTATAGATGGACTAATAGAACAAGTCCCACACATAACTAGAAACCCAAATATTTTTTCAGAGCTAGATGCGAAAAAAAATTATATTCAATTTGCAACCTGATGGAGGTCAGTATAGATGGACTAGTAGAACAAGTCCCACACACTGCTAGAAGGACAAATATTTTTTCAGAGCTAGATGCAGAAAAAAAATTATTTTGAATTTGCAACCTGATGGAGGTCAGTATAGATGGACTAGTAGAACAAGTCCCACACACTGCTAGAAGGACAAATATTTTTTCAGAGCTAGATGCAGAAAAAAATTCTATTCAATTTGCAAGCTGATGGAGGTCAGTATAGATGGACTAATAGACCAAGTCCCACACACTGCTAGAAGGCCAAATATTTTTTCAGAGCTAGATGCAGACAAAAAAAATATTTTTAATTTGCAACCTGATGGAGGTCAGCATAGATAGACTAATAGAACAAGTCCCACACACTGCTAGAAGCCCAAATATTTTTTCAGAGGTAGATGCAGAAAAAAATTATATTCAGTTTGCAACCTGATGGAGGTCAGTATAGATGGACTAATAGAACAAGTCCCACACACTGCTAGAAGGCCAAATATTTTTTCAGAGCTAGATGCAGATAAAAATTATTTTTAATTTGCAACCTGATGGAAGTCAGTATAGATGGACTAATAAAACAAGTCCCACACACTGCTAGAAGCCCAAATATTTTTTCAGAGGTAGATGCAGAAAAAAATTATATTCAGTTTGCAACCTGATGGAGGTCAGTATAGATGGACTAATAGAACAAGTCCCACACACTGTTAGAAGGCCAAATATTTTTTCAGAGCTAGATGCAGAAAAAAAATTATTTTGAATTTCCAACCTGATGGAGGTCAGCATAGATAGACTAATAGAACAAGTCCCACACACTGCTAGAAGCCCAAATATTTTTTCAGAGGTAGATGCAGAAAAAAATTATATTCAGCTTGCAACCTGATGGAGGTCAGTATAGATGGACTAATAGAACAAGTCCCACACACTGCTAGAAGGCCAAATATTTTTTCAGAGCTAGATGCAGATAAAAATTATTTTTAATTTGCAACCTGATGGAGGCAGTATAGATGGACTAATAAAACAAGTCCCACACACTGCTAGAAGCCCAAATATTTTTTCAGAGGTAGATGCAGAAAAAAATTATATTCAGTTTGCAACCTGATGGAGGTCAGTATAGATGGACTAATAGAACAAGTCCCACACACTGCTAGAAGGCCAAATATTTTTTCAGAGCTAGATGCAGATAAAAATTATTTTTAATTTGCAACCTGATGGAGGTCAGTATAGATGGACTAATAAAACAAGTCCCACACACTGCTAGAAGCCCAAATATTTTTTCAGAGGTAGATGCAGAAAAAAATTATATTCAGTTTGCAACCTGATGGAGGTCAGTATAGATGGACTAATAGAACAAGTCCCACACACTGCTAGAAGGCCAAATATTTTTTCAGAGCTAGATGCAGACAAAAAATTATTTTGAATTTGCAACCTGATGGAGGTCAGTATAGATGGACTAGTAGAACAAGTCCCACGTACTGCTAGAAGGACAAATATTTTTTCAGAGCTAGATGCAGAAAAAAATTATATTCAATTTGCAACCTGATGGAGGTCAGTATAGATGGACTAATAGACCAAGTCCCACACACTGCTAGAAGGCCAAATATTTTTTCAGAGCTAGATGCAGACAAAAAAATATTTTTAATTTGCAACCTGATGGAGGTCAGTATAGATGGACTAATAAAACAAGCCCCACACACTGCTAGAAGCCCAAATATTTTTTCAGAGGTAGATGCAGAAAAAAATTATATTCAGTTTGCAACCTGATGGAGGTCAGTATAGATGGACTAGTAGAACAAGTCCCACACACTGCTAGAAGGACAAATATTTTTTCAGTGCTAGATGCAGATAAAAATTATTTTTAATTTGCAACCTGATGGAGGTCAGTATAGATGGACTAGTAGAACAAGTCCCACACACTGCTAGAAGGACTAATATTTTTTCAGAGCTAGATGCAGAAAAAAAATTATTTTGAATTTGCAACCTGATGGAGGTCAGTATAGATGGACAAGTAGAACAAGTCCCACACACTGCTAGAAGGCCAAATATTTTTTCAGAGCTAGATGCAGACAAACAAATATTTTTAATTTGCAACCTGATGGAGGTCAGTATAGATGGACTAATAGAACAAGTCCCACACACTGCTAGAAGCCCAAATATTTTTTCAGAGCTAGATGCAGACAAAAAATTATTTTGAATTTGCAAACAGATGGAGGTCAGTATAGATGGACTAATAGAGAAAGTCCCACACACTGCTAGAAGGCCAAATATTTTTTCAGAGCTAGATGCAAAAAAAAATTCTATTCAATTTGCAACCTTATGGAGGTCAGTATAGATGGACTAATAGAATGACGCTATGCCCAAAAGGTTTTACTTCACTAGGTGCAGTAAAAAAATTGGTATTCTATACACAGGTGGTGTATCTTGCAACACAGATAGGCTACTCCACTGACTAACACACTCTGCAATAGGCCAAAAAGGATTAGCTTTGCTAGATTCAGCTAAATGCTGTGAAAAAAACTTGCACAGAACTGGCACAGACCTGCCTGCCAAAAACTGATAAGAACTGATGTAACTTAGTCCTGAAAAGGACTGCAATTACAATTAGTCTTTACTTCCACAACCTATCTATTGAAGAGCACAGACCTGCCTGATAAAAGTCGAAGGAAATGCTGTAACCTAGTCCTTAAAAGGACTGCAATCACAACTATTCCCTACTCCCAAGCTATCTGTAGATTTGTGCGAAAATTGGCTTGAAATTAACAAGGTGGCGACGGGGAAAATGGCTGGGTCTTATAGGGCAAGGACATGTGACATACACTGCCAATGACACATGCCCTTGCTTGTGTGAAAAAAAAGCACTTCGCTCCGTGTGTGCGCTGCTGATAGGCTGACAGATTGCACCTCCCCACTGTAAATGCAGGAAAGAGAAAATAATGGAGATCTTCATTATTCCTGCAGAGATCCATCCCCTGCCCCTCCCCCCGCCCCGCTGTACACTCAAACTGCGTATTAACATTAATTTTCATCATTACTGAGAAAAAATCCAGTTATGATTTTGGTGCACGAACAGTTATCGAACATAACCTCAAACAGCCGTATTTTTCTCAAATCGTTTGTGTTCGCCGAACGGCTCGAACACCGCCCAAAACAGCTCGAATTTGAGATTGGCGAACAGTTCAAGTCGAACAACGCTCATCTCTACTTAGTAACCGAGTTCCAGTACCATCAACTGGTCCTCGGTAGTTCCATTTGCTCTTGTACCTTCTGCTACCCATCCGGGTTCCTGTACTGTCAGCTGGACCTTGGTAGTTCCATTTGCTCTTGTACCTTCTACTACCCATCCGGGTTCCTGTACCGTCAGCTGGTTCTCGGCAGTGTCTTTGGCATGGGTACTCCCTCCTGCCCAGCCTGGTTCCAGCACACCAGCTGTTTCCGGGTAGTGTCAATGTCACTTTGCCTCCAATGCATTGTCCTGTCGTGTTGCGGTCGGGTTAGCCGACTCTATGGTTCCTGCAGTTTAGGTGACTCCTATATGGGCTGTGGGATCTGGCAATGAAGGCTGGTTTCATAGTGCCAATAGGACAAGCACCCCCTGTAAGACTGTGGGTTTTGGTAACTGCGGCCGGCTCGCGGCCTTGCAACTTTTTTTTACATGGGTACCTTCTGCTACCCATCCGGGTTCCAGTACCATCAGCTGGTTCTCGGCAGTGCCTTTGGCTTAGGTGCCTCCTTCGCGGTATCCAAGTTCCAAAAACGTCTGCTGGTCCTTGGTAGTGCTTTCTGGCACAGGTACCTCCTGCCTAGTAACTGAGTTCCAGTACCGTCAGCTGGTCCTCGGTAGTTCCATTGACTCTTGTACCTTCTGCTACCCATCCGGGTTCTAGTAATGTCAGCTGGTCCTCGGTAGTTCCATTTGCTCTTGTACCTTCTACTACCCATCCGGGTTCCAGTTCTGTCAGCTGGTTCTCGGCAGTGCCTTTGGCTTAGGTTCCTCCTTCTCGGTATCCAAGTTCCACCAACATCTGCTGGTCCTTGGTAGTGCTTTCTGGCAGAGGAACCTCCTGCTTAGTAACCGAGTTCCAGCACCATCAGCTGGTCTTCGGTAGTTCCATTGGCTCTTGTACCTTCTGCTACCCATCCGGGTTCCAGTACTGTCAGCTGGTTCTCGGCAGTGTTTTTGGCACGGGTACTCCCTCCTGCCCAGCCTGGTTCCAGCACACCAGCTGTTTCCGGGTAGTGTCAATGTCACTTTGCCTCCAATGCGTTGTCCTGTCGTGTTGCGGTCGGGTTAGCCGACTCTATGGTGCCTGCAGTTTAGGTGACTCCTATGTGGGCTGCGGGATCTGTCAATGAAGGCTGGTTCCATAGTGCCAATATGACAATCACCCCCTGTAGGACTGTGGGTTTTGGTATCTGCGGCCGGCTCGCGGCCTTGCAACTTTTTTTTACATGGGTACATTCTGCTACCCATCCGGGTTCCAGTACCGTCAGCTGGCTCTCGGCAGTGCCTTTGGCTTAGGTCCTCCTTCTCGGTATCCAAGTTCCACCAACGTCTGCTGGTCCTTGGTAGTGCTTTCTGGCACAGGTACCTCCTGCTTAGTAACTGAGTTCCAGTACCGTCAGCTGGTCCTCGGTAGTTCCATTGGCTCTTGTACCTTCTGCTACCCATCCGAGTTCCAGTACCATCAGCTGGTTCTCGGCAGTTCCTCAGCCTTCTTGTACCTTCTGCTACATTTCCAAGTTCAAGCTTTTTGAAATGGTTCTTGGTAATCACTCTGGATCTCCCTGACGAGGACCCTGAAGACGAGGACCCTGAAGACCAACCTGAAGAAGACGAGGACCCCGAAGATGACGACCCTGAAGACGAGGACCCTGAAGACCACCCCGAAGAAGACGAGGACCCTGAAGACGACAACCCTGAAGACGTCGACCCTGAAGACCACCCTGAAGAAGACGAGGACCCCAAAGACGACGACCCTGAACACGAGGACCCTGAAGACCAGCCCGAAGAAGACGAGGACCCCGAAGACGACCCTGAACACGAGGACCCTGAAGACCACCCTGAAGAAAACGAGGACCCCGAAGACGACAACCGTGAAGACGAGGACCCTGAAGACCACCCCGAAGAAGACGAGGACCCCGAAGACGATGACCCTGAAGACGACGACCCTGAAGACCACCCCGAAGAAGACCAAGAAGATGACCCTGAAGAAGTTGACCCAGAGGACAAAGAACAAGAAGACAACCACCAAGATACAGAAGAACAAGAGACAGAAAACCAAGAAGCAGAACTACAAGAAGCTGCAGAACAATAAGCGGAAGAACATTAAGCATAAGACTAAAAATCAGAGCAAAAGATTTTATCTAAATTATAAGCAGAAGATGACTAAGCAGTGTATGGGGGTGAGTCCGTTCCTCCTCGTGATGCCCCTGGAAAAGACCTGCTGCTGCAGGCCAAACTGAATGCGGACAAATCCTGTTGTAAATCTTTTGTGACTGGCAGAACGAAAGGTGTAATGTTCAAACTTTTATAGATAACAACTACAGGAATGCCTGTCACAAATAAGAATATGATGAAGAAGAAGAATATGAAGAAGATGAAGAAGTAGAATATGAAGAAGAATAATAGTTGAATAAGAAGAATATGAAGAATGTAAAAAAAAAAAGAATAATACGAAGAAGGTGAAGAAGAAGATGAAGAAGGTGAAGAAGAAGTTGATGAAAAAGATGTTGATGCTGAGGATGATGAAGGAGAAAGTGTGGGAGAAGTAAAAAAGAAGGTGAAGAGCATGGAAGTAGTGAAACATAAATATCTGACAAAATATAAAAAAGCTTAACATAGTCAATATTTCCGTAACTCCGAACGTCTTAAAAAAAATCTTAATTCCTGCTATTCCATTTGATTGGGCTAAACCTCTATGCCTTTATTGTCTCCCCCACCTCCCCCAATACATTCTACATTATTCTTAGTTGTTTTCCTTCATGTAGAATTAACCTACAAGGAAAGAAAGGGTTTATTTTTATTCCGATATTTCTGTCCTATTGACTTGCATTGGTTTCCGATATCGGAATCGGCGATATCCGATACTTTTGGGTATCGGTCCGATTCAATCCGATCCGATATTTCCCGATATCGGAAGGTATCGCTCAACACTAGGTTTGACAGTTGTGCAGGTAGTACCGTCTATAACGCAGGAAATTAGCTCCTTCCTCCTCCTCCTATTCCTCATTGTTACCCAATCCACGTTAGGATCAGATGAGGCCGGGCTGTGTGGAATCAACATGTATGGTTCCTTGCTCCATCTCATTTTGCTCCGCTTGAAATGCATCCTCTTTAATTGTGAGCAGAGAGCATTTCAGAAGACGGAGAAGCGGGATGGTGACTCTAATTATAGAATCATTGCTGCTCACCATCTTGGTGGAGTCCTCAAAGTTTTGGAGGATGGTACATATGTCCGACATCCATGTCCACTCCTGAGGTCTTATGTGTGGAGTCTGATCTGAATACATATGGCCTTGTTGATGCTGGTAGTTAACAACTGCCGTCTTCTGCTCAGAAATACTTCCCAACATCTGCAGTGTAGAGTTCCAATGCGTGGGGACATTGCAGATCAGTCGGTGAGCTGGAAGCTGCAAACGCTGCTGAAGCACGACAAGGGCGGCGGAAGCTGTAGCTGACTTTCTAAAATGGGCAAACACGCGGCGTACCTTGACAAGCAGATCTGGCAGATCCAGGTAGGTTTTGAGAAGCCACTGAACCACAAGGTTAAGCACATGGGCCAGGTATGGTACGTGTGTGAGCGCCCCTTGCCTCAGAGCCACAACCAGGTTCCGATCATGCCTAGCTGTAGGTTCAGCAGTGTCAGCCACAGATCTGCCTGCTCTTTCAGAGCTGTCCACAACTCTTCAGCGTTGTGCGGTTTGTCACCTAAGCATATTAGCTTCAGTACATCCTGTTGCCGCTTGGCCGAGGCAGTGCTTCCAGCTTGAGACTGATGTGGTCATTTCAGAGATGGAGGCAGAAGAGAAGGATGAGGAGGAGGTGCAGGAGCTGTAGAATGTTGGGACAACCCTGATTGACCCAGGGCCCACAATCCTCAGCATCGGGAGGATGTGTTCCGTCTCAAGATCCAACTGGGTCCCGGCTTCCATTATATTAACCTAGTGTGCCATCAGTGAGATGTACCGTCCCTACACAAAAGCACTTGTCAACGTGTCCCTTATTAGTTGGACTTTCCCAGCAACATCGTTGTTGAGGTCATGTCTAATGTTGTGGGACACGTGCTTGTGTAATGCGGGGACGGCACACCAGGAGAAATAGTGGTGGCTGGGGACGGATGACCAAGGTATGGCCGCCGCCATCAGATTGTGGAAAGCTTCCGTCTCCACGAGCCTAAAATACAACATTTCGAGCGCAACCATTTGCGAAATGTGTGAATTTAGTAATGTGGCCTGAGGGGCGTTGACTGCGTACTTTCACTTGTGTTCCAAGGACTGGGGTAGGGACAACTGAATGCTGCGCTGGGACAAGGACGTGGATGTGCTTGCTGATGGTGCCAGTTGAGAGTGTGCAACTACAGGTGCAGAGCAAAAGGCATCTCGACATGTGCCATTGACAGGGGACTGGCGTGCACGCACAATAGTGGAACATGTAGTGGTGTCACCCGCAGACACTGTTGCTGGACCCTGGGGTTTGGCCCACTAAGTCAGGTGCTTTGCTGCCATGTGCCTGATCATTCTGGTTGTGGTCAGGCTGCTAGTTTTGCAACCTGCTGATGCTGGCCTGGCAGGTGGTGCAAAAGGCCTTTTGGGGGTTGTCTACAGAGTCTATAAAAAATAGCCAGACTAGGGAAGACCTAATAGTTGTACTGGCAACTTCCGTCGTGTTGGTGTTACAAGGAGCGCTTTCCCGCCTTGTGTCTGCGGCCAACACACTGCTTCTTCCTTCCTGTTGTGGTGCTATGCCTCCCTCCCACTGTGTGCTGCTGTCCTCGCTCTGTATGTCCCCTGCCCGGTTTAGTCAGTTACTATATCATCCACCACCTAGTCTTCAACTTCTGCACCCTGGTCCTCCTCCTGACTTTCTGGCAATTGTGTCTCATGATCATCATAATCCACCTCTTGTGACAGTAATTGCACTTTCCCACCATTGCCTTCTTGTGACCATGGCTGCTACAATATTTGGGCATCGCTACACACTTTCTCCTCTATATTCACTAGAAGCTGGCCAGGCGAGGGGTCCCAATCTGCAAAATGGAAAAGTGAACAGCTCTTCTGAGTGTCCAAGTGTGGGATCAGTTGTCTCCGGGAACTCGGCATGGTGGGAGGAAGGAGGATCAGGGTGAGGAATATGCGGTCCAGACTCACAGCTACTGAGACTTGACCGTGTGGAAGACAGGGTGGTGTTGGTGGGGGCAAAGTGACTGGAAGCATTATATGCTATCCAACCAACAACCTATTGACACTGCTCTGGGTTCAATAGTGGTGTACTGCGGTCCCCTAGTAATTAGGGCAGGAAGGTCGAGCGACAAGATGTGGTTATTGGTTATGGCACAATTTCAGCTTGCCCACGGCCACGTCCATGGTCTCTGCATGCACCATCACCATCACGTCCGCTTCCCCGTCCCTTGCCACGCACATTGCCCATTTTTAATAATGGACAATATTTTCCACGTTCACGGAAATACCTCTGACAGAGAACCACGATTTTAAATAGCAGGTTGGTAATTTACCAATATTATTCTACACAGAGATCTCGTGTGAATAGCTTGACCGACACACTGCAATAGAATGGAAATGGAAGAAATGTTTGATTTTGAAACAGTCTTATAGGTGATATGTCTGACAGAGAAAAGCGGTTTTACAGTCTTATAGGTGATATGTCTGACAGAGAACCATGGTTTTAAATAGCAGGCCTGTAATTTACTAATACTATTCTTCACAGACACCTAGTGTGCATAGCTTGACCGACACACTGCAACAGAATGGAAATGGAAGAAATGTCTGATTTTGGAACAGTCTTATAGGTGATATGTCTGACCGAGCACCATGGTTTTAAATAGCATGCCTGTAGTTTACTAATACTATTCTTCACAGACACCTAGTGTGACTAGCTTGACTGACATACTGCAACAGAATGGAAATGAAAGAAATGTCTGATTTTGGAACAGTCTTATAGGTAATATGTCTGACAGGGAACCACGGTTTTAAATAGCAGGCCTGTAATTTATTAATACTATTCTTCACAGATAGCTAGTGTGACTAGCTTGACCGACACACTGAAGCAAAATGAAAATGGAAGAAATGTCGGATTTTGGAACAGAACTATAGGTGATATGTCTGACAGAAAACCACAGTTTTAAATAGCAGGCCTGTAATTTACTAATACTATTCTTCACAGACACTTGGTGTGAAAAGCTTGACCGACACACTGCAACAGAATGGAAATGGAAGAAATGTCTGATTTTGGAACAGTCTTATAAGTGATATGTCTGACAGGGAACGACGCTTTTAAAAAGCAGGTAGTGTTGAGCGAGCATGCTCGACACTGCTCGTTACTCGCCCGAGCATCACGCTACTCGGGATGTTCGGCGAGCACAGAGCATTTCCGGGTTACTCGGGCGGGAGCTCAGGTCTCCGCCCTGCACGTTTGGCGCTCTTTACGGAGCCAATGAACATGCAGGGATTGCCAGCCAGTCACTGTAATGCCGCAGCCATGTTGTTTGTGGTCATTACAGTGATTGGCTGGCCGCACAGCGCCACCTCGAGTATTTAAAATCGGGCGCCGCCATCTTGGACACAGTCGCTCCGGATGCCAGTGCAGGGTCAGTGCTGCTGAGTTAGGGAGAGATATATAGTGAGAAATAGGTAGTGTAGGGTCTCTAAAGCCTGCCAAATCAAACAAACAGTTCTTCTCAGGACTAATATCCATCCCAGATATCAGGCAGGCAGGCAGGCTGTATAGGAGAAGCAGTGGTTATACCAGCAAACGCTGCATTACAGTCCTGTGTGCTCCTGTTGGTCAAATTGCTAGACTTATCACCCCGGTCTCAGGGCCAGGAAATTTTTTTTTTTTTTCCATCTGAATCCTGTATTTTTTTTTTTCCTCAGTCAGACTGTACAAATTTGCGTCTTATTAACCTTTTGGTATTCCCCCCCCAAAAAAAAAAAATTGAGTGTGTCTGTGACTGTTCAGACACCAATATATCTGTTTAAAAGAGTCTGGTGTAGGCCAGAAAAATAGAACTGTGGATTTGCAGTTCCACTTGTCAAATCTCTGCATTATCCTGTTTTTGGCATTTTTTGCCATAAAAAAAAACTGTAATAGTGTCTCCCTGACTGGTCAGACACCAATATATCTGTTTAAAAGAGTCTGGCGTATGCCACATAACTATAATTGTGGTTTTGCAGTTCCACGGGTCAAATCTCTGTACTATCATGTTTTAGGCATTTTTTGCCGTGAAAAATGGTCAGTCGTCATCTTGGTGAGGACACGGAAGTCTTGCCCGTTGCCAGTCTGGTACGCATGGCTGACTTTATCTTACGCTGCCTTAACCATGACCATCGGGTTGTCAAAATGTTGGGTGACAGTCATTACTGGTTGGTGACACTTTTAGACCCCCGCTACGAGGACAACTTTCACTCTCTTATTCCTGAGGTGGAAAGGTCTACAAAAATGGAGCAGTATCAGAAGGCCCTTGCTGCAGAACTGTTAAATAAATTCCCATCTGAACACGCTAGCGGCAGAGGTCACAGTTTGTTGACCAATCAAGGCGTACAGGCGTGAGAGACGCAACTCCAATCCAGCAGAGGCAGGGGAACACTGTCAACATTTTGGAACAGTTTTCTGAGACCCGTCCAGCTTACAGGCCCTGAAGCGTGGGGTACTCTCACAAGGAGTGGAAAGTTTCAAAAGATGGTGAGGGAGTACCTTGCTGACCATACCAGCATCCTCCGTGATTCCTCTGTGCCTTTAATTATTGGGTATCCAAGCTGGACACTTGGAATGAACTCGCTCTGTAGACCTTGGCCTGCCCTGCCGCTAGTGTGTTATCGGAGCGTGTTTATAGTGCCGCTGGAGGGAATTATAATTGATAAGTGCACTCGCCTGACAGCTGACAATGATGACAAGCTGACCGTTATCAAAATGAACAAGGGCTGGATTGGGCCAGACTTCTCATCACCACCAAATGACAGCAAAGTAACATAAAGTCAAATCCACTGTGTTATTTCGGGAGGTGTATTCCCATGCACCGCTTCACACCCACACATGGGTATACGCTTCCTCATTTTGGCTGCATTTAGCTCTTCTCCTTATCCTCAGCCTCCACCACCACTATACCACCAGGGTGACCGTGGTCCGTGTTGCCAGCATTGCAAGTTCCTCAGTCCTAATTTTTGGCAGCTTTTGCTTGGAAGGCATACGCAAAGACTATGGGAGACCCACTCCCCAATAATGGGAATAAGGTTTTTAATATGCTGTACTGAATGGCTCTTGTAAGGGGCATTAAAACCGTCTTGTTAAGCTACTGCTACCTCCACCACTTTTCCCAGGGGCATTAAAACCGTCTTGTTAAGCTACTGCGACCTCCACCACTTTTCCCAGGGGCATTGATATTGTCTTTTTATTCCACGGCGACCTCCACTTCTCTTCCAAGTGGCATTAAAACCGTCTTGTTAAGCTACTGCGACCTACAATACTTTTCCCAGGGGCATTAAAACCGTCTTGTTAAGCTACTGCGACCTCCACCACTTTTCCCAGGGGCATTGATATTGTCATTTTATTTCACTGCGAGCTCCACATCTCTTCCAAGTGGCATTAAAACCGTCTTGTTAAGCTACTGCGACCTCCAATACTTTTCCCAGGGGCATTGAAACCGTCTTGTTAAGCTACTGCGACCTCCACCACTTTTCACAGGGGCATTGATATTGTCTTTTTATTCCACTGTGACCTACACCATTCTTCCAAGGGGCATTAAAACCGTCTTGATAAGCTACTGCAACCTCCAAGTCTCTTCCAAGGGGCATTAAAAACATCTTGTTAAGCTACTGCGACCTCCACCACTTTTCCCAGGGGCATTGATATTGTCTTTTTATTCCACTGCGACCTCCACGTCTCTTCCAAGGAGCATTAAAACCATCTTGTTAAGCTACTGAAACCTCCACCACTTTTCCAAGGGGCATTAAAACCGTCATGTTAAGCTGCTGTGACCTCCACCACTTTTCCCAGGGGCATTGATATTGTCTTTTTATTCCACTGCGACCTCCACCATTCTTCGAAGGGGCATTAAAACCGTCTTGTTAAGCTACTGTAACCTTCACGTCTCTTCCAAAGGGCATTAAAAACGTCTTGTTAAGCTACTGCGACCTCCACCACTTTCCCCAGGGGCATTAAAAGCGTCTTGTTAAGCTACTGCGACCTCCACCATTCTTCCAAGGGGCATTAAAACTGTCTTGTTAAGCTACTGCCACCTCCACCACTTTTCCAAGGGGCATTGATGTTGTCTTTTTATTCCACTGTGACCTCCACCATTCTTCCAACGGGCATTGCGTTTTCTCCTAAATTTAGTCAGCTTTTGCTTTTCAATGCATAAGCGTTCACTAAGGGAGACCCACTCCCCAATAATGGGTAGAAGGCTTTTAGTATGCTGTAATCCATGTCTGTTTCAAGGGGCATTGCAGTTCCTCATAATTTTTGGAAAGCCTTCTATTCACTGCTTAGGCCAACAGTGCACAGGAGACCCAGTTGCTATAAATGGAAAAAATGGTTTAGTTAAGTCCCTCTGACCTCCATGTCACTTCCAAGGGGCATTGGAGTACCTCAACATTTTTGTTAGGCATTGCACTCACTGCATGCCCTATAACTGTGTAGCCGAACCGCTCATTTTGGTACAGAAATATATCCTATAAGACATGTATGGTTGACTGGCCTGATATTGATTTGAATGGTCCCTGTTCCTCCTGCTCTTTCTCCTTTGCCACCACCTCATCCACCATTCATCACCTGAATCTTTGTTTTAAAGGGAGTCACAGAACTGGGATAGTGGCAGGAAAACATCCAGCAATCCTCGGAGGAGGTAGGATATGCGGCAAAACGCTGACCACCTCAGGCCTAGCCGCTACTACATACATGCGCTTGCATTCCAAGAAAACAAAGCAGACGCTAACTTCTATCATCATCATCATGCTCCTCACTTTGGCACTCTCAACTCCCCTGATGGAGAAGCCAGGGCCCACCGGAGGAGTCTGGTTCTCTGGTGGGCTCGTCCAATACTGCCCTAAAGCAGGCCAGGCTAAGAAAAGTGTGAGGGAAGTTTGAAGGAAATAGGGGTGGCTTGGGACCCTTTATGGACATCCGGCCGCCCCAAGGCGGCTGGGGACCGTGTGTGGACCCCCAGCTGTGGGGCAGCTGGGGACCGAGTATGGACACCCAGCCGCCCCCTGGCGGCTAGGGTCTGAACGTGGACACCCGGCCGCCGGGCGGCTGAGGACTCAGTATGGATTCCTCACTGCCGAAGCAGCCATGAGGTAGTGGCCAGCTTCGGCGTCCTCCAAACTAAAAGGCCCCATTTCAAGTGCAAACTATAAGTATGGTATTGCAGCCTGTGGGTGGGTGGGTGTTTGGTTGCACACTTACGCTTGCATTCCAAGAAAACAAAGCAGGCCAGGCTAAGAAAAGTGTGAAGGAGAAATAGGGGCGGCTGGGGACCGTTTATGGACACCCGGCCGCCCCTAGGCAGCTGGGGACCATGTGTGGACACCCGGCCACGGGGCAGCTGGGGACCGAGTATGGACACCCGCCCACCCCCTGGCGGCTGGGGACCGAGCGTGGACACCCGGCCGCCGGGCAGCTGGAGACTGAGTATGGATACCTCGCTGCCAAAGCAGCCATGAGGTAGTGGCCAGCTTCGGCCTCCTCCAAACTAAAAGGCCCCATTTTAAATGCAAGCAAGCTAGCAGTATGGTATTGCAGACTGGGGGTGGGTGGGTGGCAGGCTGCATACTTGCGCTTGCATTGCAAGGAATGGGGGAGGTACAATTGAACACTGCCCTGGGACAAGGACTTGCATGGGGATAGTTGCAAGTCTGCATCTTCTGATGCGGAAAGGATCACTTCTCATGGGCATACTTTTAGGCAGTGACCTTGGTGTCAGAGATGCTTCCAGGGGTCTTCCCCATGCTGTTCCCATGTCTTCTCAGAACTGTATGCATGTGTCACACAGCACATGGCCAGATAAGATTGTAAAATGTTAAAATGACATTTCCCGGTGAATGCATTTGTCACGGTTGAAAGCAATACAAAAGTGCAAAAATGCATAAAAAATGCTACTTGTGAATATAGCCCAAGGTGTGGAGGAGTATTTTTGTTTTTGGTTATTTATTTTACCTTATACACAAGTCTTTACCCTGGAAAGGAAGTTCCTTAACATATTTCACAGGAAAACTGTTTCAGTTTCGTTTTTGAACGTTTTATTGTGAGCCCGTTAAAGTGGATTAATACCTCTGACCACGCTGTTGACAGCAGTGACCTGGGGGTTAGAAATGCTTCCTGGGGTGATGCCCATGCTGTCCCCATGTCTTTTGAGCACTGTCACTATTGTTTTGGCCACTTTTTAGGCTTTCTACAGACTGCCCGGGGTGCCGCTGCAAAAATGCTCGGGTCTCCCATAGACTAACATTGGGCTCGTTACTCGGGTCGAGCACCTAGTATCACAATGAGCTCGGCCCGAGCTTCGAGCACCCGAGCATTTTAGTGCTCGCTCAACACTAATAGCAGGCCTTTAGTTTACTAATACTATTCTTCACAGATACAGTACCTAGTGTGCATAGCTTGACCGACACACTGCAACGAAACGAAAATGGAAGAAATGTCTGATTTTTTAACAGTCTTATAGGTGATATGTCTGACCGAGCACCATGGTTTTAAATAGCATGCCTGTAGTTTACTAATACTATTCTTCACAGACACCTAGTGTGAATAGCTTGACTGACATACTGCAACAGAATGGAAATGAAAGAAATGTCTGATTTTGGAACAGTCTTATAGGTAATATGTCTGACAGGGAACCACGGTTTTAAATAGCAGGCCTGTAATTTACTAATACAATTCTTCACAGACACCTAGTGTAAATAGTTTGACTGACACACTGCAACAGAATAAAAAAGGAAACCAATATTTTCAACGTTCAGTTCAAATTTCTGGATTTTTATCGCTGAAATATGGAACAGATCTGGGTTTATTCTGCAGTGAGAACAAGCAAATGGAGCAGAAAAATGGTGTACTCTGGATTGCTTTTTAAGCAAATAACCAGGATTAAGATAAAAAAAATTGCCCTGGCCCCTGATAATCTGGGGCTATGTCCACAAATATCTGTAATTATTACAGCAGCAGCAGACAGGACGTTCAATGGACCCTCTTGTGCTGTGTCATACACTGCTGTCTGCCACATACATTGCCTGCCGAGCACTGATTATATAGAGCTGGATTTGTCCTCCGAAGGCCTGATAGTTCAGATGGATATATATATATACACTGCTCAAAAAAATAAAGGGAACACTTAAACAACAGAATATAACTACAAGTAAATCAAACTTCTGCGAAATCAAACTGTCCACTTAGGAAGCAACACTGATTGACAATCAATTTCACATGCTGTTGTGCAAATGGAATAGACAATAGATGGAAATTATTGGCAATTATCAAGACACCCTCAATAAAGGAGTGGTTCTGCAGGTGGGGACCACAGACCACATCTCAGTACCAATGCTTTCTGGCTGATGTTTTGGTCACTTTTGAATGTTGGTTGTGCTTTCACACTCATGGTTGCATGAGACAGACTCTACAACCCACAGAAGTTGCTCAGGTGGTGCAGCTCATCCAGGATGGCACATCAAAGCGAGCTGTGGCAAGAAGGTTTGCTATGTCTATCAGCGTAGTGTCCAGAGGCTGGAGGCGCTACCAGGAGACAGGCAGTACACCAGGAGCCGTGGAAGGGGCCGTAGGAGGGCAACAACTCAGCAGCAGGACCACTACCTTTGCCTTTGTGCAAGGAGGAACAGGAGGATCACTGCCAGAGCTCTGTAAAATTACCTCCAGAAGGCCACAAATGTGCACGTGTCTGCACAAATGGTTAGAAACTGACTCCATGTGGGTGGTGTGAGAGCCCGATATCTTCAGATGGGGGTTGTGCTCACAGCCCAACACCGTGCAGGACGCTTGGCATTTGCCACAGAACACCAGGATTGGCAAAGTCGCCACTGGCGCCCTGTGCTCTTCACAGATGAAAGCAGGTTCACACTGAGCACATGTGACAGACGTGACAGAGTCTGGAGATGCCAAGGAGAGTGATCTACTGCTTGCAACATCCTTCAGCATGACCATTTTGGCAGTGGGTCAGTAATGGTGTGGGGTGGCATTTCTTTGGAGGGCTGCACAGCCCTCCATGCGCTCGCCAGAGGTAGCCTGACTGCCATTAGGTACCGAGATGAGATCCTCAAACCCCTTGTGAGACCATATGCTGGTGCGGTTGGCCCTGGGTTCCTCCTAATGCAGGACAATGCCAGACCTCATGTGGCTGGAGTGTGTCAGCAGTTCCTGCAAGATAAAGGCATTGAAGCTATGGACTATATATATGTTGTGGAATACCTATACTAACAGGACATTCAATGGACCCTCTTGTGCTGTATCATGCACTGCAGTCTGCCACATACCCTGCCTGTCTGTCTAACTCCTGCTATCACCACTGAATATATACAGCTGGATTAGTCCTCAGAAGGACTGTTAGTTCCGTTGGATATATATATATATGTTGTGGAATACCTATAGTAACTATAAACAAGCTAATTTCTATCTGACTCAGCAGCACCTCTCCCTACTCTGCCTGGTTCCTGGGTAGACTGTGACAAGCATAGCGGTGCCAGGTCTTATATAGTCCTGATGATGCTGTGCGGCCAGCCAATCACTGTAATGCCCACAACCAACATGGCTACAGCATTACAGTGCATGACAGGCAATCCCTGCATGTTCATTGGCTCTCTAAAGAGTGCCAAACATGCAGGGAAGGGACCCGAGTTCCACCCGAGCAAACAGGAAATATTCGCAGAGCACCGAGCTTGTCAAGTACAGTGATGCTCGGGCGAATACCGAGCAGTGGCAAGCATGTTCACTCATCACTAATCCCGATGCAACCCCGGCCACCAAAAACGACGAGGGAGGAGGTCCCCGCTTGCCTTACCACCTGGATGCCCTTAATTACTTTGCGGCGTAGATTTGATGGTACAAATAACCTTCCTGAAGGCCAGGAGGATGATGCATCCCCCTGAGCCTTCAACACCTCACCCTCCAGTTCAGGATACAGTGCCGAAATGACTACCCCTTTCTGTAATATCAGGGCAGGGTTCTCTTGGTCACCACCACCAGGGAAGCTCCGGGACAAAGAACCAGCCTTGACATTTTTGACCCCTGGACGAAAAGTGAGAGCAAAATTTAACCTAGTTAAAAACAGGGACCATCCAGCTTGCCTGTGGTTGAGATGTTTAGCTGACTGGAGATATGACAGGTTCTTATGGTCAGTAATAACAGTAATAGGATGGACAGCCACCTCCAATCAATGTCGCCATTCTTCAAACTCCAATTTGATCGCAAAAAGGTCCCTATTACCCACGTCATAATATCTCTCAGCCAAAAACAATTTTTTAGAAAAGAAGGTGCATGGACACCATTTACCAGGAGATGGACCCTGAGACAACACAACGCCAACCCCGACATCCGATGCATCAACCTCCACAATAAAGGGTTGGGAAACATCAGGTTGACTGAGTATAGGTGCAGTGGCAAAATGATTCTTTAAGGAAGAAAAAGCCTGGAGGGAGACATCCGACCATTTGGAAAAATCAGACCCCTTCTTAGTCATGTCAGTAAGGAGTCTCACCATAACAGAGTAATTTTGGATGAATTCGGCCAAAAATTAATAAAGCCCAGAAAACATTGTAAAGCCTTCGGGTTCTCAGAATATTCCCAATCAAGGACTGCACAGATCTTCTCCGGATCTGTGCAAAAATTAGAAGATGAAAACAAGTACCCCAAAAACTGCACATCCTGAACAGCGAAAACACATTTTTCCAGTTTGGCATAAAGTTTGTTATCCCTTAATATCTGGAGCACCTGCTTAGCATGCCCCCGATGTGTCTCCAAATCAGGTGGGTAAACCAAAATATCATCTAGATAGACCACCACAAACCTCCCCACCAAATGATGAAAAATATCATTTATGAAATGCTGGAATACTGCAATTGCATTGGTCAAACCCAAAGGCATAACCAGACTCTCGAAATGTCCTTGAATTGAACGCAGTTTTCCATTCATTCCCTTCTCTGATTCTAACCAGATTGTAGGCTCCCCTTAAATCCAACTTGGAGAATACCTTAGCTCCTACAACCTGGCTGAACAAATCAGGAATCAGGGGAATAGGGTATGTGTAGCACCCTGAGGATTCGGCTGCTACAGGGGTATTGTACCTCACTCCAGAGGTGTGGTATTCCACTCCCGGGTAAGGATGGAGTGTGGAACTGAGCTAGTAGGCTGCATGCACTACATACATCCCATTTCCGGGGGACAGAACGACGGTACTCCCACCAGTTTATGTGCAGGTACGACAGCGTCTGTCCCTGGCTGGAGTGGGAGGGGGGTGGAACATCCCAGTAGTGTAGGGGCAGATAGGGGGAGTAGTCTGGGTAAATGTAGGAGCTCATTGGGTGCTGGTCACCTGAGCTCACACATAGAGGGAGTATATAAGGTGGGCACCATCTTAGGACAGGGTCAGTCAGTCAGTCAGTGAGTCAGCAGTAACTCCAGGAGAGGAGAAGGAAGAGGGACCCAGAGGCGCAGGACGAGAGGGGACCCCAAGATCCCAGAATAAGGACAAAAGGGTGAAGGGTCGGCAAAAGGGTACCGGATCCCAAGCTGGCGGAGGCCAAAGCAAACCTTAGCCAGGAACCGGAGGTCGTGGGCAAGATTTGCCACGACCCTCACCAAATCCACCAGAATGGCACACCGAGCATAGGGTCAGGGAAGCCAGAGAAGGTTCAACCACCAAGAGACCCGAGGGAGCCGGACATAGGTGGATCCCTGGTGAGAACGGCCAGAGAGAGAGAGAAGAAGGGAGCTCAGGACCATACTCAGGAATTGCCCGGGAGTTGACCGAGTCCCGCACCTGGTGGACGCAGCACGGCTTGGGTGGTCACTGCTGTACAGAGTGACCCGAGCAACACCAGTGAGTAAAAACCCTGAAACTGCATTTCATGCCTCTGAGTCTCCTTGCTGCACCTTCACAACCACCATCCTCCACGTCTGACCCCCTGAGGCTATACCCCTCCCGTTGGGGGTTATACTACCACAGCTGCACACACACCACCAGCCTCAGCGGACCATCCTGCAGCGGCGGCCTTTTGACCGCAAATCAACGGGTGGCGTAGTCGACACTAAGAACATCTGCAAGGACTGCCGCACACTGAGTTTGACACCCTGGGCACGGACCGGGTCACAACCACTCGGAGACTACAACCCCCATCTGATCCGGCTCCGGGTATCCCTAACAACATGGCCCAGGGGGCGCGTCATATGGATCAAGGATGGTAATTTGATTTAATTCCTGGAAATCCAAACAGGGACATAGACCGCCATCTTTTTTCTTCACAAAGAAGAACCCTGCCACCACGGGTGAAGATGAGGGTCTGATATGTCCCTTCTCCACACTTTCTGCAATGAAATCCTTCATGGCTTGTCTCTCAGGGCCAGAAAGGTTATACAGTCTGGACTTCGGTAGTTTATCTCCGGGGGTCATCTTAATAGGACAGTCATAAGCATGATGAGGAGGCAAATCCTGATACCCCCTCTCAGAAAAAAACGTCCTCAAAACCAGACAGAAAATCAGGTAATATTTCTGTAGAGACAGTAGCAAGGGAAATATCTAAACAGTTCTCATAGTAGTAATCTCCCGATTCAATAATCTCCCCGGTTTGCCAATCCACCAGTGGATTATGTTTAACAAGCCAAGGAATACCCAAAACAATCTATGTGTGAAGATTGTCCAGGACATAGCACTGGATTATTTCACAATGAACTGACCCCACCCTCAGTTTTACATTATGTACAATCTGAGTAAATGCTTTCTGTGCAAGTGGGGCCGAGTTGATGGCAAAGATGGAAATAGCATTAGCTAAAGTACAGCAAGCAAGACCATGAGTTTTCACAAGCTCAGAATCAACCATGCTGACTCCGGCTCTACTGTCAACAAACACAGAAATTTTCTCGGTTTTGCTCACTAGCACCACCTCTGTGGTAAGGACAAAGTGGGAACTGCAGGTTGGCAACAAATGCACCCCTTGTTTATCCAACTTCACACTACCATGAGTAAATCGAGACTCCTTTTGTATAGGAATTGAAGGACAGGTCCCAACAAAATTGTTCTTTTTTCCCCACAAAAAAAATACGCCTTTTTTCTTGCGAATCTCCAGGGAGATGTATGATGCAGAAACACTGCCTAACTGCATGGGTTCCTTCATCTCCCCCAGTACTGGTTCACCCCCAGACCTCTCCCCCGACATAACCCCAACAAGAAGGCCCTGGAGAAGGTGTTCTCACCCGCCTATCCCGAAGGCATCTATCAAGATATATGGCCAACGACATGGCAGCCTCCAAGGACTGAGGGGTTTCATATACTGCCAAAGCATCTTTCAACCTTTCAGTAAGCCCCTCACAAAATTGACTTCTAAGGGCTGAGTCATTCCATTTGGAATTTGTTGCCCACCTATGGAACTCCAAATTGTACATCTCCACTGACCGATTCCCCTGCTGAAGTTGACGTAGCCTAGACTGAGCCAAGACGACTCTGTCAGGGTCATCATAGATGAGGGCCAGAGCCCCAAAAAAAACCTCCACAAACTGGAGACAAACCGAGTAGTGCAGCAAAGAAAATGCCTACGACCTCTAGGCTGTAACTTTAAGTCAGGAAAGCGCGGCTTGCAAATCAGAGCGCAGGAAGCATCCAGAGTGTCCCAGACACAAGGGCTTCTGCAGTTGGCTGCTGAAATCACATGTCCTCTCAATATAAAATGCAGCCATGTTCCCTCAGCACCATTTTATGCACGTCACTGCTGGAGACAGACGCTGCTGAGTGTGTGCATGTGTACTGAGAGATATTAGCTAGATAGATGGGCGCTTGTGTGGTAGTCAAATAGTGTAGATAAGTCCTGTGCTGTGTACACGTTCCTTGCAGCACTATTTTTTTTCTTGTGAAATTATTGAGATTCTTACAGAAAGAGCATGGCTCATGAAGTAGAACAGTATTGTGTACCGGTTGTACTGTGCTCCATACAGGAGTATACCATATATCTATTTTTGCACTTGCTAATGTGATAAAGCAAGCCAACCTTTGTAGGCAACTTTTTGATTTTGTGGGGTTGAAATTCAGCTATCTACAGAGCTTGTCAGTGTAGAGCTTCTAAGTGCAGAGCACCAAAACCTTTTTTTTTCATTTGTTAATTTGATAGTGCAAGCTGTTTTAGCTCAGTTTGTCATTTTTTTGGTGGGTGAACTTCAGCTGTATGCACAGTAAAATAAATATATTTTTTCTGTTGGCAGACAGAGTCCGCCAAAGATTTTTTTGTGTGGCAAACATGATACACTCTGCTAAAAGCCACCTACTATCTTAGTGGTGGTGAACCTCAGCTGTTTTCAGAGTAAAAAAATTGATTTTTTTGTCTTGCTAGGCAGAGTCAACAAAAGAATTTTTGTGTGGCAAACGTCATACACTCTGCTATACCTCAGCTACTACGTTAGTGGCGGTGAACTTCAGCTATTTTCAGCGTAAAAAAATATTTTTTTCTGTTAATAGCCACAGTCCACCAAAGATTTTTTTGTGTAGCAAACGTGATATACTCTGCTAAAAGCCACCTACTATCTTAGTGGCAGTGAACCTCAGCTGTTTTCAGAGTAAAAAAATTGATTTTTTTGTCTTGCTAGGCAGAGTCCACCAAAGATTTTTTTGTGTGGCAAATGTCATACACTCTGCTATACGTCAGCTACTATGTTAGTGTTGGTGAACTTCAACTGTTTTCAGAAAAAAAAAAGATTTTTTCTGCTGCTAGGCAGAGTCCAAAAAATATTTTTTTTCTCGTGCAAATGTGTTACATGTGTTACGCTGTAAGCCACCTAGTCCTTTTAGTGGTGGTGAAATTCAGCTGTATTCAGAGCTTATGAGGAGTAAAAAAATCTATTTTTTGCAGTTCCTAAAAATAGGAAATAGTTTGGAGAATTTCTCTTATGTTATTCAGGCATCATACACACTAAAAAAAATACTTTTTTCTGTTACTAATATCATACCCTAGGGGACATCTCAGGGTGCCAAGGGATGGTGATTCACTGCGATCGAGGGGGGTTGGCGATACCAGAAAAACTGTTAGTAAAGGTGTTAATGAAGGCGAGGAACAAACTGAAGATGAAGAGGTGATGGGCAAGCAATAGTCAGAGCATGAAGAGGATAATCATCCTCTCTCTGTGATTGGCGGGAGGGGAGAGAGGAAACGAGCATCAGAATTACCCAGCCACCAACACAGCATGGGCTTGAACCTTATGAAAGAGCCCAAAATATGAGTACATTCTTGCTGCACCATCTGCAACATGATCCCCGTATATTTATAATTCGAAATAGTGCTGAATACTGGTTTGACACTCTGTTAGATCCATGATATAAGAGTAAATTTTGCCAGATGCTTCCCGCCCTGGAAAGGCATCCGCGAATGCTGGAGTATCGAAAAACGCTTTTACACAACCTTAAGATAGGTTTTGCCCATGCCAGCAGTGAGGCACACAGAGCTCATCGCAGCTCTAGACTTCCAACCTCTGGAACATCAATTCGTCAATGCCAAAATTTTAGCAGCAGCAGAAGTGTAAGTGACAGAAGCAATTTCTGTGAGTCCTTTCACACATTTTTTAGACCAGCTTGTGCATAGTGTTGAGCCACCCCCGTAGTGTTCGAGTTCGGTTCGGTTCGTCTAACACCCGTGTGTTCGCCGAAGTGTTCGTCGAACTGTTCGTCGAACACCTTCGAACACCGTTAAAACCAATGGCAGGCAAATAAAAACACATAGAAACACATAGAAAACACCTTCAAAGGTGTCCAAAAGCTGACAAACTGCTCAGAAGACACAACTAACACATGGAAAAGTGACAAGTACATATAGTCATGCGAAAAGAAAAGAGGTGGAGGAGTAAAAGGAGGGGGAGACACAGATATAGGCATATCATGCCCTTCTAAAATCCAAAAAGTGAGAAGCCGACACGTTCAGTCCGCTCCTGCCCGTGCCACCTCCGTGTCGCCGGGTTTGTGCCAGAGCCGCGGTGAACCCTGACGGCCAGCCCCCCTCTCCCAATACTGGTGCCTGTCCGCTGGTGGGTCGAGCGAGCCCCCCTGTGGTGGAGGCAGCTCTAAGCTTTTTAATTTAAATTGTCTCTCTAATTTGAATAACTACACTTTAAATCCATTTACAAGGATCTATTGGAGGGCAAGTCTCATGCCAGTAGCCGCGTAATTCCAGCTCCAGTAGCGTCCACTAAAGCTGCTGCAGTTAAAAAGCTTTTATAAGGATCGAGCTCGGCTGTCCACCGCAAGGCATCCTACTGCCAGTCCGAGCCCCTATGCCTTGGGGTGCCTCCTGATGCTCTTCACTGAGTATCCCGTGGTCCCGAAGCATTTCCTTTGAAAAAATGAAGTGTCCAAACTACAGGTGGTGTAGCTTGCTTAACAGCCGGGATAATCCGCTGACTAGCAGACACTGCTACTAGGCACAAAGTATTTCCTGGGCTAGATGCAGTTAAAAATTTGTAATTAGATACTCTCGTTGGATGCTGAGAAAGCATTCCATAGAGTCTCCTGGCACGCCATATATGATTCTCTTAAAAAGCTTGGGGTAGGGGTCTAGGGGACCCTTTTATAGCCAAAATCACGGCCCTGTATCACAATACGTCACCTAGGCTGAAGATAAATGGAACTGTAGCACCCTGAGGGCTCGGTTGCTACAGAGGTATTGCACCTCACCCAGAGGTGTGATATCTCACTCTCAGGTAAGGATGTAGTGTGGATCAGGACCCGACACCTGCATGCATTACACCACATTGCCGTGGGGCAGGGCGACCAATATGCCCCTGAGATGGGCACGACAGTCCCTGTCCCTGGCTGGAGTGGGGGGAGGGAACACTGAGGAAGGGGAACCCTGTAGTGCAGGAGCAGGGAGGAAGCAGTTCCTGGGTGCATTGAGAAGGGAGTATAAAAGGTGGGCACCATCTTAGTTCAGTGCAGAGAAGTCTGAGCAGAAGTGGCAGGGAGCAGGGGCTCTGCATGAGCTCTGCTCCGGAGGTGGGTCTAGTAACAGAGGCCCAAGCCTGGAAGAGGGAGAAGGAAGGAAGAGGAGCGGAGAAGGCTCCAGGAACGAGGAACGAAGGGATCTCAGGGGTGCGGACGGGCGAGTCGCCACCGCACGCCCGAATCCACCTGCGTGGAGGGGTCAGGCCAAAGGGGGAGACCGGTCCCCGAAACTAGTGGAGGCAGGAAACGACCCTCAGCTAGAAACAGGAGGCTGTGACATTTTATGTGGCGCAGCCCCTCCCTACACCCGCTAGGAAGGCACCACATAGGGTCAGGGAAACTGGCGCCAAGTTTACCAAGAGGAGGCCCGAGGCAGCCGGACAGAAGGGTTGGTAAGAAAGGCCAGACAAAGGACACACAAAGGGGGTCCTGTGAAGCACTCCAAAGTTATCTGGGAGTTGTCTGAGCCCCTCACCTGGTGAGCACAGTACGACGTGGGCAGCCGTTACCTGCAGACGTGGTCTGGATAATAACTGTGAGTAAAGGCCCTGGACTGCATCACTGACTCCGTGTCATTACTGCTGCTGCCCTGCACCATCACCCCCATCCTCCGCATACACTGCCCTGAGGCTATACTCCTCCCGTGGGGAGTTATGCTACGCTCTGCTGCACCCACAACACCAGCCTCAGCGGTCTGCCCTGGAGCGGCGGTTCACTCTGACCGCAATCCACGGGTGGCGTAGTCGGACATTTAAACATCAAAACCACATAAATAGTTCCGCCACTGGTTTGACCGCCCTGAGCCACGGAACCGGGTTGCCGCCACGGAGACTACAACCACCAGCATCCACCAAAAAGGGTCCGGCTCCGGGTGTCCCAAGGCCCAGGGGGCGCGTCAGAACATTTTCATCACCTTTCACAATCACCAATGGGACAAGGCAGGGATGTTCTCTGTCCCCTCTCTTATACATCCTAGTGACGGAGCACCTGCTCTCATCAATTCGCCATAACCCCAATATTAGGTGTATTGAGGTGGGAGGCACCGAGTACAAGTGCTCTCTATTTGCTGATGATGTCCTAGTATATATCACTCAATCACATATATCCATCCATGCTGTTATGGCTGAAATAGATCACTTTGTTACATGGTCAAATTTTAAAATCAATGCAGCGAAGTCTGAGGCCCTCGATGTCTCCCTCCCCAAATCCATATAGGATTCCATCCAGTCCAACTTTCCCTTTGCCTGGCCCTCACAGGGTATCAAATACTTAGGAATTCCTATTCATAGAGACCTCTCCCATCTATGTTATCTTAATTTTGGGCCCTTTATTGAACAACTCCATACAGACCACGGTTGGCAAGTTAGAACTGTAAGATTCACTACGTGAACCACTGGTGTTTTGTGGAGAAGCACATGTACACTGTGTTCCAAATTATTATGCAAAAAGTGTTTAGGAGTGATAAGGGAAGAATTTGTTTGTTTGTCAGTTAAACTCATTGATGGTGATGTGTGTCAGGGCTCTTTATATCACTGTAAGCAATTGCAGACACCTGTGCTAATTAGTTTGGCAGGTGTGTCCAATGAAAGGCAAGACTACTTAAGAAGGCTGTCTCACATTATTAAGCAGCCTACATTTTCTGCCAAAATGGGAAAGAAAAAGGATGTGTCGGCTGCTGAGAAGCAACAAATTGTGGAGTGTTTAGGTCAAGGCATGACTACAATCAACATTGTGCGATGATCAGGATGAAGTGTCTTGGCAATCAAGAAGTATGTAGCTGATTCACAGTACACACGTGTGCGTGCTGATACGGGCAAATTGAGGACTCTTTCCTACAGGCAATTACGTCAGGTTGAAAGAGCAGCGGCAAAAAAGCCTTGTCATAGCAGCAGACAAGTTTTTGAAGCTGCTTGTGCCTCCAACGTCCCCCGAACAACAAGATGCAGGGTCCTTCAGAGGTTTGCAGCTGTGCATACGCCATCCTGTCGACCTCCTCTATCCACTTCACACAAGCAGAAACGGTTCCAGTGGGCCAAACATTACATGAAGACTGATTTCAAAACTGTTTTGTTCACGGATGAGTGCCGTGCAACGCTCGATGGTCCAGATGGATGGAGTGGAGGATGGCTGGTTGATGGACACCCCACGCAAACACGGCTACAGCGCCAACAAGGAGGAGGTGGAGTAATGTTTTGGGCTGGAATCATGGGGAGAGAGATTGTCGGCCCCTTTAGGATCCCTGAAGGTGCTAAAGATGAACTCCATAATGTATGTGGATTTTCTCAAACAGCACTTCCTGCCATGGTTCAAGAAGAAGAACCGTGTATTTCACAGCAAGATCATTTTTCTGCATGATAATGCACCATCTCATGGTGCACATAAAACATCTGCATCTCTGGCTGATATGGGCATAAAAGGGGACAAACTTATGGTGTGACCCCCATGCTCCCCTGACCTCTACCCCATTCAGAACCTTTGGAGCATCATTAAAAGGAGTGTCTATGATGGCGGGAGGCAGTTCACATCTAAGCAACAGCTCTGGGAGGGTATTCTGTCCTCATGCAAAACAATTGAAGCAGAAACCATCCAAAACCTGACAAATTCAATGGACGAGAGAGTTCAGAAGATCCTTTCGAACAAGGGGTCCTATGTGAAAATGTAACATCACCTAGAATAAAGTTTTGAGTTGAAAACTGTTTGATTTCAGTTTCTAACAACCTGCTAATGCTTATAATTTCAAAAATGACCATTTTTTTGGTCTTTATTAAAATGAAAAGGTTGATCGAAAAGTTTGGGGGATCTAAGTGTGTGGCAACCCAGTAGTCATGATTACTTCGAATTATGAGGGTCATGCTGCAGGTAGTGCAGCAAGAAGGCACTTATGTGTCTTGCGCATCTCGGAGCCCCAAAATTATTTTCCGGGCTAGATGCAGCTAAAAATTATTATTAATTTTAAATCTGGTGAAGCTTTAGTATAGATGGCCTAATAGGATCAGTGCTGCACACTGCTACAAAGCCCAAATTATTTTCCAGTCAAGATACAGATAAACATGATTAGTAATTTTAAATCTGGTGGAGCTTATTATAGATGGCCTAATAGAATCAGTGCTGCACACTGCTACAAAGCCCAAATTATTTTCCAGCCAAGATACAGATAAACATGATTAGTAATTTGAAAGCTTAAAACGGTTGGTAGGGTGATTTTAACCAATCATCAAGCTTTTACTCTCCCCAGGATGACACAGGGGTAGAAAAGTCATTTCGGATCCATGATTTGTTCATCTTTATGAACGTGAGTCTGTCTACATTATCAGTGGAGAGCCGCGTGCGCTTATCTGTCAGCACACCACCAGCAGCGCTGAACACACGTTCAGACAGAACGCTGGCTGCGGGGCATGACAAGATCTCCAAGGCGTAAGTGGCTAGCTCCGGCCATTTATCCAGATTGGAAGCCCAAAAAGAGCAAGGGTCCAGTGACACAGTCGTGGCTTCAATGTTTACTTGGAGATACTCCTGTACCATCGTCTCTAGGCGTTGACTATGTGTCAGACTTCTTGTCTCCTGTGGCCTTGCAAAGGATGGGCTAAAAAAGTGGTGAAATGATTCCGCAAAATTGATGTTACCAGCAGATACTGTGGTTCTGTTACGGTTTGAGTGCTGAACACTTGACGGTCCCACGGTTGGCAAGTTGGAACTGTGAGATTCACTACGTGCACCACTGGTATTTTTTGGAAAAGCACATGTAAGATTCTGCAACAGTCTCTGCTGATAGTCCTGCATGCGTGCATCCCTTTCTATGGCAGGAATAATTTCCGCAAATTTACTTTTGTACCGGGGATCTAACAGTGTGGCAACCCAGTAGTCAGGATTATTTCTAATTCTCACAATTCGAGGGTCATGTTGCAGGTAGTGCAGCAAGAAGGCACTCATGTGTGTTGCGCATCCAGGAGCACCAAGTCCCTGTTGTGTTGGTGGCGAGGTAACAATCATGCTTCCTTCCTCTGTCCTCTCCCCCCAACCTCGCACAACAGAAATGTGATCAAGGTCTCCCTCATCTGATGAGTCTTCCATCAGTTCGTCCTCCACTTCTTCCTGGGCTCTTGCACCTTCCTCACTAGTTTGGCTGCTACCATGCGCCCTGGTAAAACCATCTCCCCCACCCTCACATGCCTGCCGCCTTGGTGCTGCCGACCGTCTGGACCTTGCAGATGTTAGCCCTTCCGCATACAACTCCTCCTCCTCTACTTCCTCTACCTCCTCTTGTGCCACCACCTGACTCCGAATTCTGTTTAACATGTGCTCCAGCATGTAAATCACCGGAATAGTCATGCTGATAATGGCATCGTCAGCACTAAACATCTTCGTCGCCATTTCAAAACTGTGCAGAAGGGTGCATAGGTCCATGATCTGAGACCACTCCTCCAGCGTGATTTGCCCCACCTCTGGATCTCGTTGGCCCAGGCTATACGTCAGAACGTATTGCACCAGGGCTTGTCGGTGCTGCCACAGTCGCTGCAACATGTGCAGAGTTGAATTCCACCGGGTAGGCACATCGCATTTTAGCCGGTGAAGTGGCAGGCCCAACGACTTCTGTAGAGATGTAAGTCGCTGAGCTGCGGGATGCGAACGGCGAAAATGAGCACACAGCGACCGTGCCCTCTGCAGAAGGCCATCTAGTCTGGGATAGTGGGCTAAAAATTGCTGGACAACCAGGTTCAACACGTGAGCCATACAAGGCACGTGTGTGACATTGCCCCGGCGAAGGGCCGCACCCAGGTTTGCAGCATTGTCGCACACGGCCTTCCCTGGTTTCAGGTCCAGTGGAGACAACCATTCATGAAATTGGTTCTCCAGAGCTGACCACAACTCCTCAGCTGTGTGACTCACATTTCCCAGACATTTCAATGTAAAAACCGCCTGATGACGTTGAGCCCTACTGCCAGCATAGTAAGGAGGTGTGCAGGATCCCTTCTGTGCAGTTAGAAAGCTTGTGGCATGACCAGACAGGCTTTGGGTGCAGGTGGAAGACCGAGAGGAGGTTGAGGAGGCAGAAGCAGTGGAGGAACTTTGACATAAAGAGGATTGACGCACAACTCGTGGGGACGGCAAGACTTGGACAGCAGCCCCTTGTCCTGCTGTCACCATAGTTACCCAGTGCCCAGTCAGCGACATGTAACGCCCCTGTCCATGCCTACTCGTCCAAGTGTCTGTGGTGAAATGCACCCTGTCACACACAGAGTTTCTCAAAGAAGCGGTGATGTTGTGTGCGACATGCTGGTGGAGCGCAGGCACACCTTTCTTTGAGAAGTAGTGCCGACTGGGCATCTGGTACTGGGGCACTGCGACGGACATAAGGTCTCGAAAATCCTCTGTGTCCACCAGGCGGAAAGGCAGCATTTCTGTAGCCAAGAACTTGCAGATGGTGAAATTCAACCTCTTAGCTTTCTCATGGCTAGGAGGAAATGGTCTTTTACTTGTCCACATCTGAGGGACCGAGGGCTGGCTATTGTGCTTAGACGGGATTGATAAGGGTGTCCCCGGCAAACTGCCGGTCTGTGAGGAAGATGCAGGCGGACATGTTAGGTTGCCTTGATCCAAAGGTGGTGCTATCGATGTCGGACAGCGCTCAACACCAGCTGGTGTTACCACCTCCAAAGAAAATGATGACCTGCCAATCACGCTGGCTGTTGCGGGTAAAGAGGTGGCAGGTCTGCGCCCCAAAACAGGTGTGACTGCTGTCCCCCCAGTCACAGAGGATGAAGAGGCCGCGGATGCACAAGATATGGCAGACGGTGGTTGGCCCGGCCGGCTAGGCCGCATTGTAGCACACTGAGCTTCCCACTGCAACTTATGCTTCATGTCCATGTGCCGGTTCATGCATGAAGTACTCAAACTATGTATTTTTTGGCCTCTACTTAGCTTTTGCTGACAAATGTTACAGATAACACGAGTTGGGTCATCTTTATCGATCTGAAAAAATGCCCAGGCTATGCAAGGCTTAGCACCCATGCGACCTGAAGAGCCACCACGACTTGTGGTGAGAGGCAGAGTTGTGTTTGAGGATGCAGTTGTTGACGTGCTTCCAGTACTACGTCTCTGTCCAGGAAGGCGCAACCTGACCTCGTCGTCACTAGCATCTTCCTCCACCTCCTCTGCTGACCTCATCTCTTGGCTGACTGTGGGTTGACAGTAAGTGGGATCTCCAACCTCATCATCATCACCCTGTGCGTTATCACACCCGTCGTCCTCAGAGCCAACCTGTTCCTGCCCTGACAAAAAACTAAAGTTGTCGCTCCAATCAGGTATTTGAGTCTTATCGTCGTCTTCCTCATTGTCTCCACCAACAGGAGTTACAGTTTGGGAATGAGGGTCTACATTATGGTCAGAACCTTCTGCGTCTGGTCCTGGATCCGACTCATAAAGATTCTGGGCATCAGTGCAGATCATTTCCTCGTCTGGATTCACAGAAGCGCTGGAGTCGACCTCTGATTCCCAGGATATAGTATGAGTAAACAGCTCTGCAGACTCAACCATCTGTTCTACCTCATACTCAGACGGGCAGCTGGAGATTTGGGAGCTGTGAGGAAGCAAGTGCGATTGGGGTGACACCTTTGAGGACTGGAGTATTTGTGATGTTGAAGTTGATGTGGAGGAGAGCCCACTTAAAGGAGCACTTGATATCCGTTGAAGCACCTGCTGTTTTTGTGCCTCATCTGGAATTTGTAGCGATTGGCGTGGCTGTAAGAAAGGGATCTTATCACATTGTCCACTAAAAGAAGTAGACATTTTAGTTTGGCTGGAAGATGGTCTTTCTTCTGCAGATGTTAGTGTTCCATTAACACCTACCCCACGGACACAACCTTTTTTCCCCTTCCCAACACGCCTATTCCCCTTTCCACCAGCAGCAGACCTTTTTCCACTCATTTTGGTGGTTAACTAATTAACAACTCTGGAGTTGTTTGCACAAAAAAACAATGGATGGGAAACGAGCAGAGCTGAGTGGCCAAACTGTGGTATTAGGCCAAAACTATTGGCTGGGTTAGATGCAGAAAAAAATTATATTCAATTTGCAACCTGATGGAGGTCAGTATAGATGGACTAATAGAGAAAGTCCCACACACTGCTAGAAGGCCAAATATTTTTTCAGAGCTAGATGCAGAAAAAAATATATTCAGTTTGCAACCTGATGGAGGTCTGTATAGATGGATTAATAGAACAAGTCCCACACACAGCTAGAAGCCCAATATTTTTTCAGAGGTAGATGCAGAAAAAAATATATTCAGTTTGCAACCTGATGGAGGTCAGTATAGATGGACTAATACAACAAGTCCCACACACAGCTAGAAGCCCAATATTTTTTCAGAGGTAGATGCAGAAAAAAATATATTCAGTTTGCAACCTGATGGAGGTCTGTATAGATGGATTAATAGAACAAGTCCCACACACAGCTAGAAGCCCAATATTTTTTCAGAGGTAGATGAAGAAAAAAATATATGCAGTTTGCAACCTGATGGAGGTCAGTATAGATGGACTAATACAACAAGTCCCACACACAGCTAGAAGCCCAATATTTTTTCAGAGCTAGATGCAGAAAAAAATTATATTCAATTTGCAACCTGATGGAGGTCAGTATAGATGGACTAATAGAATGATGCTATGCCCAAAATATTTTACTTCACTAGGTGCAGTAAAAAAATTGGTATTCTATACACAGGTGGTATATCTTGCAACACAGATAGGCTACTCCACTGACTAACACACTCTGCAATAGGCCAAAAAGGATTAGCTTTGCTAGATTCAGCCAAATGCTGTGAAAAAAACTTGCACAGCACTGGCACAGACCTGCCTGGCAAAAACTGATAGGAACTGATGTAACCTAGTCCTGAAAAGGACTCCAATTACAATTAGTCTTTACTCCCACAATCTATCTCTTTAAGAGCACAGACCTGCCTGATAAAAGTCGTAGGAAATGCTGTAATCTAGTCCTTAAAAGGACTGCAATCACAACTATTCCCTACTCCCAAGCTATCTGTAGATTTGTGCGAAAATTGGCTTGAAATTAACAAGGTATAGCGCACACAGCAACAGCGGTGCCGTCTAACACGCAGCTGCAGCAGTGAGAAAATGGTGGCGACGGGGAAAATGGCTTGGTCTTATAGGGCAAGGACATGTGACATACACTGCCAATGACACATGCCCTTGCTTGTGTGAAAAAAAGCACTTCGCTCCGTGTGTGCGCTGCTGATAGGCTGACAGATTTCACCTCCCCACTGTAAATGCGGGAAAGAGAAAAAAAAAATGGAGATCTTCATTGTTCCTGCAGAGATCCATCCCCTGCCCCTCCCCCCACCCCGCTGTACACTCAAACTGCGTATTAACATTAATTTTCATCATTACTGAGAAAAAAATCCAGTTATGATTTTGGTGCACGAACAGTTATCGAACATAACCTCGAACAGCCGAATTTTTCTCAAATTGTTCGTGTTCGCCGAACGGCTCGAACACCGCCCAAAACAGCTCGAATTTGAGATTGGCGAACAGTTCGAGTAGAACAACGCTCATCTCTACTTGTGCACCTGCACAACAGAGTACAAGTCTGACACGTGCTGAATGACTGGAGAGGATGGTGCACTCCTGATTGAGTCTCCATCTGCTGGGTTGGCTGTAGTGGAAAAGGTTTTGGTTTCTAATTATACAATTTATACTGCACTGAAATTGATGCCACTTTGCTGGTGTCTGCCACTAAGTTTTGGAAATGTGGGGAATCCTGATTGGGTCTTGATCTATTGGGTTGGCTAGAGTGGAAGCGGTGTTGTTCCCCATTATACTACTTAAACTCTAGTGAAATTTATGCCACTTTGGTGGTTTTAGGCCCTAATTCATTAAAATGTGAACACTTCTGATTGGGTCTCCATCTATTGGGTTGGCTGTAGTGGAAGAGGTTTCGGTCTTAATTACACTATTTCTACTGTACTGAAATTGATGCCACTTTGCTGGTGTCTACCACAAATTTTTGGAAATGTAAGGAATCCTGATTGGGCCTCCATCTATTGTGTTTGGCTGTAGTGGAACAGGTTTCTGTCATGTTGGAAATCAACATTACAGATGTTGCGAGGAATTTGTGAGCAGCAGAGGGCAGTTTTTGAGTACCAGCTTCAACACGCCCATCGGCATTCAGGTCAGCCTCCGCACATAAGAGCTGATGAGTGGGCATGGATGTCTGACATCTGTGCTGTCCTCCAAAACTTTGAGGACTCCACCAACATGGTGAGCGGTGATGACGCCATAATTAGAGTCACCATCCCGCTTCTCTGTCTACTGAAATGCTCAGTGCTCACAGTTAAAAAGGAAGCATTGCAGGTGGAGCAAGGAACTCTGCAGCCCAGCCTCATGTTATCTCAATTCGGATTGGGTGATAATGAGGAGGAGGAGGAGTATGAGGGGGAGAACATGGTCAGTCGTCCTTTTGGGGAAGACAGGGAACTCTTGGCTGTCTTGGAAGTCTTGATACCCCTCTTTCAGTCTGAGTTTCGCTTAATCACCTTCAGTGGCCTAAACCATGTCTTTGCTTAAGCACGTTATTTCTGTAAACGCATTGCAGATCAGACCATTGTCCAACTCTGTAGTGATTAAATTCAAGGCGTAAAGAAAGATCTTTGTCTGTGACTAAGCACCATCAAGAAGTGTGAGCTGATGTTGGACGGGCTGCCATTGCTTAGATACGATTTCCCTCTATGCCAGTCCTTTCACCTATCACTGTGGTGAAATACAACTCTCACTGAGAAGCAGTGTCAGACTGAAGAACATTGGGCTCACCGGAGGATTTGATTCTAAGAGACCACCTTTCTCCCCCACTAAAGAGCCCCATAGCCGCTGCAAGATTTGCACTATGAACTCTTCTGAAGGAGAAGCCAGGGCCCACTGGAGGATTCTCCGGTTCTCTGGTGCGCCCGCCCAACCCTACCGAGAAGCACCCCTGGCTAAGAAAAGTCTATTTAAAGGTTCCCGGACACTTTAAGGCTGCTTTTTTACTTTGGACTAGCTCCGGTGAGATGTACCGTCCTTGGCCACATTCACTTGTCCACGTGTTTGTGGTTAGGTGGTCCTTCCCACTAAGTGCACTTGGGAGGGCATGGGTAATGTTCTGGACCCGTGCTTGTGGAAGGCGGGGACGACACCGGGAGAAATAGTGGGGACCAAGTATGGAGACCCGGCTGCCGCCATGAGGTTGGGAAAAGCTTCCACCTGCACTAGCCTAAAAGGCCACATTTCAAGTGCAAGTAGCTGTCCAGAAATATGGCAGTTTAGTATTGCGGCCCGTGGGTGGGTGGCTGGCTGCATACTTGCTCTTGCATTCCAAGTAACAGAAAACTAAGGAGATGGATGGCCTCATCATCATCACAACCTGCAAGGTTTGTGCTATGAACTCTCCTGAAGTAGAAGCCAGAGCCCACCGGAGGATTCTCCGGTTCTCTGGTGGGCCCATCCAACCATGCCGAGAAGCAGCCCTGGCTAAGAAAAGTCAGTATGAATGTTCCCAGACACTCTATGGTTGCTTTTTTACTGTGGATTGGCTCAAGCAATCGATAAGATTACAATCTGTAAGATCCCTTCACTGGCTCCCATTTGCCCAGCCTATCCAGTTCAAACTACTAACACTGACATACAAAGCCATCCATAACCTTTCTTCTCTGCACATATCTGAACAAATCTCCCGATATATTCCTTTATGTAATCTCCCCTCCTCCCAAGACCTCCTTCTCTCCACACTTATTTGTTCCTCATACAATCGCCTCCAATACTTCTACCAAATTTCCCCCATCCTCTGGAATTCTGTGCCTCAACATGTCCGATTAGCCACCACATTCAGATCCTTCAGACACAACCTGAAAACCCATCTCTTCAAGACAGCCTACAGCCTGCCATTGCCCCGCTGCCACCTCAACACCATCGGAGCTAATGCAACTCCACAACCTACTGTCTACATTCTGTAGAATGTAAGGCTGCAAGTGTCTATAAGACTTAAGATGCATTATGTCACCTTGGCAAAGCTCAGTCATGTTCTCCTACCAATATTCTAACAATAACAAACAGGTCATGGTGGAGTAACTTGCACCTGCTGCCACTCAGTGTCTTCAGCTCCTTTGTGAGAAACTAATGTGTGCTCAGCCAGTGTACAAAATAAAATTCCTGAGGTAAGGAAATTGTGGATGGCTTTGTTTCTGGTACTGGGTGCTAATACCAAACCATGACATGCCATTCATTGGATATTCCTGGCTGGTTGGAGACAAGCTCATTCCCACAGAAAAGTAACAGCAAGCTAAGGAGATGGTGGCCTCTACCATCAGGAAGGAGTTACCTCGTTGTCTAGTAGTCTTACTTTTATACTAAAGATCCTGCTCATTTTTATAGCTTTAAGTGAGCACACAGAGACCGTGGTTTCTGCAGCAGCGCTTCCAGGCTGGGATAGTGGTGGAGAAATTGCTGTACCATCAGGTTGAGGACGTGAGACATGCAACCATGCAAGGTTGCCCCGGCATAGAGCCGCCACCGGGTTCGCACCATTATTGCACACGGCCTTCCATTGCTCCAGGTTCAGTGGAGACAGCCATTGCTCAAACTCAGCCTGGAGAACTCTCCACAGCTCTTCAGCTTTATGACTGCGATCTCCAAGGCATATTAATTTGAAGACTGCCTGATTGCGGTGAGCTCTGGCCGCGCAATACGGAGGTGGGGGGGATTCTCTCTGCATTGTTGGAACATGTGTCTCATTAAGGCAGAGGTTAAGGGTGCAGGTGGAGGCCCTAAAGGAGGTGAAGGATGCAGAAGCACTGGAGGAAGTGTTAGATACAGAGGTTTGTATCACAAGCCTTGGGGACTCCAACACTTGCTGTCTAGTGACAGCTTAGTGTCTAGTGGTTTAGTTTTCCAACCCCTGTTGTCTTATTAGTTTAGTTCTCCAACCCCTATTTTCTATTAGTTTAGTTATCCATGTTCTGGTGTGTATTTGTTTCAATCTCCAACCTTAGCTGTTTAGTAATTTAGTTCTCCAACCCCTGTTGTCTTATTAGTTTAGTTCTCCTACCCCTGTTTTCTATTAGTTTAGTTCTCCATGTTCTGGTGTGTATTTATTTCTTTCTCCAGCCCATCCATGCCCACCTCCAGAGCTTAACATCTGATGATGAGGGTTTGGATTCTTCTCAGACCCTACTTCGTCCGGGCCAGGATCAACTTAAAAAAAATTTGGGCATCGCTACACATGATTTCCCCCTCTTGAGTCTTTGAAGCTTTGAATCAGACCTCTGATGCCCCGGAATAGAATGTGTGAACCGCTCTCCAGACTTCCCCACAGTCAGTTGGTCGGTTGGACTGTTGTGACATGGGTGGAAACAAGGGTAATTGGAGTGCCACCTCTGAGGACTGTACTGTGTGTGATATTAAGGTGGAGGAAGAGAAGCAGAGGCCACTTGATGCAGCGCTTGTTATATACTGGAGCATATGTTCTTCCAGCCCCTCATCTACAAGGCGTACTGCTATTTGACTGCCAAAGAAAGGAAGTTGAGTCCAGTAACAGAAGTTTTAAAAATGTTGCACAATTGCTCACTGCAGCAAAACAAACCTACTTCCCATCTCTAATATCATATGTATCTCACATGTATCTCACAACCCTAGACAGCTATTCAGTACTTTCAAGTCCCTCCTCTGTCCACCAGCTCCCCACTCCCTCTCCCTCCTCTCATCTCTGCTGATGACTTAGCCTTATTCTTCAAGCTGAAGATTGACAACATAGGGCAAAGCTTTTGCTTAAAGTCCCAACAGCCCCTTCTCATAGCGACTCAACTCTCCTTCTCCAAAACTGGCTTCTCCGCCATCGCGGAAGATCATCTTTACTCTCCAAATCACATCTCACCACCTGTGAAATGGACCCCATACCGTTTGACCTTGTTCCAAACCGTGCCACAGTCTTCATCCCAAGCCTAACCCTCCTCTTCAACCTGTAACTTACAACTGGGGTCTTCCCCTCATGATTCAAACATTACTCGATCACACCCATCCTCCAAAAGCCCTCCCTTGACCCATTCTATGTTTAGCTATCGCCCCATATCACTTCTCCCCTATGCCTCGAAAATACTTGATCAACGCGTCTATTTTGAACTGTCCTCCCACCTCTCCTCCTGCTCCCTCTTTGACCGCTTTCAATCTGGCTTCCAAACTCACCATTCCACTGAAACTGCCCTGACTAAAGTCACCAACAACATACTAACTGCAAAATACAAGCAAGACTACTCTGTTCTCCTCCTCCTAGACCTGTCATCTGTCTTCGACACAGTAGACCATACCCTCTTACTACAGACTTTCATCTCTCGGCATCACAGACTTGACGCTGTCTTGGGTCTTTTCATACCTAACCGACAGGACATTTATTGTCTCCCACTCACACACCACCTCCTCATCTTAACCCCTATGTGTTGGTATCCCAAAGGTTCAGTTCTAGGACCCAGGCTCTTCTGTATGTACACCTTCGGCCTGGGACAGCTCATAGTCTCATGGCTTTCAGTATCACCTCTATGCTGATGACACACAGATCTACCTCTCTGGACCTGATATCACCTCCTTACTAACAAGAATCTCACAATGTGTGTCCTGTATTTCATCTTTCTTCTCTGCTAGATTTGTAAAAATTAACATGGATAAAACAAAATGCATCATTTTCAACCATCTCATTAATCCCCCCCAACTGACCTATCCATCAAAGTGAATGGCTGCCCACTCTCCCCCTCTGATCTGTCCTTCAAACGTCAGATCCAAGCCCTTTCCACTTCCTGCTGACTTCAACTCCAAAGTATCTCGGAGTTGCACACATTCCTCAACCATGAATCTAGAAAAACACCTGTGCACGCCCTCATCATCTCCCGTCTCGACTACTACAAGCTCTTGCTCTGTGGCCTCCCTTCTTCCACTCTCGCACCCCTCCAATCTATCCTAAACTCTGCTGGCTGATTAATCCACCTGTCACCCCGCTATCCCAGTCTTCTCCCCTCCGTCAATCCCTGTGGCTCTCTGTTGCCCAGAGACTCCAGTTGAAAAGCCTAACTTTGGCATACCAAGCCATTGAAAACGTGCCTCTTCCATACATGTGTGAACTAGTCTCCATGTACTAGTTACCTGCACGCAACCTCGCATCCTTCCGAGATTTCCTTCGCTACTTCCCTCTTATCTCTTCTTGTCAAAATCGCATACAAGATTTGTCACGTGCACCCCACCTACTGTACATGCTGTACCCCAACACATCAGACTGTCGCCTACCGTGGAAACTTTGAAAAGGAAGCTGAAGACTCACTTCTTGTGACAAGTGTACACTCTGCAGTAACCCTCGCTCCAGCATACAGCTGCACAACTAGCTATACCTGGACCTACTGTACCCTCACCCATTTCTTGTATATTGTTTGTGCGCCCTCGCGGGCAGGGTCCTCTCTCCTCTTATGCAAGTCGATGACCCCTTATTACATATAACGCGCCAAGGAATAAATGTCGCTGTAATAGTAATAATAATTATGGTACTTGTACTCTGGGTCAATTGATGGCACTTTATTGGTGTCTACCACTTATTTGATGTGTTTTGGCAGCTTTTGAACCCGTTTGAAGGTGTTTCATGTATGCCGCGTACCGGGGTGGTCCCTCTCAGAATACAGCGGGCTGAGGACAAAGAACACGACCAGGCAATTTGTTAAGAAACTAATTAAGAAGCACAGATAAATATCACACACACCTAGCCCACATCAGCTAGGCCCCTGCGCTGCACAACCGATAGGCCCAGTATGTTCTATCAGATACACTATAATTTGCTTGACCTGTGGTTATGCCTAATGCGGTAACCAGGAGTTACCCAGAGCAAGGGTTTAACTAGATGAGTGCAAGAGGTTGCCCCTGCTTTGGTGCAGCACAGAGTTTCACAAACATAACAATTCTCTAAAATAACAATTCTGTTATGATCTCTATACACAAGCTCACCCACTGAGGGAAGTATCTAGCTAATATTCAAACAGCCAGCCCTATTGGCAAACAATGTCTCTAAATGAGAATTTATGCTTGGCGCCAAACTCTCTCTATAGACTGCATGCATATGCCCTCCGGGATCCCTGTTGTGGGGCTTGACCTCAGGACTTACCAGCCACTAACTGATCACTGAAAAGGCTGTCTGATCATTCAAACGGCCATTTAGCTGGGAGACTGTGGAGTGGATCCTGGTCTTGTCACCTGAAGTGCAGTTTTAGCCTGACCGGCTAGCAGAAGATCATTCATGTCACAGTCGAAGCTTTTGGGAGGAATCCAACTCTGCATCCAACCGTAGTCGCCCATCAACGTGTTTCTTCTTCTCTGACAGGAATTAAAGGAACAGTCTTTCTCTGACTGGAACACTCTCACATCTGTCTCTATTCACTGTCTCTTACAACTGTGCTCTAAGATGGCTGCCTTCAACCGTCAGAAATCCTTCAGTTTTAAACTGTCGCTTAGGGAGGCTTAGGCTGAGTTCACACGATGCGTTTTTCATGCGTTTCCGCGGCGTTTTTGCAGTTGCGTAAACGCCGCGGAAACGCATGAAAAACGCATGGTAGAAGGGCAGCAATGTTCCCCAATGGAAATCCGCATGTGCTGTGCCCATGATGCGGATTTTTCCGCAGCGTAAACGCTGCGGTCAAAAATCCGCAGCATGTCAATTAATTTTGCGGAAACGCTGCTCTTTTGCCGCCATTGACTTGCATTAGACCGCATGGAATCCGCATCACTGTATATGTTGATGCGCTTTTCATGCGGTCTAATGTGCGGATGGTACCCGGGTGTGGAGGAGAGGACTCTCATCCAGACCCAGGTACCATTAAAAAAAAAAGAATAAAATAAAAAATATATATATTCTCACCTTCTGACGGCCCGCGCTGCGTCCTGCCGGCTTCCCGCGCACTTCGCGGTTGAATGAAGGACCTTCGCTGACGTCAGAGTCATGTGACGGGTCACGTGACGCTGACGTCGGAAGGTCCTACAGTCTTCACTGCCGGCAGCCGGGACCGATGAAGCAGGACACCGGGGGCCATCAGATGGTAACGTATAGATTTATTTTTTATTTTTTGACATCACACACTATATAAATCCATGCCGGCTGCATGGATTTATATAGTGTAAAGTTGACAAGCACTTTCCAAGTGATGCTAAAATCGCTTGGGAAGCGCTTGTCAACCCGCATGCGGAAATGAAAGTGAAGACCGCTTCATTTCCGCATGTCCCTGGCAGGAAACCGCATGTACAATCCGCATGCGTTTTTTCCTGCCAGAGAGATGCAGAAAAGCTCAGGAAAAAATCCTGAGCATTTCTGCATCGTGTGCACATACCCTTAAACTTGTTATTTTCCTGTGTGCCAACTGACACACAGGTAACAGTAGTATGATTGTGTAAACTGCTGCCATCTAATGGCCAAAACCTAAATAACATCTCTTATGTTTATACATGTAATCTGTAACATACCTGGTGGCGGGCTTGCATGGTGCACCATCTCTCACTATGCAAGATCGCAAACTTGATCTTCAGTCCAGTCTGCTAGCCTGGCTTCTATTCATGCTGTCTGTTGGTCTCTGTTCTGACTGCTTAGGGCGGCGGCCGGGTTACTTCCTGTTTCTTGTAGCTGCTGTGGGCACACCCCTGGTGCGTCCTCAGCCTGTTGCTGTCTGTCACTGGATATTTAAAGCAGCTCCACCTGGAAGCTGATGCCTGAGCAACTCTATCATTCAGTGTGCTCCTTTACTCTGAATGTGCCAGGTCCTGTTCTGTTCTTGCCTGTCTGCCAACCTGGGGGCTGTATTCCCAGGCCTGTCTGAACTATTTCCTAGCCTGTTGTCTGTCCACCTTCCTGGAGGCTGTATTTTCAGGCCAGTCTGAACACTCTCCTAGCCTGTTCGTCCTGCCTTCTGGGGGCCGCATACCCAGACCCGCTCCTGTATCTCGCTGCAGTGTCAGTTCCTGTCTGAACACTCTCCGGCTGTTTCTCCCTGCTCTGCCTTGCTCACCGCTCCGGCGGTTCCTCTCTGCTCTGCTTGTCTACCGCATCTGCGGTTCTGTTCCTGAATCCCAGTCTGTACTGGACCCTATCCAGCCTGTGCTCCAACCTGCTAGTACCTCCCCGTCTGCACGCCAGCCGTACTTGTGAGTACCCTCCTGTCTGCATACCAGCCGTGCCTGCCAGTATCCTCCTGTCTGCATGCCAGCCGTACTTGTCAGTACCCTCCTGTCTGCATACCAGCCGTGCCTGGCAGTATCCTACTGTCTGCACTCCTGCCGTGCCTGCCAGTGCCCACCTGTCTGCATGCCAGCTCTGCCTGCCAATAGCCACCTGTCTGTGTGCCAGCCTAACCTGCCTGTTCCTGTATTCCCCGGGGTGGGTCAACAGCCGTGTCCGGGGTCTGGCCTGGAGTAGCACCAGGTCCCTCTGCTCGGTTCCTCCCTGGTGCACGGCGTCGTTAGCCATCGTGTGACCTTGGTCGGATCGGGTTGATACTTAGTTACGCCCCTCCAGGCACTCTCCGGTTCAGGGCACAGTGGAATCACTAAATCATGCACATGCCAGTCAGCCCGTGAGTGTGCATAACAGTTTGCTCAGGCCATGGTTCCCATGGAGCCCCATGGCCCTTCTCTCTCAGAGACATTTTGAATCCATGTCCAGCGAATACGAGCATTAAAAATAAAAAAAAATAAATAAATAAAAAAAAAATAGGTCGAAATTTTTTTCTCTAGCTATGGCCCAGGCGATTTATGCACCAGCCCAAATAGATCTATCAGCACTTGTTCCAGCGGATCCGCCACGGTACTATGGGGATCCTAAACAAAGCCGTGCATTTGTGGAGCAATGCATGCTGCATTTCAAGTTCTACGCTCTCTATTTTCCTACTGATTGGGCTAAAGTGGCATTTATGTTATCCTACCTAGCGGGTTATGCCTTGGAATGGATCTCCCCCCTACGGGAAGCATGGGATCCTATCGTCCTTGACCTTCAGGCCTTCCTGGTGGCCTTTCTAATGGTCTTCGATGACCCCAATCCTGAAGCCTCTGCTAAAGCTTCCCTTCCCAATATCCCGGAGCAGCCCCGATGGGTAATGTGTGTGGGTAACTCACCAGTTCCTCAGCCTGAAGAGACTGCTGCCCACCCAGAATCCACACAGGATGACTACGCTCCACAGAATACTTCTCTTCCAAACCTCAAGAGGCAGTCCAGACGTGCTAGGCGTAGAGGCAAGCCATCACGCCAGGTTCTGTCTTCTCAAAGACCTCCTGTTCCCCAGCCTGTAGAAGCAGCTACCCACACGGAATCCATGAAAGTTGACCATGTTCGGCAGGCAAAGCAGAGGTCGGCACTCAGTCACGAAATTGGATTGCAGTCCCGCTGCAGTTGTTTGGGACCCCCTGATGGTCTTTGTCCAGTGAAGGTTGGAGAATCCCAAGACATTAGGCCTGTAGGAGATGCTGTCCTGGGCGTTAGTGTTTTCTCTCCACAGATGACCATGACTGTCTCCGTGGCAAGTAAAAGCCTCGGATTAATCAGAAGTTTCGGGCTTAAAGCCTTGAAGAGTCAGTGTCTGATTCCCATCCGAAAACTCCAGAAGCCGGTTTGGGCATTGTCTGCAGAAGGATGAGCCCTACTCAGAAACAGTCAAAAGATGTCTGTACAAATTAAGCTCCAGATTGGAGCATTACACTTGAAGAAGCTTTCCTTTCAGGTGCTGACTGGTTTACCCTCAAGTCGTCCAGAGCCAAGAGATCTAGTGCCCGCTCAGGTCTGGAGAACTTGCATGGTGTATCTTGGGGGACTGTTAAGGTACAAGGGGTGTCCAGTCCCCATATCTTCAGGACAGTCAGCAATGTCTTCTTCTTCACCAGATCTGCTAGTCGCTGACTCGCTGTGCGCTGAAGTCTCCGAAGGAAGAAAAGCGGAGGCAATGTCCCCACACAGTCTTGATGATTGTACCAATGATCTGGCTTCAGGTACCGTCCCGCCTCACAGACATGTCATCTCTGAAACCAGTTTTAGGATGGTCCCAAAGCATGGACTCTCCATCTTTAATAAATCTGGCCTTGCGTCCATCGAGGCGGGGGATACCCCCAAGTCTCTGCACCCCTCCAACCAGGCGGAGGACCTCCAGTTGCCTCCTGAATCCTCTGGGGTGCTACCTGATAACAAATGGAGAGAGACTTTCCTACACCCTGTACCTGATACCTCTCCCGCTTCATCCAGTGAGCTTGACCAAGTGGACCCCGAAGCAGTGGTTACCCCCGAGTCTCTGCACCCCTCCAACCAGGCGGAGGACCTCCAGTTGTCTCCTGAACCCTCTGGGGTGCTACCTGATAACAAATGGACAGAGACTTTCTTACACCCTGTACCTGGTACTTCACCCACTTCATCCGTTGCTGCTGAGGATGGCTTGATGGGAGGAAGCATCCTAGTTACCAAGCTGATGAGACCAGTTTCGCTTCCTCTAGTGGACAGAAGAGGTAATCCTCTTGAAGAGAAGGACTGGCCTTCCAATTCTCTGCGGAACACTCTTGCAGGCTTGAAGAAGAGGGGGCGTAAGGGGGGGTACTGTAACATACCTGGTGGTGGGCTTGCATGGTGCACCATCTCTCACTATGCAAGATCGCAAACTTGATCTTCAGTCCAGTCTGCTAGCCTGGCTTCTATTAATGCTGTCTGTTTGTCTCTGTTCTGACTGCTTAGGGCAGCGGCCCGGTTACTTCCTTTTTCTTGTAGCTGCTGTGGGCACACCCCTGGTGCGTCCTCAGCCTGTTGCTGTCTGTCACTGGATATTTAAACCAGCTCCACCTGGAAGCTGATGCCTGAGCAACTCTATCATTCAGTGTGCTCCTTTACTCTGAATGTGCCAGGTCCTGTTCTGTTCTTGCCTGTTTGCCAACCTGGGGGCTGTATTCCCAGGCCTGTCTGAACTATCTCCTAGCCTGTTGTCTGTCCGCCTTCCTTTTTTGCTGTTGCTAACATTATACAGCAGGCTAGATCTGAGTTTGAAATAGTTTGGAGAATATCTCCTATGTTATACAGGCCTCATCCACAGTAAAAAAAATACTTTGGTTCCTAACGTTATACAGCAGGGACATCTCAGTTTAGATAGATAGTTATACAGGCGTCAGCCCCAGTAAAACAAATACTTTATTCGGATCCTAACACTATACAGCAGGAACATCTCAGTTTGAAATAGTTTGGAGAATATCTCGCATGTTATACAGGCTTCATCCAGAGTAAAAAAATACTTTGCTAGGTTAGTAACGTTATACAGCAAGCCATATCTTACCTTGTCATTTAGTGCCACTGAAATTCAGGTGTGTGCAGAGCTGTTGCAGAGGAAAAAACTAATTTTGTTTTGCTAATAGCGTGCTCCTACTACAGTATCTGAGCAACATTAGTGGGAAAAAGAGAGGTTGTGGTGGAAGGGGAAATAGGCTTGGTGTTCAAGGTATACGTGGGGTAGGTGTTAATGTTAGTGAAAGCACTAGTGAACCAACACAGTCATGTTCTATTCAAAGACAACTGACGACTTCTGTTACTGGATGGACTACTCCACTCCCTTTCTTTGGCAGCTGCAAAGCGATACGCCTTGATGATAAGGGCCAGAAAGACTAGGTGCTCCAGTGGATGGCAAGCGCTACTTCGAGGGGCCTCTCCTCTTCATCCTCCACCTCAACCTCACAGACAGTACAGTCCACAGAGGTGGCACCCCAATTACCCTTTCTTCCCGCGTGTCACAATTGTCCAAGTGGCCAATTAACTGTAGCGATCCACAGATGGGCGAGTCTGTAGAACTGTTCACCCATTCTATACCATGGGCATCAGAAGTGTACTCCAAACATTCCCAGAGTCAAGAGGAGGAAAGCATCTGCACCGATGCCCAAAATTTTTTCAGCTTGGATTCAGGGCAGGACGAAGTAGGGTCCGAGCAGGTTCCTGACCCTCGTCACCAGACATTAACCGCAGAGAAGGGAGGTGATCCCGATGAGACTCAGATACCTGAGGCTCATGCGGACTATACTGTGCTGTCAGGGCAACAAGAGGAGAAGGGTCACTCTGAGGGCGAGGAATGGGATAACATTTTGGATGATGACGAAGTTGAAGATCCTGCTTGGTTGGAACCCAGAGTCACGCAGCTGAGTATCTCATCTGAGGAGGTGGAGGAGGAAGATGAGGAGGTTACCTTCCGCCCTTTGATGCAGACACGGAGTGATGCAAGCATGAGGAGCACTGCATCCTTAGTCACAACAGTGGCTGTGGCCAGCAGCGGTTGCAGGTCTGCAGCTCGCAGGGGTGGAAAGGGTTGCCTAGCCTCAGCCTTTTTTGAGACCGCAAAGGATGAGCCAACTCAAGTTATCTGCACACTTTGCAAGAAAAAAGTGCAATAATTTGACTACTACATGCATGAACCCTCACATACGCACACAACATGCATTATGCTGGGAATCTCACTGAGCTAAAATGCAGACCAGCGGACCTCAACAACCATCAGCTGCCCCATCAACTGCATACGCTGCTTCTTCCTCCTCCTCTGTTACCGTGCCAAGTATTGGCACTAAGGTCTCCCACCACAAAACTTCTGGTTCTCGACGCACTCCAGTTAGGCTGAGTGAGAGCCCGTCAACTGTAACGGAATGTGAGGTTCTCAGACTCTTTTGCTATATCCGATATAATTTTTTGTTTGAATTTAGTTCTTTTTCTTTCTATCATGCTGCATCATCTTGCCCTCTTTCAGTATGGAGTCCTCAGCCTCTTTGTCCCCGCCCAGTCCTTTTCCACTTACCTATGTAAGCCGCCTCAGCTGTGTAATCAGTGCTTCTGAATCATGCCTGCAACCTGTCTGTAGTTTGGTCTCCTGAAGCCTTGGACCTTCTATCTCTGCTGTCTTTTTGCAATGAACTTTGGGACACATGCAAGAACCCTGTTGCTCTAATATCTGCTCTGCACTGAAAGTAAGAGAGACTTTTTACCGAACTGAGGGTTTATGCCTGCTTGCTGTAATCCCTACATTTGTACCAGCGCCAGTGACTTTTCTGTTGTTAAACTACTTGTATGAAGTAATACAAGACTTTTCCAAGACAAGCCTGTGGTTCCAGAGTTTTCCTTTGCACCCACGCACAAGACTCTCTACTAACAGTATTAACAATTGACAAGATTCAGAAGCCAGGGTTAGAGTCTGCTGAGTCTGGGAAACCTGGGTATGCTGCAGCCATATTAAGAATTCTGGATCTTGCCTCTGGGAAATTGCTGCGGACAGTGGATTCAATATATCTATTGATATTATAAGTGATGACAGTGGTTGTGACTCTTGACAACCATTCCAGGTGAGCGCATTTTTGTTTATTTTCCTTGCAGTCTTACCACAGGTAAACACTATTGTGCACCCTTTTTTTTTTTTTACAGTGTTTCTGCCTTAAAGGGGCCTGTCAAGATGGATTCTCAGGTGACTGAAGCAATTCTTGCGGATTTGCAAGTTTTAAAGGCCAACTTTGCAAGTCTACAGGATCGTAATGATCATAATCTGCAAATTTTTGGACAAAATACTCAGGACTTGCGAACCAGGATAGAGGTTTTGGAGGGACGACTCCAGTCATCACCTTCACTTCCGGGTTCTGGTCTCCCCAAGTTACCACCATTCCGCTTTGGCGGTGAACGGGAGAAATTCAGGGGTTTTATAAATCAATGCAAACTGTTTTTTGCTGCTCATGCACCACAGTTCCTCACTGAACGATCAAAGGTGCTAACTATGATCATGCTACTTTCCAACGGGGCTCTCATATGGGCAAACCCTCTGATTGAGACTGAGGATGATTGTCTAAATAATCTAGATGCTTTTATCTCAGCCATGGGGCAGGTGTTTGACGACCCAAACCGAGGTGCTACTGCCGAAGCAGCCATGTTGTGTCTGCGTCAAGGTAAGCGCTCTGTAGCCGAGTACGCCTTAGATTTCAGGAGATGGGCCCTCGATACTACTTGGGATAGTTCTGCCAAACTATCTTCCGGAAAGGTTTGTCTCCCATGATTAAGGATGAACTTGCTCGTGCTGACCCTCCCACCTCTTTAGGGGACTTTATCAATTACTGCATTCGTATTGATGCCTGTCTTACGGAACGCAGACAGGAGAAGTGGTTCGAGGGTAACCGCATTAACAATTTCCTTCCTTCCTCTCCAACTAAGGAGTCCTTGATTAAAGTCATGCGAGACCCGGAACCTGAACCTATGCAGGTGGACTCGTTACAGAGACGGGTCAGTGATGCACGCAAGGAACATCGACTGAAGGAAAATCTATGTTTCTATTGCGGTAAGTCAGGACACTTCATTATAGACTGTCCCAGCCGTTCTCGTAAGACTACTGCAGCAGTTATACATTGCGAGTGCTGTGAAAGGAGATCTGTCATGTCCGAACCACAGGTCCCAGAAAGATCTGCAGCTTGTGACATAGATTACTCGGATTTAAACTCTGTTACTTCTGAGCCCGATGATTGTATAAATGCAGCAGTTTTTCAAGTTTCCTCAGCAGTATCTCGGTCGTGCTGTACGAAGAATAATTCTCATTGTTTCCTTTCCATCAAGCTCTTGATTAACACGCTTTGGGTGTCTAGCTCTGCTATGATCGATTCAGGAGCAAGTGGCAACTTTATGGACATCTCCTTTGCCCAGAAACATAGAATACGTTCAGTGAAGAAGGTTACTCCGGTACAGATGGAGACTGTGGATGGTTCATTGTTAAACTCTGGACCAGTGGACCAGGAGATTGAGCCCCTGACAGTCACCATGGGTAATGATCATCAAGAGAAACTGTCATTTATGCTCATCTCTTCTCCCCATTTCCCCATTATTTTAGGACTACCATGGCTCCAGACTCAAAACCCTACAATTAACTGGGAGACTAAGGAGCTACACTTTGCGGAGAAACCGATAAGTCCAGGGGTTCCAGTCTGTTCTGTCCCTAAGAGAGACACGCTGGTTCCTGAGCTACCAGCAATGTACAGTGAGTATGCAGATGTGTGTGACAAGAAGAATGCCGACCAGCTTCCCCCTCACCCGCCTTACGATTGCCCTATAGAACTATTACCGGGAGAAGAAATACCCTTTGGCAAACTTTACCCTTTGGCAGGTCCCGAGCATAAGGCTTTAAAAAACTATATTGATGAAAATCTAGCCAAAGGTTTCATTCGTCATTCTTCATCTCCTGCAGGGGCACCTATTTTCTTTGTAAAAAAGAAAGACGGATCTCTAAGGCCCTGCATAGATTATTGGGAACTTAATAAAATCACTAATAGAAACCGTTATCCACTGCCATTGATCCCTGAACTTTTGGAGAGAGTTCGGCCTGCCAAGGTCTTTTCTAAATTAGATCTCCGTGGGGCTTACAATTTGGTCCGCATTAGATCTGGAGATGAATGGAAGACAGCATTCAGGTCACGATATGGACATTTTGAATACCTGGTCATGCCATTCGGGCTATGTAACGCTCCAGCAACATTCCAGCATCTTGCGAATGACGTTTTTTAGGGACCTCTTTGATACTTTCGTGGTGATTTATTTAGATGATATTTTAATATTTTCCAACTCCACAGAGCAACATCACAAACATGTGAAAATGGTTTTGGAACGCCTATGGCGGAACAATCTTTATATCAAACTTGAAAAGTGCGAATTTCACCGGACCGAGATTCAATTCTTGGGGTATGTAATTTCTTCACAGGGCATTAGTATGGACGAGAGTAAGACTCAAGCCATTAAGAATTGGCCAGCTCCCAAGAATGTGAAGGAAGTTCAGTGCTTCATAGGGTTTGCCAATTTCTACAGTCGCTTTATCAGGAACTTTTCTGAGGTAGTGTCACCCATCACACGGCTTACTCGTAAGAAGTCCACCTTCACCTGGACCCCTCAAGCCCAAGAAGCATTTTCTCGTTTGAAGAGTAAATTTACCACAGCACCTATCCTAGTGCATCCCAACCCTGAACGTGCCTTTATAATAGAGGTGGATGCCTCAGACTGTGCCATCGGAGCTATACTCTCTCAGAGGGTAGGTGAGAAAGATGTCTTACATCCCTGTGCTTTCTTTTCCCAAAAATTGTCTGCTGTGGAAAGGAACTATGATGTGGGCAATAGAGAATTGTTGCCCATTATCGCCGCCTTTAAGGAATGGAGACACCATCTTCAAGGAGCTGCACATCAGATAATTGTCTTGACCGACCATCGCAATCTTGAGTTTATCAGGTCGACCAAGTGCTTGACCCCTCGCCAAGCTCGTTGGAGTCTTTTCTTAAATCAATTTCATTTTGTAATCTCTTATAGGCCAGGATCACGCAATGGAAAGGCTGATGCACTATCTAGAATCCATTCAACTGAGATTATTCCACTCTTGCCCCCTAAGACTATACTTTCTGATTCCAGATTCCTGGGAGTGATTCAGAATCAAGACCTACTTAATGACATCAAGGAGGCATACCATTTGGATTCCTGGTTGGCACAACCGTCTAGTGAAGTAAGTCTTGTTCATAAGAATGGTGTGTGGATTCAGGGGCAACGCCTGTATATAGCTGAAACGGTCAGATTGAGAGTACTTCAACTCACCCATGACTCTAAGATAGCTGGACATAGAGGAGTTTTTAAGACTCAAGAATTTCTTTCTCGTTTTTTTTGGTGGCCCACGTACAGAAAAGACGTGGTAAGTTATGTCACTTCATGCGAGGTTTGTGCTAGATGCAAGACTCCATGTACTTCACCTACAGGTCTTTTACAACCCCTACCCATCCCATCCCGTTCATGGGGATCCATTGCTATGGACTTCATTGTTGAGCTGCCAATCTCTCAAGGGAAGAATACCATTCTGGTGGTAGTGGATCGCTTAACAAAGGCAGCTCATTTCATTCCTTGTGTTGGCCTACCCTCTGCTAAACAAACATCGGACCTAATCATTCAAAATATGTTTTGCTTGCATGGTGTGCCAGATGAAGTCGTTTCTGATCGAGGAGTGCAATTCACTACAAGGTTTTGGCAAAATTTCTGTGCAGCTTTGGATATTAAAGTTAATCTTTCTTCTGCCTTTCATCCTCAGTCGAATGGATAAACTGAACGAACAAATCAAACTCTGGAGCAGTATCTCCATTGTTTTATTTGCCATCTACAGGATGATTGAGTGGATCTACTTCCATTGGCTGAATTTTCTTATAACAACTCTCAGAGCGCTTCCACTAAGCAGTCTCCTTTCTATGCTAATCTGGGTTATCACCCTAACATCCTTCCTCGATTTCCCATAGATACGCCTTTACCAGCTGTGACCGACAGAATTGCTTCTCTACAACGGAACATTGATCTTCTAAAGGAGAATCTGGAATTAGCTCAGGAGAGGTATAAGAGAGCGGCAGATAAGTATCGTAAACCTGCACCAAACTTCAAGGTAGGAGATTTGGTCTGGTTATCAACCAGAAATCTAAGATTAAGAATTCCATCATCAAAATTGGGGCATAAGTATGTTGGGCCTTACAAGATCAACAAGATTGTAAGTGCTGTTGCTTGTCGTCTTCAACTGCCCAAATCTATGAGAATTCAACCTGTCTTTCACATTTCCCTTTTAAAGGCCGCAACACCCAATACGTTTCCTGCACGTTCTTCTCTTCGCCCTGATCCTGTTCTCATCAATGGTCAGGAGGAGTTTGTAGTAGAAAGGATTCTGGATTCAAGGTTGCATAGACATCAGTTACAATATTTGATTAAGTGGCAGGGCTACTCATCGGAAGACAACTTGTTGGAACTAGTTGACAACATTAATGCTCCACGCCTACTCCGCCAGTTCCATTTGAGATACCCAGACAAGCCTGGTCCGGGGTCATCTGGAGGCTGTCCCTAAGAGGGGAGTAATGTGAGGTTCTCAGACTCTTTTGCTATATCCGATATAATTTTTTGTTTGAATTTAGTTCTTTTTCTTTCTATCATGCTGCATCATCTTGCCCTCTTTCAGTATGGAGTCCTCAGCCTCTTTGTTCCCGCCCAGTCCTCTTCCACTTACCTATGTAAGCTGCCTCAGCTGTGTAATCAGTGCTTCTGAATCATGCCTGCAACCTGTCTGTAGTTTGGTCTCCTGAAGCCTTGGACCTTCTATCTCTGCTGTCTTTTTGCAATGAACTTTGGGACACATGCAAGAACCCTGTTGCTCTAATATCTGCTCTGCACTGAAAGTAAGAGAGACTTTTTACCGAACTGAGGGTTTATGCCTGCTTGCTGTAATCCCTACATTTGTACCAGCGCCAGTGACTTTTCTGTTGTTAAACTACTTGTATGAAGTAATACAAGACTTTTCCAAGACAAGCCTGTGTTTCCAGAGTTTTCCTTTGCACCCACGCACAAGACTCTCTACTAACAGTATTAACAATTGACAAGATTCAGAAGCCAGGGTTAGAGTCTGCTGGGTCTGGGAAACCTGGGTATGCTGCAGCCATATTAAGAATTCTGGATCTTGCCTCTGGGAAATTGCTGCGGACAGTGGATTCAATATATCTATTGATATTATAAGTGATGACAGTGGTTGTGACTTCTGACAACCATTCCAGGTGAGCGCATTTTTGTTTATTTTCCTTGCAGTCTTACCACAGGTAAACACTATTGTGCACCCCTTTTTTTTTTTTTACAGTGTTTCTGCCTTAAAGGGGCCTGTCAAGATGGATTCTCAGGTGACTGAAGCAATTCTTGCGGATTTGCAAGTTTTAAAGGCCAACTTTGCAAGTCTACAGGATCGTAATGATCATAATCTGCAAATTTTTGGACAAAATACTCAGGACTTGCGAACCAGGATAGAGGTTTTGGAGGGACGACTCCAGTCATCACCTTCACTTCCGGGTTCTGGTCTCCCCAAGTTACCACCATTCCGCTTTGGTGGTGAACGGGAGAAATTCAGGGGTTTTATAAATCAATGCAAACTGTTTTTTGCTGCTCATGCACCACAGTTCCTCACTGAACGATCAAAGGTGCTAACTATGATCATGCTACTTTCCAACGGGGCTCTCATATGGGCAAACCCTCTGATTGAGACTGAGGATGATTGTCTAAATAATCTAGATGCTTTTATCTCAGCCATGGGGCAGGTGTTTGACGACCCAAACCGAGGTGCTACTGCCGAAGCAGCCATGTTGTGTCTGCGTCAAGGTAAGCGCTCGGTAGCCGAGTACGCCTTAGATTTCAGGAGATGGGCCCTCGATACTACTTGGGATAGTTCTGCCAAACTATCTTCCGGAAAGGTTTGTCTCCCATGATTAAGGATGAACTTGCTCGTGCTGACCCTCCCACCTCTTTAGGGGACTTTATCAATTACTGCATTCGTATTGATGCCTGTCTTACGGAACGCAGACAGGAGAAGTGGTTCGAGGGTAACCGCATTAACAATTTCCTTCCTTCCTCTCCAACTAAGGAGTCCTTGATTAAAGTCATGCGAGACCCGGAACCTGAACCTATGCAGGTGGACTCGTTACAGAGACGGGTCAGTGATGCACGCAAGGAACATCGACTGAAGGAAAATCTATGTTTCTATTGCGGTAAGTCAGGACACTTCATTATAGACTGTCCCATCCGTTCTCGTAAGACTACTGCAGCAGTTATACATTGCGAGTGCTGTGAAAGGAGATCTGTCATGTCCGAACCACAGGTCCCAGAAAGATCTGCAGCTTGTGACATAGATTACTCGGATTTAAACTCTGTTACTTCTGAGCCCGATGATTGTATAAATGCAGCAGTTTTTCAAGTTTCCTCAGCAGTATCTCGGTCGTGCTGTACGAAGAATAATTCTCATTGTTTCCTTTCCATCAAGCTCTTGATTAACACGCTTTGGGTGTCTAGCTCTGCTATGATCGATTCAGGAGCAAGTGGCAACTTTATGGACATCTCCTTTGCCCAGAAACATAGAATACGTTCAGTGAAGAAGGTTACTCCGGTACAGATGGAGACTGTGGATGGTTCATTGTTAAACTCTGGACCAGTGGACCAGGAGATTGAGCCCCTGACAGTCACCATGGGTAATGATCATCAAGAGAAACTGTCATTTATGCTCATCTCTTCTCCCCATTTCCCCATTATTTTAGGACTACCATGGCTCCAGACTCAAAACCCTACAATTAACTGGGAGACTAAGGAGCTACACTTTGCGGAGAAACCGATAAGTCCAGGGGTTCCAGTCTGTTCTGTCCCTAAGAGAGACACGCTGGTTCCTGAGCTACCAGCAATGTACAGTGAGTATGCAGATGTGTGTGACAAGAAGAATGCCGACCAGCTTCCCCCTCACCCGCCTTACGATTGCCCTATAGAACTATTACCGGGAGAAGAAATACCCTTTGGCAAACTTTACCCTTTGGCAGGTCCCGAGCATAAGGCTTTAAAAAACTATATTGATGAAAATCTAGCCAAGGGTTTCATTCGTCATTCTTCATCTCCTGCAGGGGCACCTATTTTCTTTGTAAAAAAGAAAGACGGATCTCTAAGGCCCTGCATAGATTATTGGGAACTTAATAAAATCACTAATAGAAACCGTTATCCACTGCCATTGATCCCTGAACTTTTGGAGAGAGTTCGGCATGCCAAGGTCTTTTCTAAATTAGATCTCCGTGGGGCTTACAATTTGGTCCGCATTAGATCTGGAGATGAATGGAAGACAGCATTCAGGTCACGATATGGACATTTTGAATACCTGGTCATGCCATTCGGGCTATTTAACGCTCCCGCAACATTCCAGCATCTTGCGAATGACGTTTTTTAGGGACCTCTTTGATACTTTCGTGGTGATTTATTTAGATGATATTTTAATATTTTCCAACTCCACAGAGCAACATCACAAACATGTGAAAATGGTTTTGGAACGCCTATGGCGGAACAATCTTTATATCAAACTTGAAAAGTGCGAATTTCACCGGACCGAGATTCAATTCTTGGGGTATGTAATTTCTTCACAGGGCATTAGTATGGACGAGAGTAAGACTCAAGCCATTAAGAATTGGCCAGCTCCCAAGAATGTGAAGGAAGTTCAGCGCTTCATAGGGTTTGCCAATTTCTACAGTCGCTTTATCAGGAACTTTTCTGAGGTAGTGTCACCCATCACACAGCTTACTCGTAAGAAGTCCACCTTCACCTGGACCCCTCAAGCCCAAGAAGCATTTTCTCGTTTGAAGAGTAAATTTACCACAGCACCTATCCTAGTGCATCCCAACCCTGAACGTGCCTTTATAATAGAGGTGGATGCCTCAGACTGTGCCATCGGAGCTATACTCTCTCAGAGGGTAGGTGAGAAAGATGTCTTACATCCCTGTGCTTTCTTTTCCCAAAAATTGTCTGCTGCGGAAAGGAACTATGATGTGGGCAATAGAGAATTGTTGCCCATTATCGCCGCCTTTAAGGAATGGAGACACCATCTTCAAGGAGCTGCACATCAGATAATTGTCTTGACCGACCATCGCAATCTTGAGTTTATCAGGTCGACCAAGTGCTTGACCCCTCGCCAGGCTCGTTGGAGTCTTTTCTTAAATCAATTTCATTTTGTAATCTCTTATAGGCCAGGATCACGCAATGGAAAGGCTGATGCACTATCTAGAATCCATTCAACTGAGATTATTCCACTCTTGCCCCCTAAGACTATACTTTCTGATTCCAGATTCCTGGGAGTGATTCAGAATCAAGACCTACTTAATGACATCAAGGAGGCATACCATTTGGATTCCTGGTTGGCACAACCGTCTAGTGAAGTAAGTCTTGTTCATAAGAATGGTGTGTGGATTCAGGGGCAACGCCTGTATATAGCTGAAACGGTCAGATTGAGAGTACTTCAACTCACCCATGACTCTAAGATAGCTGGACATAGAGGAGTTTTTAAGACTCAAGAATTTCTTTCTCGTTTTTTTTGGTGGCCCACGTACAGAAAAGACGTGGTAAGTTATGTCACTTCATGCGAGGTTTGTGCTAGATGCAAGACTCCATGTACTTCACCTACAGGTCTTTTACAACCCCTACCCATCCCATCCCGTTCATGGGGATCCATTGCTATGGACTTCATTGTTGAGCTGCCAATCTCTCAAGGGAAGAATACCATTCTGGTGGTAGTGGATCGCTTAACAAAGGCAGCTCATTTCATTCCTTGTGTTGGCCTACCCTCTGCTAAACAAACATCGGACCTAATCATTCAAAATATGTTTTGCTTGCATGGTGTGCCAGATGAAGTCGTTTCTGATCGAGGAGTGCAATTCACTACAAGGTTTTGGCAAAATTTCTGTGCAGCTTTGGATATTAAAGTTAATCTTTCTTCTGCCTTTCATCCTCAGTCGAATGGATAAACTGAACGAACAAATCAAACTCTGGAGCAGTATCTCCATTGTTTTATTTGCCATCTACAGGATGATTGAGTGGATCTACTTCCATTGGCTGAATTTTCTTATAACAACTCTCAGAGCGCTTCCACTAAGCAGTCTCCTTTCTATGCTAATCTGGGTTATCACCCTAACATCCTTCCTCGATTTCCCATAGATACGCCTTTACCAGCTGTGACCGACAGAATTGCTTCTCTACAACGGAACATTGATCTTCTAAAGGAGAATCTGGAATTAGCTCAGGAGAGGTATAAGAGAGCGGCAGATAAGTATCGTAAACCTGCACCAAACTTCAAGGTAGGAGATTTGGTCTGGTTATCAACCAGAAATCTAAGATTAAGAATTCCATCATCAAAATTGGGGCATAAGTATGTTGGGCCTTACAAGATCAACAAGATTGTAAGTGCTGTTGCTTGTCGTCTTCAACTGCCCAAATCTATGAGAATTCAACCTGTCTTTCACATTTCCCTTTTAAAGGCCGCAACACCCAATACGTTTCCTGCACGTTCTTCTCTTCGCCCTGATCCTGTTCTCATCAATGGTCAGGAGGAGTTTGTAGTAGAAAGGATTCTGGATTCAAGGTTGCATAGACATCAGTTACAATATTTGATTAAGTGGCAGGGCTACTCATCGGAAGACAACTTGTTGGAACTAGTTGACAACATTAATGCTCCACGCCTACTCCGCCAGTTCCATTTGAGATACCCAGACAAGCCTGGTCCGGGGTCATCTGGAGGCTGTCCCTAAGAGGGGAGTAATGTGAGGTTCTCAGACTCTTTTGCTATATCCGATATAATTTTTTGTTTGAATTTAGTTCTTTTTCTTTCTATCATGCTGCATCATCTTGCCCTCTTTCAGTATGGAGTCCTCAGCCTCTTTGTTCCCGCCCAGTCCTCTTCCACTTACCTATGTAAGCTGCCTCAGCTGTGTAATCAGTGCTTCTGAATCATGCCTGCAACCTGTCTGTAGTTTGGTCTCCTGAAGCCTTGGACCTTCTATCTCTGCTGTCTTTTTGCAATGAACTTTGGGACACATGCAAGAACCCTGTTGCTCTAATATCTGCTCTGCACTGAAAGTAAGAGAGACTTTTTACCGAACTGAGGGTTTATGCCTGCTTGCTGTAATCCCTACATTTGTACGTGCGCCAGTGACTTTTCTGTTGTTAAACTACTTGTATGAAGTAATACAAGACTTTTCCAAGACAAGCCTGTGTTTCCAGAGTTTTCCTTTGCACCCACGCACAAGACTCTACACTAACAGTATTAACACCTGACACAGAAGTGGACATGCCTGCTGTGATAGTTTCACCGAGCACACCACACGTTTCTCAATCCACCGTAACATCTGAGCCTGCACCTCACTCATGGTCCAGCAGTTTGTCCTTTTCACCCTACTTCACCCTCTCTCAGAACCACAGCCATCCCTCAGTCCCGCAGTTGTGGTCACGTAAAAGATTGTTTCATCCTACACATGACAAAGCGAAGAGGTTGAACTCAACCATCTAAAATCTCTTAGCCACGGAAATGCTATTTTTCTGCCTGGTAAATACAGATGGTTTCCGAAAGCTGATGGCCGTCTCAGTCCTCCAGTCGCCATTACTTCTCTAAGAAAGCTGTGCCTGTGCTACACCAGCATGTCGCAGGCAACATCACCCGTTTCTTGACTAAATTTAGATCTACCAGGGTGTATTTCACAGGAGACACCTGGATGAGTAAGCATGGCCAAGGGCGTTACATCTCGCTGACTGGGCACGTGGTGACTTGTGGCTGTGGGGACAGGCGGGGAAGGGGCTGCTCCACAAATCTTGGAATCCCCAAGGCTTGCAGAAGAAACCTCTGTATTTCACACTTCCTCCACTGCTTCGGCGTCCTCCACCTCCTCTAGGGCCTCCACCTGCGCAATCAACCTCTGCCTTAGCGAAAAACGCGTTCCAACAGTGCAGAGCGGATCCACACTGCCTCCGTACTGCACAGCTAGGGCTCACCACAATCAGGCAATCTTCAAATTAATACGCCTTGGAGATTGCAGTCATACAGCTGAAGAGTTGTGGACAGCTCTACAGGCTCAGTTTCAGCAATGGCTGTTTCCGCTGAACCTGGTGCCAAGGAAGGCCATGTGCGATAATGGTGCGAACCTGTTGGCGGCCTACGCAGAGGCGAACTCACATACGTACCTTGCATGGCTCACATCCTCAACCTGGTGGTACAATGATTTCTCCACCACTATCCCAGCCTGGATGAGCTGCTTCAGAAAGTACGAAAGCTGTGTGCTCACTTCCGCCGTTCACATCCCTCATGTCATCGACTTGCATCGATACAAAGGTCTTTCTCCATGCCAGTTAACAGGTTGATATGCGATGTGCATGTGTTGCAGTGACTGTGGCAGCAGCAATGAGCCCTGATGCAGTATGTCATGTCATATAGCCTAAGCCAACGCAGTATGGACGTGGGGCATATTACATTTACGGAGTGGGACCAGATTAAGGATCTCTGCACCCTTCTGCACAGTTTTGAAATGGCTAATAAGCTAGTTAGCGCTGACAACACCATCATCAGCATCACTATTCCGGTCATCTACATGCTGGAGAAGATTTTGAATAGTGGCAGGAGGTGGTGTCCCAGAAGAAGAGGAGGATGTGGAAGGGATAACAATGTCTCAAAGTTCCAGACTGTCACCACACAGGCGATGCCAAGTGACGGTGGCTTCCTGCTATCAAGGGGGTTTGGTGATACCAGACATACTGTTAGTCAAGGTGCAAGAGCCGAGGAACAAATGGAGGAGGAAGAGTGTTACTGATCCAGGTGGTGGAACCTCAGTGCTGCGGTGCAAGGAGGGACCAGAGAGGCGTAACTAGGTATCAACTCGAACTGACCAAGGTCGCACGGCGGCTAAATCGACTCCGTGAACCAGGGAAGGACTGAGCAGAGGGACCAGGTGCTACTGTGGACCAGTCCTTGTTTGAGAGCAGGTGACTCCCACGGGTCAGAAGGCAGGGACTGACCGGTATAGCAGATGAGCACAGCAGGCAGGCTGATGGGTGATCCAAGTAGACGGACTGGCAGACACCACGGGTAACTGGCAGGAGCCTTCAGGTAGGCTGGCTGTTAGGCACGGCAGGTGACAAGCAGGAGCCTCCAGGTAGGCTGGCTGGTAGGCACGGCAGGTAACTAGTACATTCTCCAGGCAAGCCTGGCCCATAGACAGACTGGCGGGTTTGGACCGTAAGCAGACTGTCAGGCTGGACTGGTAGTCAGGCTGGCGAACTGGACTGGTAGTCAGGCTGGCGGACTGGACTGGTAGTCAGGCTGGCGGACTGGACTGGTAGTCAGGCTGGTGGACTGGACTGGTAGTCAGGCTGGCGGACTGGACTGGTAGTCAAGCTGGTGGACTGGACTGGTAGTCAGACTAGCAGCGGGACCTGAGGGCTGAAGCAGAGTTAGAACACAGAGCTACAACCTTGCACGGGCTCCTCCATTTGGTGCCTTTTAAATGAGAAGTCCTCCGGCCATGGCCGGGGACTCCTTAGGACGGCGCGCGGCCCTTTAAGAGGGAGGGAGCACGTGTGCGCCCTAAGCACAGGGCAGCGGTAAGGGGGGCGGCGTCTCTGCCTGTCAGGGGGCAGAGACGCTGATGCTACAAAGAGGTAATGGGCGAACAGTCAGAAGATGAAGAGGATAATTATCTCCTCTCTGTTGAACTTGGTTGGCAGGAGGGGAAGGAGGAAACATGCATTAGTGTTACGCAGCCAACAATAGTGTCTTGCTGTGGACCACCTGGAAGAGCCCAAAATATAAGTGCCTTCTTGCTGCATTTTCTGCCACATGATCACCGTAAAGTTAGGATTTTAAATAATGCTGACTACTGAGTTGCCACTCTGTTAGATGAACGTTATAAGAATAAATTATGCCAGATGCTTCCCACCCTGGAAAGGGACACACTAATGTTGCAGTATCGAAACAAGCTTTTAAGCAACCTTAATACAACTTTTCCCCAAGATAGGAGTGAGGCCCACAGTGTGCATCGCAGCTGCAGTCTTTCAACTTCCAGCATGTCAGTTCGTCAACGCCAAAACATTAGCAGCAGCAGAGTAAGTGGCAGAAGCAATTTCTGTGAGTCCTTTGACACATTTTTAGACCAGCTCGTGTACCAGCACAACAGAGAACAAGTCGGGCACGTGGAGAATGACTAGAGAGGATGGTGGAGGGCTATCTAGAGCTCAATACGAATACCATCAGAAAGGATTTTGACCCTTTTACATTTTGGTCTTCAAAAATGGATGAATGGCCTGAGTTTGCCTGCCACACCTTGGAGGTTTTATTATGCCCGGCAGCTAGCGTTCTCTGAGTGTGTTTAGCGCTGCTGGTAATGTCCTGATAGATAAGCTCACCTGGCAGTCCCATTAAAGTGTTGACCGCCTAACATTCATCAAGATGAACAAGTCATGGATCTCAAAGGACTTTTGCACCCCAATTGCAGACTGTAAAGAGTAGGCGATGTTGTAATTTTTAGTGTACTGCATTGATCTTGTGGAATTGCAGTGTGTGATATGGCTTGTGTGACTGCTCTTGCTGCGGCTGCAGATTTTAGACCCTAATTTTTTGAAATGTGAAGAATACAGATTTGGTCTCTCAATCCATTGGGTTGGCTGTAGAGGAAGTGGTGTCGGTCCCCATTATACTACTTAAACTCTAATGAAGTTGATGACACTTTGGTGGATTTAGGCCCCACTGTTTTCAATTGTGAACAGTCCTGATTGGGTCTCCATCTATTGGGTCGGCTGTGGTGGAAGAGGTGTCGGTCCCCATTATACTACTTATATTCTAGTGAAATTGTTGCCACTTTGGTGGTTTTAGGCCCAAATGTTTTCAAATGGGAACAGTCCTGATTGGGTCTCCATCTACTGGGTTGGCTGTAGGGGAAGAGGTGTCGTTCCTAATTGTACAATTTCTACTGTACTGAAATTGATGCCACTTTGGTGGTGTCTGCCAGTTCTTTTTGGAAATGTTGGGAATACTGATTGGGTCTCCATCTACTGGGTTGGCTGTAGGGGAAGAGATGTTATTCCTAATTGCACATTTCTATTGTAAAAAAATTGATGCCACTTTGTTGGTGTCTGCTAGTAATTTTTGGAAATGTGGGGAATCCTGATTGGGTCTCCATCTATTGGGTTGGCTGTAGTGGAAGAGGTGTCTTTCCTCATTATACTACTTATAATCTAGTGAAATTGATGGCGCTTTGGTGGTTTTAGGCCCAAATGTTTTCAAATAGGAACAGTCCTGATTGGGTCTCCCTCTACTGGGTTGGCTGTAGTGGAAGAGTTGTCGGTCCCCATTATACTACTTATAATCTAGTGAAATTGATGCCGCTTTGGTGGTTTTAGACCCAAATGATTTCAAATGGGAACAGTCTTTATTGGGTCTACATCTACTGGGTTGGCTGTAGGGGAAGAGGTGTCGTTCCTAATTGCACAATTTCTACTGTACTGAAAGTGATGCCACTTTGTGGGTGGAATCATGAACTACAAATAATAATAAGTACTGATAGGGGTTTGTTATAAGTCTCCAAAAATAATGGAAGTAGCGGAGAATATCTTCGTAAAGCAAATAGATGAAGCAGCGACTCAAGGAGAAGTCATTATTATGGGAGACTTCAACTACCCTGAAATACATTGGGGGAAAGAAACATGTAGTTCAAGCAAAGGAAATAGGTTTTTGACTACTATGAGAGACAATTACCTTTCACAACTGGTTCAGGACCCAACAAGAAGGGGGGCACTGCTAGACCTAATATTAACCAATAGGCCAGACCGCATATCAAATATACGTGTTGGGGGTCACTTGGGTAATAGTGATCACAAAATAATACGTTTTCTGTAACCTTTAATAAGATGCGTAGTAGAGGGGTTACAAGGACACTAAACTTCAGGAAGGCAAATTTTCAACGGTTAAGAGATGATCTTAGTGCAATAAACTGGGACGATATCTTGAGACATAAAGCTACACAAAGCAAATGGGAAACATTTATTAACATCCTGAATAGGATCTGTGCACAATATATACCCCTTGGGAATAAACATGCTAGAAATAGGAGGAAACCACTATGGCTAAATAGAGCTGTAAGGGGCGCAATAAGTGACAAAAAGAAAGCATTTAGAGAACTAAAGCAAGTAGGTAGTGATGAGGCATTAAATAAATATAGAAAATTAAATAAATTATGTAAAAAACAATTCAAGGCAGCAAAGATTGAGGCAGAGAGAATCATTGCCAGAGACAGTAAAAATAGCCACAAAATATTCTTTAACTACATAAATAGTGAGAAACTAAAAAATGATAGTGTTGGCCCCCTTAAAAATAGTCTGGGAGAAATGGTGGATGAGGATGAGGAAAAAGCCAATATGCTAAATGATTTTTTTTCAACCGTATTTACACAAGAAAATCGCATGACAGAAAACATGATTAGTGATAACAAAAATTCTCCATTAAATGTCACTTGCTTAACCCAGCAGGAAGTACGGCGGCATCTAAAAATCACTAAAGTTGACAAATCCCCAGGCCCGGATGGGATACACCGGCAAGTACTGCAGGAATTAAGTAACGTCATAAATAGACCATTATTTTTAATCTTTAAAGATTCCATAATAACAGGGCCTGTACCACAGAACTAGTGTTGAGCCACCCCCGTAGTGTTCGAGTTCGGTTCGGTTCGTCGAACACCCTTGTGTTCGCCGAACTGTTCGTCGAACACCTTCGAACACCATTAAAACCAAAGGCAGGCAAACAAAAACAAATAGAAACACATAGAAAACACCTTCAAAGGTGTCCAAAAGCTGACAAACTGCTCAGAAGACATAACTGACACATGGAAAAGTGACAAGTACATATAGTCATGCGAAAAGAAAAGAGGTGGAGGAGTAAAAGGAGGGGGAGACACAGATATAGGCATGTCATGCCCTTCTAAAATCCAAAAAGTGAGAAGCCGACACGGCCAGTCCGTTCCTGCCATGCCACCTCCGTGTCGCCGGGTTTGTGCCAGAGCCGCGGTGGACCCTGACGGCCAGCCCCCCTCTCCCAATACTGGTGCCTGTCCGCTGGTGGGTCGAGCGTGCCTCCCTGTGGTGGAGGCAGCTCTAAGCTTTTTAATTTAAATGGTCTCTCTAATTTGAATGAATACACTTTAAATCCTTTTACAAGGATCTATTGAAGGGCAAGTCTCATGCCAGCAGTCGCGTAATTCCAGCTCCAGTAGCGTCCACTAAAGCTGCTGCAGTTAAAAAGCTTTTATAAGGATCGAGCTCGGCTGTCCACCGCAAGACGTCCTACCGCCAGTCCCAGCCCCTATGCCTTGGGGTGCCTCCTGATGCTCTTCACTGAGTATCCCATGGTCCCTAAGCATTTCCTTTGAAAAAATTAAGTGTCCAAACTACAGGTGGTGTAGCTTGCTTAACAGCCGGGATAATCCGCTGACTAGCAGACACTGCTACTAGGCACAAAGTATTTCCTGGGCTAGATGCAGTTAAAAATTTGTAATTAGATACTCTTGTTGGATGCTGAGAAAGCATTCCATAGAGTCTCCTGGCACGCCATATATTATTCTCTTAAAAACAATGGGGTAGGGGTCTAGGGGACCCTTTTATAGCCAAAATCACGGCCCTGTATCGCAATGCATCACCTAGGCTGAAGATAAATGGAACTGTAGCACCCCGAGGTCTTGGTTGCTGCAGAGGTATTGCACCTCACCCAGAGGTGTGATATCTCACTCTCAGGTAAGGATGGTGTGTGGATCAGGACCCCGACACCTGCATGCATTACACCACATTACCGTGGGGCAGGGCGACCAATATGCCCCTGAGATGGGCACGACAGTCCCTGTCCCTGGCTGGAGTGGGGGGAGGGAACACTGAGGAAGGGGAACCCTGTAGTGCAGGAGCAGGGAGGAAGCAGTTCCTGGGTGCATTGAGAAGGGAGTATAAAAGGTGGGCACCATCTTAGTTCAGTGCAGAGAAGTCTGAGTAGAAGTGACAGGGAGCAGGGGCTCTGCATGAGCTCTGCTCCAGAGGCGGGCCTAGTAACAGAGGCCCAGGCCTGGAAGAGGGAGAAGGAAGGAAGAGGAGCGGAGAAGGCTCCAGGAACGAGGAACGAAGGGATCCCAGGGGTGTGGACGGGCGAGTCGTCACCGCATGCCCGAATCCACCTGCGTGGAGGGGTCATGCCAAAGGGGGAGACCGGTCCCCGAAACTAGTGGAGGCGGGAAACGACCCTCAGCTAGAAACCGGAGGCTGTGACATTTTATGTGGCGCAGCCCCTCGCTACACCCGCTAAGAGGGCAGCACATAGTGTCAGGGAAACTGGCGCCAAGTTTACCAAGAGGAGGCCCAAGGCAGCCGGACAGAAGGGTTGGTAAGAAAGGCCAGACAAAGGACACACAAAAGGGGTCCTGTGAAGCGCTCCAAAGTTATCTGGGAGTTGTCTGAGCCCCTCACCTGGTGAGCACAGTACGACGTGGGCAGCCGTTACCTGTAGAAGTGGTCTGGATAATAAGAACTGTGAGTAAAGGCCCTGGACTGCATCACTGACTCAGTGTCGTTACTGCTGCTGCCCTGCACCATCACCCCCATCCTCCGCATACACTACCCTGAGGCTATACTCCTCCCGTGGGGAGTTATGCTACGCTCTGCTGCACCCACAACACCAGCCTCAGCGGTCTGCCCTGCAGCGGCAGTTCACTCTGACCGCAATCCACGGGTGGCGTAGTCGGACATTTAAACATCAAAACCACATAAATAGTTCCGCCACTGGTTTGACCGCCCTGAGCCACGGAACCGGGTCGCCGCCACGGAGACTACAACCACCAACATCCACCAAAAAGGATCCGGCTCCGGGTGTCCCAAGGTCCAGGGGGCGCGTCAGAAAATTTTCATCACCTTTCATAATCACCAATGGGACAAGGCAGGGATGTCCTCTGTCCCCTCTCTTATACATCCTAGTGACGGAGCACCTGCTCTCATCAATTCGCCATAACCCCAATATTAGGTGGATTGAGGTGGGAGGCACCGAGAACAAGTGCTCTGCATTTGCTGATGATGTCAATCACATATATCCATCCATGCTGTTATGGCTGAAATAGATCACTTTGTTACATGGTCAAATTTTAAAATCAATATAGCGAAGTCTGAGGCCCTCGATGTCTCCCTCCCCAAATCCATACAGGATTCCATCCAGTCCAACTTTCCCTTTGCCTGGCCCTCACAGGGTATCAAATTCTTAGTAATTCCTATTCATAGAGACCTCTCCCGTCTATGTTATCTTAATTTTGGGCCCTTTATTGAACAACTCCCTACAGACCACGGTTGGCAAGTTAGAACTGTAAGATTCACTACGTGAACCACTGGTGTTTTGTGGAAAAGCACATGTACACTGTGTTCCAAATTATTATGCAAAAAGTGTTTAGGAGTGATAAGGGAAGAATTTGTTTGTTTGTCAGTTAAACTCATTGATGGTGATGTGTGTCAGGGCTCTTTATATCACTGTAAGCAATTGCAGACACCTGTGCTAATTATAAACCTATAAAAGTATTCACTAAAAGTGAAAACAGTCCCAATTCGAATAAAGAGCCGAAAAACAGAGCATTCCCTGATCAATTTTGCTATCACGATAATATATAATATGTAATCACAAGCAAACGGGAATTAAAGAAAAAACTGTGGGATCAGTTTATGAGAAGGTAACAAATTTTATTTTAATATAATAGATATACAGCTTAGAGAATATCGGTTAAAATCGTTTGGAATGACAGAAAATACTGCAATGGTACTATAGAAAGAGTGCTAAAAATAATCCAGCACACATAGAAAAGAAAGACACATAGGATCCTGCTCAAACTACATATAGCTTCCCAGTAAGGCTGCTTAATTGAATAGCAAAGCAATAAATACAAAGCCTGGCAATCAATCAAAAGAGTAAATAGTATGCGACATAATTGTGTCTTATCTGCATAATTAACTTAGAATCATAGTATATATGGAGTAGGTGTAAACAGGAGTCCGTGCAACAGCCACGGATCCTATTCACATTGCATACAGTTTCTCAATAAAGTCAACTCTGGGGTATTAGAAAGGTGTCAGAGTATATACTAAACAATCAATCGAGAAGTTAGTAGTGTGCGACCCAATTCTGTCTTGTCCACAAGTCAGAGACAAGATCAAGACAAATATAGAACATGGGAATACCTTGAATCATGATGTAGTGGAGAGCAGGTTATGAAGGACCCGTGTGACAGCCTCGACGCGCGTTTCACCTTCCGGCTTCGTCAGGAGGCGTGGTTAGAGGTTAAAAACACGGGCTATTTAAGTGAATGGATCTGGGCCACTAGCGAATCGGCGCGCAACACGTCATGTTGCTCCGCCCCGTGGCGCGGCTAGCCGGCGTCCGCAGGAAGCGACTAGGGGGAGGACAAACGTCTTCCCCCCTGTCGTCCCAGCAACCCGCCCGGCCAGCGACGCCACACGGCGCGAGCAGTGCATGTACGGGGCGCGTCTGTGCTGTAAGAGGATACACAGAATGAATGACCAAGTAGGTATATCTGTTAGCTGATGCCTACATATTAGCTATAGTCGATCTCAAATAGGAGAAAAGTATATATGTTATTATATCCTGCAAAGACTTGTATAATAAATCTATTAGGACATAATGTATATCAAAAAAAGAGTTCAGAAAAAGTTCAAAAGAAGTTCGGGCTAATGCTGATAACAAATCTCCTATGTACGTACACAGGTGCTATATAAAGCATATACCTGCCAGCACTATATGTGTGGGGGCAATCACTGAACAATTCAGTAATGGTTAATATTGCTCCCGACCACATAAGTGATTTTGCCACACACATAAAAGACATGCGCATATGAGTAAAGAGTGCTCACACGGAAAAAGTATGGTTCATACATAAATAAGTATATAGGGCATATACCTGCCAGCACTATATGTATGGGGACAATCACTATGCAATTACAATAATCATCATTGCTCCCAGCCATACAGATTGCTCGACCATATCTAATACAAACATGCCCAAACAGAATAGTGCACAAAACATACGTAACAGGCCCATATATAAAAAAACCGTCCTTGTTATATAGAACGCCGATATACATGGACCAAAATAGTTATATTAATTAAACGTTATAGTACATTAGACTGATAAGATGGCCATAGTTATAACATAATATGCAGGTCATGAAAATAAGATCTTCGCAACCGTCATCAGAGAATCTTCTTAAAAAATCTTCTTAGCAATGCCAATCAAATAGGAGCAGATGGTAGATGGCTATCAGCCCAAAAAAATTTTTGAAGGCAAACGATATGTTCCGTGTTCCTCAGACAGCTGTGGTGAGATGAGTCGTGGTCCAGAAGGTGATAGAACTAGAGAAAGGTCAATAGACAACAAATTAGACAATAATACACATAAGAAACATATACCTGGCCCGTGCAATTAAAATTGGGGTACAATCAAGGAAGTTAGAGAAAAGTTAGAGAAAAGATTTGAAACTGATGGCTTCATTAAGGCCTTTGGGGACTAGCGTATCCAAAGTGACCATCCATTTGGTTTCTTTTTGAAGCAATTTCTGTCTGATATTGCCACCTCTGATCCCTGCATATACGTGGTCAATGCCACAGACTGTAAAACCCTTAGGGTTGCAGTTATGATGCTCAAAGAAATGTCTAGGGATCGTTTTAAGTACTTGGGGTTCGGTGCAGTTAATTGCATTTTTAATGTCCCGGACATGTTCTTGAATCCTCGTTTTGAACGGTCTAGTGGTCATACCTATATATATAAGCCCACAGGGGCATTTTGCGTGGTAGACCACTGCTTCAGTATCACATGTAATGTGATGGACAATTTTAAAATCTCTATTGTTTTTTGAATTAGAGAAAAGTTTAGTCCTCAGGATATATTTACAGGCCGAGCAGCCTCCACAGGGGGAACAACCCCAGGGAGGACCAAGACTATCAAACAGAAACTTACTTTTAGGTGGCACGTAGTGACTTTTACAGAGTATATCACCCAATGTGCGTGATTTGCGCCACGTGATAGAAGGATGTTTAGGTAATTCATATTGTAGGCTTCTGTCAGTACGTAGCACTGACCAGTGCTTAGACAGAATGCTCCCAATATCTTTCCAATTATTACAAAACGTGGTGATAAATCTTGGAGGGGCATGTGTCAATCGACCTCTGTTCTTATTACTTTTGCCCTGTCCCATTAGGAGGGTTTGTCTCTTAGTTCCCTTTGCTCGATTGAGGCCTCTATAGATATCCTGATATTTATAGCCCCTATTCAGGAATCTATGTGACAGATCTTTGGCCTGTTCATAAAATCGTGCATCATCTGAACAAATATGACGTGCTCTGAGGAACTGACTGATAGGGATAGATTTTTTCAGTTTGGGTGGATGTGAAGACTCAAAGTGCAAGAGTGCATTAGTTGATGTATTTTTCCTAAAAATGTCTGTGCTTATGGCGCCATCAGGTGATTTGATAATAAGCAAGTCAATAAAGTCAATCTGAACTTGACTGTACTTCCATGTCAGCCTAACATTTATATCATTAATATTAAGCCGATTAAGGAACGTCTCGAGCTGCGACGAGGAGCCCTGCCAAATGAACAAAATGTCGTCGATATACCGCGACCATGAGATCACATGTTCATGACCAGGTGTGCCAAGGACCGTATCCCTCTCCCACATCCCCAGGAAGAGATTAGCGTATGAGGGTGCACATGTGGCCCCCATCGCAGTCCCCTGGAGCTGTAGGAAGGGGCGGTCCTTGAACACAAAAAAATTATGTGTCAAAACAAATTGTAATAAAGACATGATGAAAGCAATCAAATCTGGGTCCAGATTGGTCATGCTTAAATAAAATCTAGTGGCTTTGATCCCATGGTCGTGGCATATCGACGTATAAAGGGACTCCACGTCACAGGTAACAAGCCACATATCCTCATCCAGCACAGTCCCCTCAAGTCTCCTAAGCACGTCAGTAGTGTCCCTCACAAATGAAGGAACAGTCTCTACACATTTTTTTAAATAGAAGTCAATAAATTGACACGAAGGTTCACAAAGGCCCCCAATGCCAGACACAATAGGCCTGCCTGGTGGACAAAGGGGGTCTTTGTGAACCTTGGGAAGCAGGTAAAAGGTTGGTATAATAGGATGTTCAGGCAATAACGCTAATCCCATTTTAGATGGAATAATAGATGAAGATACTCCCTCATAAAGTAGATCTGAAAGTTGTAGTTTAAATTTCGATACAGGAATTGAGTCTAGCTTTTGATACCAGTCTCTTCTATTCAATTGTTTAAAAGCCTCAGCTTCATACATTTCCACAGGCCACAAAACTACATTACCACCCTTGTCTGCTCTCTCAATGACAACATCCTTCATGTTTTTAAGTTGCTGCAAAGCCTTTCTGTGAGGCCTAGAGAGATTGTCATAGGTGATATTGGGGTCTAGTCTTGAAAAGTCTTCCTTCACTAATTTAACAAAAATTTCCACGGATGGACAGGCAGACAAGGGTGGGAATGTAAGGGACCGTGGATATAGAGATACTGGCAAAGAGGGGTTGTCAGGTGGAGCATTTTCAGCTGCCAGAGATTCGAGATCATGAAGAGCCTGAAATTCAGTGTCTGTTGTAAAAGATGCTACATCAGGGCAGAAATGTTTCTTAAGAACAAGTTTGCGAGCAAATAGTTCTAGATCTTTTACAAGAGTAAAATAGTCAGAGCCCGCCACCGGTGAGAATGAAAGGCCTTTTTTAAGTACCTCTGTCTGTGTATTGGACAGATGATATTTAGACAAGTTAATTACCTTTAATGTTTCTTTGCTTTCTTGTCTCTGAAGTAATAGGAGTGGTTCCTGCCTCTTACAGTTTGGGATTTTATGAGTGATAACTGATTTTTGGCGATTCCATCTTCGGCTGTGGTTAGTCGTTTGTCTAAAAAACGCTCTCCACATTCTTCCTCCGATGTGGTAGAATTATTAGAGACAGATCGAGATCTCGATCGAAATGTGTGGCGTTTTTGGTGCCAATGATATATATTTTTGGATTGATAATCGTTGAGATCTCTCTGATATTTCTTCGTCTTAATAGCTTGCACTTCCACTTCCCATTTCGATAGATCTACTTCCAGTAGCTGATCGAATGTCTTATACTCATCAGTTGTCAGGGATGATTGGATTTTACTGCGTGCACCTTCAATTTCCTGTTCTAAAATATCCAATGACCTCTTATCTGGATATGTCCGGGACATTAAAAATGCAATTAACTGCACCGAACCCCAAGTACTTAAAACGATCCCTAGACATTTCTTTGAGCATCATAACTGCAACCCTAAGGGTTTTACAGTCTGTGGCATTGACCACGTATATGCAGGGATCAGAGGTGGCAATATCAGACAGAAATTGCTTCAAAAAGAAACCAAATGGATGGTCACTTTGGATACGCTAGTCCCCAAAGGCCTTAATGAAGCCATCAGTTTCAAATCTTTTCTCTAACTTTACTCTAACTTCCTTGATTGTACCCCAATTTTAATTGCACGGGCCAGGTATATGTTTCTTATGTGTATTAGTGTCTAATTTGTTGTCTATTGACCTTTCTCTAGTTCTATCACCTTCTGGACCACGACTCATCTCACCACAGCTGTCTGAGGAACACGGAACATATCGTTTGCCTTCAAAAATTTTTTTGGGCTGATAGCCATCTACCATCTGCTCCTATTTGATTGGCATTGCTAAGAAGATTTTTTAAGAAGATTCTCTGATGACGGTTGCGAAGATCTTATTTTCATGACCTGCATATTATGTTATAACTATGGCCATCTTATCAGTCTAATGTACTATAACGTTTAATTAATATAACTATTTTGGTCCATGTATATCGGCGTTCTATATAACAAGGCCGGTATTTGTATATATGGGCCTGTTACGTATGTTTTGTGCACTATTCTGTTTTGGCATGTTTGTATTATATATGGTCGAGCAATCTGTATGGCTGGGAGCAATGATGATTATTGTAATTGCGTAGTGATTGTCCCCATACATATAGTGCTGGCAGGTATATGCCCTATATACTTATTTATGTATGAAACATACTTTTTCCGTGTGAGCACTCTTTACTCATATGCGCATGTCTTTTATGTGTGTGGCAAAATCACTTATGTGGTCGGGAGCAATATTAACCATTACTGAATTGTTCAGTGATTGCCCCCACACATATAGTGCTGGCAGGTATATGCTTTATATAGCACCTGTGTACGTACATAGGAGATTTGTTATCAGCATTAGCCCGAACTTCTTTTGAACTTTTTCTGAACTCTTTTTATGATATACATTATGTCCTAATAGATTTATTATACAAGTCTTTGCAGGATATAATAACATATATACTTTTCTCCTATTTGAGATCGACTATAGCTAATATGTAGGCATCAGCTAACAGATATACCTACTTGGTCATTCATTCTGTGTATCCTCTTACAGCGCAGACGCGCCCCGTACATGCGCTGCTCGCGCCGTGTGGCGTCGCTGGCCGGGCGTGTTGCTGGGACGACGGGGGGGATGACGTTTGTCCTCCCCCTAGTCGCTTCCTGCGGACGCCGGCTAGTCGCGCCACGGGGCGGAGCAACATGACGTGTTGCGCGCCGATTCGCTAGTGGCCCAGATCCATTCACTTAAATAGCCCGTGTTTTTAACCTCTAACCACGCCTCCTGACGAAGCCGGAAGGTGAAACGCGCGTCGAGGCTGTCACACGGGTCCTTCATAACCTGCTCTCCACTACATCATGATTCAAGGTATTCCCATGTTCTATATTTGTCTTGATCTTGTCTCTGACTTGTGGACAAGACAGAATTGGGCCGCACACTACTAACTTCTCGATTGATTGTTTAGTATATACTCTGACACCTTTCTAATACCCCAGAGTTGACTTTATTGAGAAACTGTATGCAATGTGAATAGGATCCCTGGCTGTTGCACGGACTCCTGTTTACACCTACTCCATATATACTATGATTCTAAGTTAATTATGCAGATAAGACACAATTATGTCGCATACTATTTACTCTTTTGATTGATTGCCAGGCTTTGTATTTATTGCTTTGCTATTCAATTAAGCAGCCTTACTGGGAAGCTATATGTAATTTGAGCAGGATCCTATGTGTCTTTCTTTTCTATGTGTGCTGGATTATTTTTAGCACTCTTTCTATAGTACCATTGCAGTATTTTCTGTCATTCCAAACGATTTTAACCGATATTCTCTAAGCTGTATATCTATTATATTAAAATAAAATTTGTTACCTTCTCATAAACTGATCCCACAGTTTTTTCTTTAATTCCCGTTTGCTTGTGATTACCTGTGCTAATTAGTTTGGCAGGTGTGTCCAATGAACGGCAAGACTACTTAAGAAGGCTGTCCCACATTATTAAGCAGCCTACATTTTCTGCCAAAATGGGAAAGAAAAAGGATGTGTCGGCTGCTGAGAAGCAACAAATTGTGGAGTGTTTAGAACAAGGCATGACTACAATCAACATTGTGCGATGATCAGGATGAAGTGTCTTGGCAATCAAGAAGTATGTAGCTGATTCACAGTACACACGTTTGCGTGCTGATAAGGGCAAATTGAGGACTCTTTCCTACAGGCAATTACGTCAGGTTAAAAGAGCAGCGGCAAAAAAGCCTTGTCATAGCAGCAGACAAGTTTTTGAAGCTGCTGGTGCCTCCAACGTCCCCCGAACAGCAAGATGCAGGGTCCTTCAGAGGTTTGCAGCTGTGCGTACGCCATCCTGTCGACCTCCTCTATCCACTGCACACAAGCAGAAATGGCTCCAGTGGGCCAAACATTACATGAAGACTGATTTCAAAACTGTTTTGTTCACGGATGAGTGCCGTGCAACGCTCTATGGTCCAGATGGATGGAGTGGAGGGTGGCTGGTTGATGGACACCCCACGCAAACACGGCTACAGCGCCAACAAGGAGGAGGTGGAGTAATGTTTTGGGATGTAATCATGGGGAGAGAGATTGTCAGCCCCTTTAGGATCCCTGAAGGGGTAAAGATGAACTCCATAATGTATGTGGAGTTTCTCAAACAGCACTTCCTGCCATGGTTCAAGAAGAAGAACCGTGTATTGCACAGCAAGATCATTTTCATGCATGATAATGCACCGTCCCATGCTGCACATAACACATCTGCATCTCTGGCTGATATGGGCATAGGGGACAAACTTATGGTGTGACCCCCCATGCTCCCCTGACCTCTACCCCATTCAGAACCTCTGGAGCATCATCAAAAGGAGTGTCTATGATGGCGGAAGGCAGTTCACATCTAAGCAACAGCTCTGGGAGGGTATTCTGTCCTCATGCAAAACAATTGAAGCAGAAACCATCCAAAACCTGACAAATTCAATGGACGAGAGAGTTCAGAAGCTCCTTTCAAACAAGGGGTCCTATGTGCAAATGTAACATCACCTAGAATAAAGTTTTGAGTTGAAAACTGTTTGATTTCAGTTTCTAATAACCTGCTAATGCTTATAATTTCAAAAATGACCATTTTTTTGGTCTTTATTAAAATGAAAAGGTTGATCGAAGAGTGTGGGGGATCTAAGAGAGTGGCAACCCAGTAGTCAGGATTACTTCGAATTCTGACAATCTGAGGGTCATGTTGCAGGTAGTGCAGCAAGAAGGCACTTATGTGTCTTGCGCATCTCGGAGCCCCAAAATTATTTTCCGGGCTACATGCAGCTAAAAATTATTATTGATTTTAAATCTGGTGGAGCTTAGTATAGATGGCCTAATAGAATCAGTACTGCACACTGCTACAAAGCCCAAATTATTTTCCAGCCAAGATACAGATAAACATGATTAGTAATTTTAAATCTGGTGGAGCTTAGTATAGATGGCCTATTAGAATTAGTACTGCACACCGCTACAAAGCCCAATTTATTTTCCAGCCAAGATACAGATAAACATGATTAGTAATTTGAAAGCTTAAAACGGTTGGTGAGGTGATTTTAACCAATCATCAAGCTTTTACTCTCCCCAGGATGACACAGGGGTAGAAAAGTCGTTTCGGATCCATGATTTATTCATCTTTATGAACGTGAGTCTGTCTACATTATCAGTGGAGAGCCGCGTGCGCTTATCTGTCAGCACACCACCAGCAGCGCTGAACACACGTTCAGACAGAACGCTGGCTGCGGGGCATGACAAGATCTCCAAGGCGTAAGTGGCGAGCTCCGGCCATTTATCCAGATTGGAAGCCCAAAAAGAGCAAGGGTCCAGTGACACAGTCATGGCTTAAATGTTTACTTGTAGATACTCCTGTACCATCGTCTCTAGGCGTTGACTATGTGTCAGACTTCTTGTCTCATGTGGCCTTGCAAAGGATGAGCTAAAAAAGTGGTGAAATAATTCCGCAAAATTGATGTTACCAGCAGATACTGTGTTTCTGTTACGGTTTGAGTGCTGAACACTCGACGGTCCCACGGTTGGCAAGTTGGAACTGTGAGATTCACTACGTGCACCACTGGTGTTTTGTGGAAAAGCACATGTAAGATTCTGCAACAGTCTCTGCTGATACTCCTGCATGCGTGCATCCCTTTCTATGGCAGGAATTATTTCTGCAAATTTACTTTTGTACCGGGGATCTAACAGTGTGGCAACCCAGTAGTCAGGATTATTTCTAATTCTCCCAATTCGAGGCTCATGTTGCAGGTAGTGCAGCAAGAAGACACTCATGTGTCTTGCGCATCCAGGAGCACCAAGTCCCTGTTGTGTTGGTGGCGAGGTAACAATCATGCTTCCTTCCTCTGTCCTCTCCCCCCAACCTCGCACAACAGAAATGTGATCAAGGTCTCCCTCATCTGATGAGTCTTCCATCAGTTCGTCCTCCACTTCTTCCTGGGCTCCTGCACCTTCCTCACTAGTTTGGCTGCTACCATGCACCCTGGTAAAGCCATCTCCCCCACCCTCACATGCCTGCCGCCTTGGTGCTGCCGACCGTCTGGACCTTGCAGATGTTAGCCCTTCCGCATACAACTTCTCCTCCTCTACTTCCTCCACCTCCTCTTGTGCCACCACCTGACTCCGAATTCTGATTAACATGTGCTCCAGCATGTAAATCACCGGAATAGTCATGCTGATAATGACATCATCAGCACTAAACATCTTCGTTGCCATTTCAAAACTGTGCAGAAGGGTGCATAGGTCCCTGATCTGAGACCACTCCTCCAGCATGATTTTCCCCACCTCTGGATCCCGTTGGCCCAGGCTATACGTCAGAACGTATTGCACCAGGGCTTGTCGGTGCTGCCACAGTCGCTGCAACATGTGCAGAGTTGAATTCCACCGGGTAGGCACATCGCATTTTAGCTGGTGAAGTGGCAGGCCCAAGGACTTCTGTAGAGATGTAAGTCGCTGAGCTGCGGGATGCGAACGGCGGAAGTGAGCACACAGCGACCGTGCCCTCTGCGGAAGCCCATCTAGTCCGGGATAGTGGGCTAAAAATTGCTGGACAACCAGGTTCAACACATGAGCCATACAAGGCACGTGTGTGACATTGCCCCGGCGAAGGGCCGCACCCAGGTTTGCAGCATTGTCGCACACGGCCTTCCCTGGTTTCAGGTCCAGTGGAGACAACCATTCATGAAATTGGTTCTCCAGAGCTGACCACAACTCCTCAGCTGTGTGACTCACATTTCCCAGACATTTCAAAGTAAAAACCGCCTGATGACGTTGAGCCCTACTGCCAGCATAGTAAGGAGATGTGCAGGATCCCTTCTGTGCAGTTAGAAAGCTTGTGGCATGACCAGACAGGCTTTGGGTGCAGGTGGAGGACCGAGAGGAGGTTGAGGAGGCAGAAGCAGTGGGGGAACTTTGACATAAAGAGGATTGACGCACAACTCGTGGGGACGGCAAGACTTGGACAGCAGCCCCTTGTCCTGCTGTCACCATAGTTACCCAGTGCCCAGTCAGCGACATGTAACGCCCCTGTCCATGCCTACTCGTCCAAGTGTCTGTGGTGAAATGCACCCTGTCACACACAGAGTTTCTCAAAGAAGCGGTGATGTTGTGTGCGACATGCTGGTGGAGCGCAGGCACACCTTTCTTTGAGAAGTAGTGCCGACTGGGCATCTGGTACTGGGGCACTGCGATGGACATAAGGTCTCAAAATTCCTCTGTGTCCACCAGGCGGAAAGGCAGCATCCCTGTAGCCAAGAGCTTGCAGATGGTGAAATTCAACCTCTTAGCTTTCTCATGGCTGGGAGGAAGTGGTCTTTTACTTGTCCACATCTGAGGGACTGAGGGCTGGCTGTTGTGCTTAGACGGGGTTGAGAAGTGTGTCCCTGGCAAACTGCCGGTCTGTGAGGAACATGCAGGCGGACATGTTAGGTTGCCATGATCCAAAGGTGGTGCTATCGATGTCGGACAGCGCTGAACACCAGCTGGTGTTACCACCTCCAAAGAAAATGATGACCTGCCAATCACGCTGGCTGTTGCGGGTAAAGAGGTGGCAGGTCTGCGTCCCAAAACAGGTGTGACTGCTGTCCCCCCAGTCACAGAGGATGAAGAGGCTGCGGATGCACAAGATGTGGCAGACGGCGGTTGGCCCGGCCGGCTAGGCCGCATTATAGCACAGTGAGCTTCCCACTGCAACTTTTGCTTCATGTCCATGTGCCGGTTCATGCATGAAGTACTCAAACTATGTATTTTTTGTCCTCTACTTAGCTTTTGCTGACAAATGTTACAGATAACACGAGTTGGGTCATCTTTATCGATCTGAAAAAATGCCCAGGCTATGCAAGGCTTAGCACCCATGCGACCTGAAGAGCCACCACGACTTGTGGTCAGAGGCAGAGTTGTGTTTGAGGATGCAGTTGTTGACGTGCTTCCAGTACTACGTCTCTGTCCAGGAAGGCGCAACCTGACCTCGTCGTCACTAGCATCCTCCTCCACCTCCTCTGCTGACCTCATCTCTTGGCTGACTGTAGGTTGACAGTAAGTGGGATCTCCAACCTCATCATCATCACCCTGTGTGTTATCACACCCGTTGTCCACAGAGCCAACCTGTTCCTACCCTGACAAAAAACTCAAGTTGTCGCTCCAATCAGGTATTTGAGTCTCATCATCGTCTTCCTCATTGTCTCCACCAACAGGAGTTACAGTTTGGGAATGAGGGTCTACATTATGGTCAGAATCTTCTGCGTCTGGTCCAGGATCCGACTCATAAAGATTCTGGGCATCAGTGCAGATCATTTCCTCGTCTGGATTCACAGAAGCGCTGGAGCCGACCTCTGATTCCCAGGCTATAGCATGAGTAAACAGCTCTGCAGACTCAACCGTCTGTTCTACCTCATACTCAGACGGGCAGCTGGAGATTTGGGAGCTGTGAGGAAGCAACTGCGATTGGGGTGGCACCTCTGAGGACTGGAGTATTTGTAATGTTGAAGTTGATGTGGAAGAGAGCACACTTAAAGGAGCACTTGATATCCGTTGAAGCACCTGCTGTTTTTGTGCCTCATCTGGAATTTGTAGCGATTGGCATGGCCGTAAGAAAGGGATCTTATCACATTGTCCGATAAAAGAAGTAGACATTTTAGTTTTGCTGGAAGATGGTCTTTCTTCTGCAGATGTTACTGTTGCTTTAACACCTACTCCACAGACAAAACCTTTTTTCCCCTTCCCAACATGCCTATTCCCCTTTCCACCAGCAGCAGGCCTTTTTCCACTCATTTTGGTGGTTAACTAATTCACAACTCTGGAGTTCTTTGCACAAAAAAACAATGGATGGGAACCGAGCAGAGCTGAGTGGCCAAACTGTGGTATTAGGCCAAAACTATTGTCTGGGTTAGATGCAGAAAAAAATTATATTCAGTTTGCAACCTGATGGAGGTCAGTTTAGATGGACTAATAGAACAAGTCCCACACACAGCTAGAAGCCCAAATATTTTTTCAGAGCTAGATGCAGAAAAAAATTATATTCAATTTGCAACCTGATGGAGGTCAGTATCGATGGACTAATAGAACAAGTCCCACACACTGCTAGAAGCCCAAATATTTTTTCAGAGCTAGATGCAGAAAAAAATTATATTCAATTTGCAATGTGATGGAGGTCAGTATAGATGGACTAATAGAATGTTGCAATGCCCAAAAGGTTTTACTTCACTAGGTGCAGTAAAAAAAATTGGTATTCTATACACAGGTGGTATAGTTTGCAACACAGATAGGCTACTCCACTGACTAACACACTCTGCAGTAGGCCAAAAAGGATTAGCTTTGCTAAATTTAGCCAAATGCTGTGAAAAAAACTTGCACAGCACTGGCACAGACCTGCCTGGCAAAAACTGATAGGAACTGATGTAACTTAGTCCTGAAAAGGACTGCAATTACAATTAGTCTTTACTCCCACAACCAATCTATTTAAGAGCACAGACCTGCCTGATAAAAGTCGTAGGAAATGCTGTAACCTAGTCCTTAAAAGGACTGCAATCGCAACTATTCCTTACTCCCAAGCTATCTGTAGATTTGTGCGAAAATTGGCTTGAAATTAACAAGGAACAGCGGTGCCGTCTAACACGCAGCTGCAGCAGTTGGAAAATGGTGGCGACGGGGAAAATGGCTGGGTCTTATAGGGCAAGGACATTTGACATACACTGCCAATGACACATGCCCTTGCTTGTGTGAAAAAAAGCACTTCGCTCCGTGTGTGCGCTGCTGATAGGCTGACAGATTGCACCTCCCCACTGTAAATGCGGGAAAGAGAAAAAAAAAATGGAGATCTTCATTATTCCTGCAGAGATCCATCCCCTGCCCCTCCCCCTGCCCCGCTGTACACTCAAACTGCGTATTAACATTAATTTTCATCATTACTGAGAAAAAATCCAGTTATTATTTTGGTGCACGAACAGTTATCGAACATAACCTCGAACAGCCGAATTTTTTTCAAATCGTTCATGTTCGCCGAACGTCTCGAACACCGCCCAAAACAGCTCGAATTTGAGATTGGCGAACAGTTCGAGTCGAACAACGCTCATCTCTACACTGGACTGGCGTATAGCAAATGTGGTGCCAATATTTAAAAAGGGGACAAAAACTGAACTTGGAAACTATAGGCCGGAAAGCTTAACCTCTACTGTGGGTAAAATCCTGGAGGGTTTCCTAAGAGATGCTATGATAGAGTATCTGAAGAAGAATAACCTCATGACCCAATATCAACATGGGTTTACGAGGGACCGTTCCTGTCAAACTAATCTGATCAGTTTTTATGAGGAGACAAGTTCTGGATTGGACCAAGGAAATGCAGTGGATGTTGTGTATATGGACTTTTCAAAAGCTTTTGATACGGTTCCACACAAAAGGTTGATACATAAAATGAGAACAATGGGGATAGGGGAAAATATATGTATGTGGGTTAAGAATTGGCTCAGTGATAGGAAACAAAGGGTGGTTATTAATGGAAAACACTCAGACTGGGTCTCAGTTAACAGTGGTGTACCACAGGGGTCAGTATTGGGCCCCCTTCTTTTTAACATATTTATTAATGACCTTGTAGGGGGCATACAGAGTAATATTTCAATATTTGCAGATGACACTAAACTCTGCAGGGTAATCAATACAGAGGAAGACAATTTTATATTACAGGAGGATCTATGTAAACTAGAAGCTTGTGCTGATAAATGGCAAATGAGCTTTAATGGGGATAAATGTAAGGTAACGCACTTGGACAGAGGAAATAAAATGTATAACTATATGCTTAATTGTAAAACACTGGGCAAAACTGTAACTGAAAAAGACCTGGGTGTATTGGTGGACGACAAGCTCACGTTTAGTGGCCAGTGTCAGGCTGCTGCTGCAAAGGCAAATAAAATAATGGGATGCATTAAAAGAGGCATAGATGCTCATGAGGAGAACATAATTTTACCTCTATACAAGTCATTAGTGAGACCACACTTAGAATACTGTGTACAGTTCTGGTCTCCGGTGTATAAGAAAGACATAGCTGAACTAGAGCGGGTGCAGAGAAGAGCGACCAAGGTTATTAGAGGACTGGGGGTCTGCAATACCAAGACAGGTTATTACACTTGGGGTTATTTACTGTGGAAAAAAGAAGGCTTAGGGGTGATCTTATTACTATGTACAAGTATATGAGGGGACAGTACAAAGACCTTTCTACTGATCTTTTTACTCTGAGGCCTGAGACAGGGACAAGGGGGCATCTTCTACGTCTGGAGGAAAGAAGGTTTAATCATAATCACAGACGGGGATTCTTTACTGTAAGAGCAGTGAGACTATGGAACTCTCTGCCGCATGATGTTGTAATGAGTGATTCACTGTTAAAATTTAAGAAGGGCATGGATGCCTTTCTTGAAAAGTATAATATTACAGGTTATAAATACTAGATTCCTTGATAGGGCATTGATCCAGGGAACTAGTCTGATTGTCGTATGGAGTCGGGAAGGAATTTTTTTCCCCAATGTGGAGCTTAGTGTTTGCCACATGAGTTTTTTTTGCCTTCCTCTGGATAAACAAGTTAGGATATGGGTTGAACTAGATGGACTTAGTCTTCCTTCAACCTTAAAAACTATGTTACTATGTTACAAGGCTAAAGAAAAAGATTGGCTTTGCCAGAATGAACAGGTTTTTGGAAGTGGAAATGCGGAGCCACAGTTGATGGGTGATCACAGATGGGTGGAACTATCCTCCACAATCAAACCACGATGGTTAAACGTACTAAATTATGGTGTCATCGGATATTTTTGGAAAAGTATATTGGTCGTGGGTTGATCCCTAGGGGTCTGAGAGTACGAGTTATTCCAACTTTTCCAGTTGATGATGAATTATTTGTCAACCAGTGGGAAGAAGCATGCAGTGGTTGCTCGTGTACATTGATGCAACTCCTGATCCATCTGAATTCCAGAATGATTGGTGATTTAGATAAACGGATAGACGCTGCCCAGTCTGAACTGAGAGCCAACTATACATGAGAAAAAGTACAGAATTTTGATATACAGCTGGAAAAAACACTTGATTCTGTTGTGAAAAAGATTCAGGATACACAGATGGTAAAACTTAATAGGGATATAAAGGATTATCAACAGAAAAATGTTTACCTTTGGAGAAAACCCTCTATAAAAAACCCTAAATTTCAGCTTACAGTATCGGAATCCTCTGTTTCTTCATTGAATGATCGGTCTGAGACATCCTCCTCCTCTATGGTGACAAGATCAGGATCTTCCAACAAGTGAATATGGGATGTGAATTTACATCCCTATAGACACCAGGATTATAGATCACCTGAGTCCAAAAAGAAAGTCTCCAAGGTAATCAATCTGAGTGAACATATTCTTACACCAGTTGATCTGTCCCTCCTCAGTAGAGGGTTATCTTTCTCACCAGTTTCTGGCTTTAATGCTTTCACTGGAATCAAAGATCTCCACATTTTCGCACGTTCCCTAATTTTTAAAAATATTTTGTTGATGGTAATTTATGTGATCTCTTCCCCACAGAGGAGGAGCAATCAGTTTTAAGGATTTTGGAGGACCTTTCATTGGAACATAATACTCCAGCAAGAGATAAGGTTCCTCCATCGATACGCCCCCGCTCCAAGAAGTTCCCCCCTCTCGCGACCTGTACACATGTGGATTTGTTTGTGTGGATTGTCGCGGATGAATTTATGAAAATTCCTCCATACATCTTCTGCGACAATTTAACTAGAGAAGAATGAGATATGTTGAGGGCCCTGCAGGAGTTGCCTGACATTGTGCTGAAGCCTGCTAATAAGGGGGAGAATATCGTTATTTGGCCAAAAACCATGTATGAGGATGAGGCTGCTGAAGCCTGCTGATAAGGGGGAGAATATCATTATTTGGCCAAAAACCATGTATGAGGATGAAGCATATCGTCAACTAAACAATGCCATATGCTACAAAAAACTGGCATACAACCCCCTTTCGTCATTTTCGGCACAATTATAGGCAATGATAGATAGGGCATGTCTGAATGAGGTGATTACTAAAGACTTGGCGGTGGCATTGTGGGTTCCTGAACCAACAATCCCCACTTTATGTTTATTAACAAAGATCCACAAAAATATTCCCCCCCCCCCGGGTCGGCCTATCATCTCGGGAGGGGGGAATTACTTGGAGCATGCCAACCGATGGATAGACTCAATATTACAGCCACTTGTGGAAAGCTTACCAGCTTTCCTCAAGGATTCTAGTGAGTTATTGAGGAAGGTGGATGGGCTGTATGTTGAGAGTGACACGGTACTGGTCACCGCTGACATAGAGTCACTCTATACCAACATTAGGCATACTGATGGTTTACAGGCTGTTAGGTTCTTTTTGGGGACGTCCAACCTCCCTGTGGGGTTGAGAGATCTCACTCTGGAATTACTTGAGTTTCCTTTAACCCACAATTTTTTTTGCTTTTAAGGGGTCCTTTTTCCTGCAGCTCCAGGGAACAGCCATGGAGGCTGTTTTCTCACCTGCCTATGCTAATCTATTCCTGGGGCTGTGGGAAAGGGACCTCTTGCTGCCAGATTGGGAGACTGCGATGGACCCTGTCCCCTATTAGATGGATGGATGAAGGGCATGAGCTTTCCTGTCACGCCTTGGAGGTTTTATCGTGCCCGGCAGCCAGCGTTCTCTCAGAATGTGTGTTCAGCCCTGCTGGTGGTGTCCTGATGGATAAGCACACCTGGCTGTCCCATGAAAGTGTTGAATGCCTAATGTTCATCAAGATTAACAAGTCATGGATCTCAAAGGACATTTGCACCCCAATTGCAGACTGTACAGAGTAGGCGTTGTTGTGTTTTTTAGTGTGCTACATTGAACTTGCAGAATTGCAGTGTGCGATATGGCTTGTGTGCCTGCTCTTGCTGTGGCTCAAGGTTTTAGGCCCTAATTTTTTGAAATGTGGAGAATACAGATTTGGTCTCTCAAACCATTGGGTTGGCTGTAGTGGAAGAGGTGTCGGTCCCCATTATACTACTTATACTCTAGTGCAATTGATGCCACTTTGGTGGCTTTAGGCCCAAATGTTTTCAAATGGGAACAGTCCTGATTGGGTCTCCATTAGTGTTGAGCCACCTCTGTAGTGTTCGAGTTCGGTTCGGTTCGTCGAACACCCTTGTGTTCGCCGAACTGTTCGTCGAACTGTTCGTCGAACACCTTCGAACACCGTTAAAACCAATGGCAGGCAAACAAAAACACATAGAAACACATAGAAAACATCTTCAAAGGTGTCCAAAAGCTGACAAACTGCTCAGAAGACTTAACTGACACATGGAAAAGCGACAAGTACATATAGTCATGCGAAAAGAAAAGATGTGGAGGAGTAAAAGGAGGGGGAGACACAGATATAGGCATGTCATGCACTTCTAAAATCCAAAAAGTGAGAAGCCGACACGGCCAGTCCGTTCCTGCCCGTGCCACCTCCGTGTCGCCGGGTTTGTGCCAGAGCCGCGGTGGACCCTGACGGCCAGCCCCCCTCTCCCAATACTGGTGCCTGTCCGCTGGTGGGTCGAGCGAGCCCCCCTGTGGTGGAGGCAGCTCTAAGCTTTTTAATTTAAATTGTCTCTCTAATTTGAATGAATACACTTTACATCCTTTTACAAGGATCTATTGAAGGGCAAGTCTCATGCCAGCAGCGGCCTAATTCCAGCTCCAGTAGCGTCCACTAAAGCTGCTGCAGTTAAAAAGCTTTTATAAGGATCGAGCTCGGCTGTCCACCGCAAGGCGTCCTACCGCCAGTCCCAGCCCCTATGGCTTGGGGTGCCTCCTGATGCTCTTCACTGAGTATCCCGTGGTCCCGAAGCATTTCCTTTGAAAAAATTAAGTGTCCAAACTACAGGTGGTGTAGCTTGCTTAACAGCCGGGATAATCTGCTGACTAGCAGACACTGCTACTACGCACAAAGTATTTCCTGGGCTAGATGCATTTAAAAATTTGTAATAAGATACTCTCGTTGGATGCTGAGAAAGTATTCCATGGAGTCTCCTGGCACGCCATATATTATTCTCTTAAAAAACTTGGGGTAGGGGTCTAGGGGACCCTTTTATAGCCAAAATCACGGCCCTGAATCGCAATAAGTCACCAAGGCTGAAGATAAATGGAACTATAGCACCCCGAGGGCTCGGTTGCTGCAGAGGTATTGCACCTCACCCAGAGGTGTGATATCTCACTCTCAGGTTAGGATGGAATGTGGATCAGGACCCCGACACCTGCATTCATTACACCACATTGCCGTGGGGCAGGGCGACCAATATGCCCCTGAGATGGGCACGACAGTCCCTGTCCCTGGCTGGAGTGGGGGGAGGGAACACTGAGGAAGGGGAACCCTGTAGTGCAGGAGCAGGGAGGAAGCAGTTCCTGGGTGCATTGAAAAGGGAGTATAAAAGGTGGGCACCATCTTAGTTCAGTGCAGATAAGTCTGAGCAGAAGTGACAGGGAGCAGGGGCTCTGCATGAGCTCTGCTCCAGAGGCGGGCCTAGTAACAGAGGCCCAGGCCTGGAAGAGGGAGAAGGAAGGAAGAGGAGCGGAGAAGGCTCCAGGAATGAGGAACAAAGGGATCCCAGGGGTGTGGATGGGCGAGTCGCCACCGCACGCCCGAATCCACCTGCGTGGAGGGGTCAGGCCAAAGGGGGAGACCGGTCCCCGAAACTAGTGGAGGCGGGAAACGACCCTCAGCTAGAAACCGGAGGCTGTGACATTTTATGTGGCGCAGCCCCTCGCTATACCCGCTAGGAGGGCAGCACATAGGGTCAGGGAAACTGGCGCCAAGTTTACCAAGAGGAGGCCCGAGGCAGCCGGACAGAAGGGTTGGTAAGAAAGGCCAGACAAAGGACAGACAAAGGGGGTCCTGTGAAGCGCTCCAAAGTTATCTGGGAGTTGTCTGAGTCCCTCACCTGGTGAGCACAGTACGACGTGGGCAGCCGTTACCTGCAGAAGTGGTCTGGATAATAAGAACTGTGAGTAAAGGCCCTGGACTGCTGTCACGGGTGTGTCGCCACGAAGATCGTCACGATTACACAGCCTGACTTCTCGCAGCTGAGTTTTTGGTGTTTTGTGTTTTTCGGCAGTGAGGGAGTTAACTCTCTCTCTCTGTGCTAGACGAGGTCCAGCCTAGCCCAGCTGCAATCAATGCTGCAGTAGTGGGACTCCTTCAAATGCCTGCCGTCTGTTAGGGAAGTGTCGGTGAAAGCATTTCATACAGACAAACAGATCGGATCGTGGTATTTTGGAGTTCTGAGCTAAGTGTATTTGGTGTGGTTTTTCCCTTCCTCACTTTATCATTTATCTCCTTTCCCGTTGGTGTTCCCTCTGTAGTTGTGGTGTAGTTTTTGTATGCAAGGTGGTTTTTGGTTTGACCCTTGTACTGTCTCGTTCGTCTAAGTACTGTGTGTTGGCATATTATTTCTTGTCCCCTATTGTTGTGATCGGGGTCCTTCTCAGGACTAGATTACTGAGGTGCAGGGATCCACAGGAGGTAGGGGTTACTCTGGCGGCCTGGACCTCTGTACCTTTAACAGTACCTCCAGGTAGAGGGATTAGTCAGGGCCCCAGCTTAGGGTCAGCTTAGGCCCCTGACCTCCTGTACGCAGTGTCAGTGTGACATTTTCACTGACCCACTAAGATTCTCTCCAGCTACCATGGATCCAGTAGCCAGTCTAGCTCGGCAGTTGCAGAGTTTGTCCATGGAGCTGGCGGACGGACGTTAGGTCCAAAGTTTTGTATCCCCAGGAGCAAGCCGGACCAGAACCTAAAGTAGCTCTCCCTGACAGGTTCACTGGGGGGCGGGACAAGTTTTTTGTTTTCTGGGAGGCATGCAAATTGTACTTTCGGCTGCGGCCTCGGTTGTCGGGGAGTGAAAAACAAAGGGTGGGAATTGTCATCTCGCTCCTACAAGGGGACCCACAATCTTGGGCGTTCTCTCTTCCCCCAGGCTCCCCGGCTCTCCAGTCAGTGGATAGGTTTATTGCAGCTCTGGGTCTCGTATATGATGACCCGGATCGGATCTCCCTTGCTGAATCTAAGTTACGTAGGATCCAGCAGGGAGATCGTCCGGCGGAGGAATTCTGTTCGGAGTTCCGTAGGTGGGCCACGGACACCCAGTGGAATGACCCGGCTCTTAGGAGCCAGTTTTGTCAAGGTTTATCCGACAAATTAAAGGATGTGCTGGCTCAGTATGACCCTCCCGCGTCACTGGAAGCCGCTATGGCCCTTGCTATTCGCATTGACAGACGGCTTCGGGAGAGGTGCGGGGCAACTCCGCCCCCTGTGATGACTCCACCTTCTACAAGGGTTCCTTATATGGAGGGTCCCCTGGTCAGTCCAGAGGAGCCTATGCAATTAGGAGGGACATCATTTCGGGGGAGGGGACCGGTGGTGCGCCATAAGACAGGAAGGTGTTTCTTCTGCGGGAGAAAGGGACATTTTATTGGGGGCTGTCCATCCCGTCCCTTGCAGAGTGAAGAGTCGTCGGAAAACTGTTGATCCCAGGTTGTGTGGTGGACGGCAATCTGGGAGTAGGTATTTCGTCCCTAGGTTCATCTCAGTTTCTCGTACCGGCGGAGGTGGTGGTGGGTACGAGAACTGAGAGGATATCTGTTCTTCTGGATAGTGGGGCTGGGGCTAATCTGGTGGACGCTCGGTTTGCCCGCGTTCAAGGTATGCGATTGAGTGAGTTGGCTAAACCCATCCCCATATTCTCGATCAATGCCAGGCCCCTCGGTCAGGGAAGTTTTTTGCAAGCTGTGCATAACGTAAAACTTCAAGTGGGGGCGATACATAAGGAACTGTTGTCTTGCTACGTGTTGGAGGGTCTTCCCACTCCTATAGTGTTGGGCCTTCCTTGGTTAACTAAGCATAACCCGGTTATTAATTGGCAATCTAGAGAGATAAGCCAATGGAGTAAATTCTGTAATAAAAACTGCATGAATACGGTCATCGGTGCGGTTACTCCTAGGGTCTTACCTCCATTTCTGACGGACTTTGAGGATGTATTCTCGGAGAAAGGGTGTCAGGAACTACCTCCTCATCGCGAGTATGACTGTTCTGTAAAACTGCTCCCTGAGGCCAAGTTACCTAAAGCTAGGTTGTATAACCTTTCTGGTCCTGAGAGGCAGGCCATGAAGGATTATATTTCTGAAAGTCTGGCTAAGGGGCATATTAGACCTTCATCTTCACCGGTGGCCGCGGGGTTCTTCTTTGTGGAGAAGAAAGATGGAGGCCTACGCCCTTGCCTGGATTTCCGTGAACTTAATCGGATAACGGTCCGAGATCCGTATCCGCTCCCACTTATTCCCGATCTCTTTAATCAGATCGTGGGCGCCAAATGGTTCTCTAAGTTGGATCTCAGGGGGGCGTACAATCTGATTAGGATGAAGGAGGGGGATGAGTGGAAGACGGCGTTTAACGCTCCAGAGGGGCATTATGAGAACCTTGTCATGCCATTCGGTCTGACTAATGCCCCGGCGGTGTTCCAACACTTTGTTAATGACATTTTTCGCCGCCTGGTGGGACAGTTTGCTGTCATATATCTGGATGATATCTTAATTTACTCACCGGATCTGGTGTCTCATCAGGAGCATGTTAGGCAGGTGTTACAGATCTTGCGGGATAATAAACTGTATGCCAAATGGGAAAAGTGTGTGTTCGCCGTACACGAACTCCAGTTTTTAGGCTTCCTGGTTTCAGCGTCCGGTTTTCGTATGGACCCTGGGAAAGTGCGGGCAGTTCTTGAGTGGGATCTGCCAGAGAATCTTAAGGCACTACAACGTTTCCTGGGGTTTGCTAATTATTACCGGAAGTTCATTCGTAATTTCTCGTCCATGGTTAAACCTCTCACAGACATGACAAAAAAGGGGACGGATTTTTCTAGGTGGTCTGACAAGGCTTGTCAAGCTTTCTCCTCCTTGAAAAAATGTTTTGCCTCGGCACCCATACTCATTCAACCTGATGCGTCACAGCCATTCATTGTAGAGGTAGACGCTTCCGAGGTAGGGGTGGGAGCAGTATTGTCACAAGGTTCGTCCCCTGGTAAGTGGCATCCGTGCGCCTTTTTCTCTAAAAAATTGTCATCCGCGAGGGGAATAACGATGTCGGCAATAGGGAACTCTTGGCCATTAAGTTAGCTTTTGAGGAGTGGCGCCATTTTTTAGAGGGGGCAGTCCATCCGGTCACCGTCATCACCGATCACAAGATCCTGCTATATCTGGAGTCCGCTAAATGTCTGAATCCCAGACATGCTAGGTGGTCATTGTTTTTTACCAGGTTTAATTTTGTCGTTACATATCGTCCTGGATCAAAAAATGTAAAGGCGGATGCCTTATCTCGTAGTTTCCCTGGGGCCGGGAATACGGACGACCCGGTTCCTATCCTTCAGGAGGGGGTGGTGGTTTCGGCAGTATGCTCTGAGCTTGAGGAGGAGGTATTGGAGGCTCAGGGGGACGCCCCTGTTGGACCTCCAGGGAGACTGTTTGTTCCAGATCAGTTGTGACAAAAGGTGATCAAGGCACACCATAACTCAGTTTTTGCAGGACACCCGGGGAGTAAAGCAATGGTGGATCTCCTCTCTCGTCGGTTTTGGTGGCCTAACTTACATAGGGAGGTGGTAACTTTTGTCGCGTCCTGTGGGGTTTGTGCGCGCTCTAAGACCTCACATACCCGTCCGTCTGGGGCCCTCTTACCTTTGAAGATCCCGGAGCGTCCTTGGACTCATCTGTCTATGGACTTTATTACGGACCTCCCGCCGTCTTCGGGTAAAACGGTCATACTCGTTGTAGTGGACAGGTTCAGCAAGATGGCACATTTTATCGCTCTTCCTGCTCTTCCTAATGCTAAAACTCTTGCGCAGGTGTTCATTGGGGAGATTGTGAGGCTTCACGGGGTACCCTTTGATGTGGTGTCAGATCGGGGGTCTCAGTTTGTGTCCAAATTCTGGAAGGCATTTTGTACACGGCGGGGGATGCATTTATCGTTCTCATCGGCTTTTCATCCTCAGACCAATGGTCAGACGGAACGTATGAACCAGAGCTTGGAGACATATCTCCGGTGTTTTGTGTCAGAGAACCAGGAGGACTGGGCTTCTTTCTTACCTCTGGCGGAGTTTGCTCTTAATAATAGGCGGAGCGAATCCACTGGTAAGTCCCCGTTTTTTGGGGCATATGGTTTTCACCCCCAGTTTTGTACTTTCAGTAGAGGGGGCTCTTCAGGGGTTCCTGAGGAGGAACGATTTTCGTCATCACTCGCTTCAGTATGGAGTGGGGTGCTGAAGAATCTGAATACTATGGGGAACCGATACAAACGTATGGCTGATAGGAGGAGAGTGTCTGGTCCGGACCTAAGTGTGAACGATCGGGTATGGTTGTCTACCAGGAATATAAAACTTAAGGTTCCCTCCTGGAAACTGGGTCCCAGGTTCATCGGGCCGTACAGGATCAGTTCTATAATTAATCCGGTGGCATTCCGTCTTGACCTCCCCCCTACGTTTAAAATTCACAACGTGTTCCACAGATCGTTGCTTAAGAGGTATGTGGCGCCGGTGATACCGTCACCTTTACCTCCCCCTCCAGTGGTGGTCAATGGTAACTTGGAGTTCCAGGTATCGAAGGTCATCGATGCACGCTTTAATCGCCGGTCCCTTCAGTACCTGGTTCATTGGAAGGGGTATGGTCCTGAGGAGAGGATGTGGGTTCCTGCATCGGATATTAACGCAGACCGATTAGTTCGGGCCTTCCACACGACTCACCCGGATAAACCTGGCTCTGAGGGTCCGGAGGCCCCTCGAAGAAGGGGGGGTACTGTCACGGGTGTGTCGCCACGAAGATCGTCACGATTACACAGCCTGACTTCTCGCAGCTGAGTTTTTGGTGTTTTGTGTTTTTCGGCAGTGAGGGAGTTAACTCTCTCTCTCTGTTCTAGACGAGGTCCAGCCTCGCCCAGCTGCAATCAATGCTGCAGTAGTGGGACTCCTTCAAATGCCTGCCGGTCTGTTAGGGAAGTGTCGGTGAAAGCATTTCATACAGAAAAACAGAGCGGATCGTGGTATTTTGGAGTTCTGAGCTAAGTGTATTTGGTGTGGTTTTTCCTTTCCTCGCTTTATCATTTATCTCCTTTCCCGTTGGTGTTCCCTCTGTAGTTGTGGTGTAGTTTTTGTATGCAATGTGGTTTTTGGTTTGACCCTTGTACTGTCTCGTTCGTCTAAGTACTGTGTGTTGGCATATTATTTCCTGTCCCCTATTGTTGTGATCGGGGTCCTTCTCAGGACTAGATTACTGAGGTGCAGGGATCCTCAGGAGGTAGGGGTTACGCTGGCGGCCTGGACCTCTGTACCTTTAACAGTACCTCCAGGTAGAGGGATTAGTCAGGGCCCCAGCTTAGGGTCAGCTTAGGCCCCTGACCTCCTGTACGCAGTGTCAGTGTGACAACTGCATCACTGACTCCGTGTCATTACTGCTGCTGCCCTGCACCATCACCCCCATCCTCCGCATACACTACCCTGAGGCTATACTCTTCCCGTGGGGAGTTATGCTACGCTCTGCTGCACCCACAACACCAGCCTCAGCGGTCTGCCCTGCAGCGGCAGTTCACTCTGACCGCAATCCACGGGTGGCGTAGTCGGACATTTAAACATCAAAACCACATAAATAGTTCCGCCACTGATTTGACCGCCCTAAGCCACGGAACCGGGTCGCCGCCACGGAGACTACAACCACCAGCATCCACCAAAAAGGGTCCGGCTCCGGATGTCCCAAGGCACAGGGGGTGCGTCAGAACATTTTCATCACCTTTCATAATCACCAATGGGACAAGGCAGGGATGTCCTCTGTCCCCTCTCTTATACATCCTAGTGACGGAGCTCCTGCTCTCATCAATTCGCCATAACCCCAATATTAGGTGGATTGAGGTGGGAGGCACCGAGTACAAGTGCTCTGCATTTGCTGATGATGTCAATCACATATATCGATCAGCAGGCTTTTATGGCTGAAATAGATCACTTTGTTACATGGTTAAATTTTAAAATCAATACAGCGAAGTCTGAGGCCCTCGATGTCTCCCTCCCCATATTCATACAGGATTCCATCCAGTCCAACTTTCCCTTTGCCTGGCCCTCACAGGGTATCAAATTCTTAGTAATTCCTATTCATAGAGACCTCTCCCATCTATGTTATCTTAATTTTGGGCCCTTTATTGAACAACTCCATACAGACCACGGTTGGCAAGTTAGAACTGTAAGATTCACTACGTGAACCACTGGTGTTTTGTGGAAAAGCACAAGTATGTAGCTGATTCACAGTAAACACGTGAGCGTGCTGATAGGGGCAAATTGAGGACTCTTTCCTACAGGCAATTACGTCAGGTTAAAAGAGCAGCAGCAAAAAAGCCTTGTCATAGCAGCAGACAAGTTTTTGAAGCTGCTAGTGCCTCCAACGTCCCCCGAACAACAAGATGCAGGGTCCTTCAGAGGTTTGCAGCTGTGCGTACGCCATCCTGTCGACCTCCTCTATCCACTGCACAGAAGCAGAAAAGGCTCCAGTGGGCCAAACAATACATGAAGACTGACTTCAAAACAGTTTTGTGCACCGATGAGTGCCGTGCAACGCTCGATGGTCCAGATGGATGGAGTGGAGGATGGCTGGTTGATGGACACCCCACGCAAACACGGCTACAGCGCCAACAAGGAGGAGGTGGAGTAATGTTTTGGGCTGGAATCATGGGGAGAGAGATTGTCGGCCCCTTTAGGATCCCTGAAGGGGTAAATATGAACTCCATAATGTATGTGGAGTTTCTCAAACAGCACTTCCTGCCATGGTTCAAGAAGAAGAACCGTGTATTCCACAGCAAGATCATTTTCATGCATGATAATGCACCGTCTCATGCTGCACATAACACATCTGCATCTCTGGCTGATATGGGCATAAAAGGGGACAAACTTATGGTGCGGCAGCCATGCTCCCCTGACCTCAACCCCATTGAGAACCTCTGGAGCATCATCAAAAGGAGTGTCTATGATGGCGGGAGGCAGTTCACATCTAAGCAACAGCTCTGGGAGGGTATTCTGTCCTCATGCAAAACAATTGAAGCAGAAACCATCCAAAACCTGACAAATTCAATGGACGAGAGAGTTCAGAAGCTCCTTTCAAACAAGGGGTCCTATGTGCAAATGTAACATCACCTAGAATAAAGTTTTGAGTTGAAAACTGTTTGATTTCAGTTTCTAATAATAACCTGCTAATGCTTATAATTTCAAAAATGACCATTTTTTTGGTCTTTATTAAAATGAAAAGGTTGATCGAAGAGTGTGGGGGCTCTAAGAGTGTGGCAACCCAGTAGTCAGGATTACTTCGAATTCTGACAATCTGAGGGTCATGTTGCAGGTAGTGCAGCAAGAAGGCACTTATGTGTCTTGCGCATCTCGGAGCCCCAAAATTATTTTCCGGGCTAGATGCAGCTAAAAATTATCATTAATTTGAAATCTGGTGGAGCTTAGTATAGATGGCCTTATAGAATCTGTACTGCACACTGCTACAAAGCCCAAATTATTTTCCAGCCAAGATACAGATAAACATGATTAGTAATTTGAAAGCTTAAAACGGTTGGTGAGGTGATTTTAACTAATCATCAAGCTTTTACTCTCCCCAGGATGACACAGGGGTAGAAAAGTCGTTTCGGATCCATGATTTGTTCATCTTCATGAACGTGAGTCTGTCTACATTATCAGTGGAGAGCAGCGTGCGCTTATCTGTCAGCACACCACCAGCAGCGCTGAACACACGTTCAGACAGAACGCTGGCTGCGGGGCATGACAAGATCTCCAAGGCGTAAGTGGCGAGCTCCGGCCATTTATCCAGATTGGAAGCCCAAAAGAGCAAGGGTCCAGTGACACAGTCATGGCTTCAATGTTTACTTGGAGATACTCCTGTACCATCGTCTCTAGGCGTTGACTATGTGTCAGACTTCTTGTCTACTGTGGCCTTGCAAAGGATGAGCTAAAAAAGTGGTGAAATGATTCCGCAAAATTGATGTTACCAGCAGATACTGTGTTTCTGTTACGGCTTGAGTGCTGAACACTCGACGGTCCCACGGTTGGCAAGTTAGAACTGTGAGATTCACTGCGTGCACCACTGGTGTTTTGTGGAAAAGCACATGTAAGATTCTGCAACAGTCTCTGCTCATACTCCTGCATGCGTGCATCCCTTTCTATGGCTTGAATTATTTCCGCAAATTTACTTTTGTACCGTAGATCTAATAGTGTGGCAACCCAGTAGTCAGGATTATTTCTAATTCTCCCAATTCGAGGGTCATGTTGCAGGTAGTGCAGCAAGAAGGCACTCATGTGTCTTGCGCATCCAGGAGCACCAAGTCCCTGTTGTGTTGGTGGCGAGGTAACAATCATGCTTCCTTCCTCTGTCCTCTCCCCACAACCTCGCACAACAGAAATGTGATCAAGGTCTCCCTCATCTGATGAGTCTTCCATCAGTTCGTCCTCCACTTCTTCCTGGGCTCCTGCACCTTCCTCACTAGTTTGGCTGCTACCATGCACCATGGTAAAACCATCTCCCCCACCCTCACATGCCTGCCGCCTTGGTGCTGCCGACCGTCTGGACCTTGCAGATGTTATCCCTTCCGCATACAACTCCTCCTACTCTACTTCCTCCACCTCCTCTTGTGCCACCACCTGACTCCGAATTCTGTTTAACATGTGCTCCAGCATGTAAATCACCGGAATAGTCATGCTGATAATGGCATCGTCAGCACTAAACATCTTCGTCGCCATTTAAAAACTGTGCAGAAGGGTGCATAGGTCCCTGATCTGAGACCACTCCTCCAGCGTGATTTGCCCCACCTCTGGATCCCGTTGGCCCAGGCTATACGTCAGAACGTATTGCACCAGGGCTTGTCGGTGCTGCCACAGTCGCTGCAACATGTGCAGAGTTGAATTCCACCGGGTAGGCACATCGCATTTTAGCCGGTGAAGTGGCAGGCCCAACGACTTCTGTAGAGATGTAAGTCGCTGAGCTGCGGGATGCGAACGGCGGAAGTGAGCACACAGCGACCGTGCCCTCTGCAGAAGGCCATCTAGTCCGGGATAGTGGGCTAAAAATTGCTGGACAACCAGATTCAACACGTGAGCCATACAAGGCACGTGTGTGACATTGCCCCGGCGAAGGGCCGCACCCAGGTTTGCAGCATTGTTGCACACGGCCTTCCCTGGTTTCAGGTCCAGTGGAGACAGCCATTCATGAAATTGGTTCTCCAGAGCTGACCACAACTCCTCAGCTGTGTGACTCACATTTCCCAGACATTTCAAAGTAAAAACCGCCTGATGACATTGAGCCCTACTGCCAGCATAGTAAGGAGGTGTGCAGGATCCCTTCTGCGCAGTTAGAAAGCTTGTGGCATGACCAGACAGGCTTTGGGTGCAGGTGGAGGACCAAGAAGAGGTTGAGGAGGCAGAAGCAGTGGAGGAACTTTGACATAAAGAGGACTGACGCACAACTCGTGGGGACAGCAAGACTTGGACAGCAGCCCCTTGTCCTGCTGTCACCATAGTTACCCAGTGCCCAGTAATTTGTGTTTACTACATGTGTTAATAAAGGAATTTTCTTACTTCTTTACAATTTTGAACTTGTGTGGCCATCTTTTTGTTTCTCTGCTTCACAGAGGAACAATCCCCCCTTTCCAATCAGGTATTTGAGCCTCATCATCGTCTTCCTCATTGTCTCCACCAACAGGAGTTACAGTTTGGGAATGAGGGTCTACATTATGGTCAGAACCTTCTGCGTCTGGTCCTGGATCCGACTCATAAAGATTCTGGGCATCAGTGCAGATCATTTCCTCGTCTGGATTCACAGAAGCACTGGAGCCGACCTCTGATTCCCAGGCTATAGTATGAGAAAACAGATCTGCAGACTCAACCATCTGTTCTATCTCATACTCAGACGGGCAGCTGGAGATTTGGGAGCTGTGAAGAAGCAAGTGCGATTGGGGTGACACCTCTGAGGACTGGAGTATGTGTGATGTTGAAGTTGATGTGGAGGAGAGCCCACTTAAAGGAGCACTTGATATCCGTTGAAGCACCTGCTGTTTTTGTGCCTCATCTGGAATTTGTAGCGATTGGCGTGGCCGTAAGAAAGGGATTTTATCACATTGTCCGCTAAAAGAAGTAGACATTTTAGTTTTGCTGCAAGATGGTCTTTCTTCTGCAGATGTTACTGTTGCTTTAACACCTACTCCACGGGCACAACCTTTTTTCCCCTTCCCAACACGCCTATTCCCCTTTCCACCAGCAGCAGGCCTTTTTCCACTCATTTTGGTGGTTAACTAATTCACAACTCTGGAGTTGTTGCACAAAAAAACAATGGATGGGAACCGAGCAGAGCTGAGTGGCCAAACTGTGGTATTAGGCCAAAACTATTGGCTGGGTTAGAAGCAGAAAAAAATTATATTCAGTTTGCAACCTGATGGAGGTCAGTATAGATGGACTAATAGAACAAGTCCCACACACAGCTAGAAGCCCAAATATTTTTTCAGAGCTAGATGCAGAAAAAAATTATATTCAATTTGCAACCTGATGGAGGTCAGTATAGATGGACTAATAGAACAAGTCCCACACACTGCTAGAAGGCCAAATATTTTTTCAGAGCTAGATGCAGAAAAAAATTATATTCAATTTGCAACCTGATGGAGGTCAGTATAGATGGACTAATAGAACAAGTCGCACACATTGCTAGAAGGCCAAATATTTTTTCAGAGCTAGATGCAGAAAAAAATTATATTCAATTTGCAACCTGATGGAGGTCACTATAGATGGACTAATAGAACAAGTCCCACACACTGCTAGAAGGCCAAATATTTTTTCAGAGCTAGATGCAGAAAAAAATTATATTCAATTTGCAACCTGATGGAGGTCAGTATAGATGGACTAATAGAACAAGTCCCACACACTGCTAGAAGGCCAAATATTTTTTCAGAGCTAGATGCAGAAAAATATTATATTCAATTTTCAACCTGATGGAGGTCAGTATAGATGGACTAATAGAACAAGTCCCACACACTGCTAAAAGGCCAAATATTCTTTCAGAGCTAGATGCATTAATACATTAATTTTCATCATTACTGAGAAAAAATCCAGTTATGATTTTGGTGCACGAACAGTTATCGAACATAACCTCGAACAGCCGAATTTTTTTCAAATCGTTCGTGTTCGCCGAACGGCTCGAACACCGCCCAAAACAGCTCGAATTTGAGATTGGCGAACAGTTCGAGTCGAACAACGCTCATCTCTAGTCTCCATCTATTGGGTGGCTGTAGTGGAAGAGGTGTTGGTCCCCATTATACTACTTATACTCTAGTGAAATTGATGCCACTTTGGTGGTTTTAAGCCAAAATGTTTTCAAATGGGAATAGTCCTGATTGAGTCTACATCTACTGGGTTGGCTGTAGGGGAAGAGGTGTTGTTCCTAAGTGTACAATGTCTACTGTACTGAAATTGATGCCACTTTGTTGGTGTCTGCCAGTCATTTTTGGAAATGAGGGGTCTCCATCTATTTAGTTGGCTGTAGTGGAAGAGGTGTCGGTCCCCATTTTACTACTTATACTTTAGTGAAATTAATTCCACTTTGGTGGTTTTAGGCCCAAATGTTTTCAAATGTGAACACTCTTGATTGGGTCTCCCTCTACTGGGTTGGCTGTAGGGGAAGAAGTGTCGCATCTAATTATACTATTTCTACTGTACTGAAATTGATGCCACTTCGGTGGTATTAGGCCCTAATTTACAGAAATGTGAACACTCCTGATTGGGTCTCCATGTTCTGGGTTGACTGCAGTGGAAGAGGTTTTGGTCTCCTTTACAATAGTTATACTCAAGTGAAAATAATTTTTTGGCACAGATATTTTTTTCCACACAGGGGTACTCAGACCTGATAAACTCATAATTGGTATATAAAGCAGACTGCATCTCAACTTAAAATTGTTTGAGTCAGATATTCTTCTCCACCCAGGGGGAAAAAAATAAGGTTGGGTCCGAGCAGTTTTCTGACCCTGTACTGTGCTGTCACGGCAAGAAGAAGAGGAGGGTGACTCTGAGGGCGAGGAATGGGATAACACAATGGATGATGATGAGGTTGCACAATCAACTTGGTGTGAACCCAGAGGCACACAGCTGAGTAGCTCATCTGAGGAGGTGGAGGAGGAAGACGAGGAGGTTACGTTGCAGCCTGTGGAGCAGACACGGAGTGATGCAAGCACGAGGAGCACTGCATCCTTAGCCACAATCGTGGCAGTGACCAACTGTGGTCGCGGGTCTGCAGCTCGCAGGGGTGGCAAGAGTTGCCTAGCCTGGGCCTTTTTTGAGACCGCAAAGGATGAGCCAGCTCACGTTATCAGCAAACTTTGCGATAAAAAACTCAGTAGAGGCAAAAAGTGCAATAATTTGTCTACATGCGCAATCAACATGTGTTACTCTGGTAATCTCACTGCGATAAAATGCAGACCAGTGGACCTCAACATCCATCAGTTGCCCCATCAACCGCATCCGCTCCTTCTTCATCCTCCTCTGTTACTATGCCAAGTATTGGCACGCAGATTTCCCCACTGCAGAAACTCTGCTTCTCTACCTGCTCCAGTCAAACTGAGTGAGAGCCTGTGAGCTGTAATGGAAGCGGACATGCAGGCTGTGTTTGTTTCACCGAGCACACCACATGTTTCTAAATCCCCCGTTTCACCGTACTCCGCCCTCTCTCAGCACTGTAGCCAGCTCTCGGTCCCGCATTTGTGGTCTCGTAAAAGATTGTTTCCTCCCACACATGACAAAGCTAAGAGGTGGAAATCCACCATCTCCAATCTGTTGGCCACAGAAATGGTGGTGTCAGGCCCTAATTTTTTGAACTGTGAACACTTCTGTATTGATGCTTTTTACTGAGGAGGTAACCGGAGATCCTGGGGGAAACCCCCGCAAACAGAACATACAAACTACTTGCAGCTGTTGTCCTCTATCATCATAAAGGAGTTAGCTCGTTGTCTAGGAGACCGACCACTGCTGCTGTCTACCTTGTGAACATTGTGTTGAAGCTTGCAAGGTGTCACAGATTTATTGTGACAGAGAGGAGCCAGAAGACCGCAGTGTCTGATTCCTCCCACTCTTGCAGTCATTAGAAAGAAGCATTTTGCCTTCATATTAATTGGTGGAGGGGTTAATCTGCTCAGTTGTGAGCTCTTGCAAGTTTAACGTGACTTAGGCTCTCGACAGATTTGTCCCGTGCATCTCCCCTTCTGTGATAACGCTGTACCCAAATATATCAGACTGTCACCTACCTTGGAAATCTTGAAAAGGAAGCTAAAGATCCACTTCATGTGACAAGCATACAATCTGCGGTAAGCCTCACTCCAGCATACCACTGTATGACTTGATGTACCCTGACCTACTGTATCCTCACCCAGCCGTTGTAGATTATTTGTGCACCCTTGTGGGCAGGGTCCTCTCTCCTCTTGTACAAGTCGATGAGTCATCGACGGTGACTCCTTTTCACATGTAAAGAGCCATGGAATAAATGTCACTGTAATAGTAATAATAATAATTATAGTACTTGTACTCTCTGTCAACTGATGTCACTTTTCAGGTGTCTACCCCTAATTTGATGTGTTTTGGCAACTTTTGAGCCCATTTTAAGGTGTCGTGTATGCGTTTTTTTTTGTCCCCCCATTGAATCCTATGTCATTCGGTAACGTTCGACAAATATTTGACGAATAAATCGGCGAATATTGAAAATTCGGCGATCATAATCCAAATCAAATATTGAAACATTCGATCATCTCTAATCATATCTACTAAAACAGCTTTAGATGGGAATGGAGTGAAAATCTTAAGCAACCCCCTCACATGCCACCCCACTAGAGGTTGGCGTCCTCAACACACCTTCCCAGATTAAATCTGCGCTTAATGTTGTGGGGGTATGCCTGCGGTAACTCGAGTGGTTCTTAGCAGGACTGGAGTTGTTGGCTTCCCCGATGCACTCTCGCTGGGGGCAGCCAAAGGAGCAGGTACAGTCCACCCATCATCATCTATAGGCGGGTCGGCTCTCCCTGATTCAGGTTCAGGTGCTGCCTCAACGACCGCAGGTTCTTCAAACTTACATCGTTGCAGCATGTTGCGATGGAGATGCTTAGTTGGCCCCCCCAGCTTCCACCTTTTCCACGTCATACAAGCGGATATTGGGGTCCACCCTCCTTTTCACCATATACTGTACTGCCTCCCACTGGTCATCTAACTTCCCAGACAACTTTTTGACTCGGACTAGCACTCTTTCCCCTGGAGCTAACACTTCCCTCTGCACCGGTCTCTGGTCATGATGTGTCAGCTGTCTCAAATGATCACCCACCACTCTGCACCCACTGTTCTCAAGCGCCAGCGGTGCTCCTGGGTCCATGCGGTAGTGGTCAGAGGAGGATCAGCCATGGGATCAGGCATGTGTAGGTCTTCAATTTCCCTACCTGCCCTCCCGAACATCAGCATGTGGGGCAAGTATCCGGTCATGCTGTGCACCCTATTATTGTAGGTCCACATCAGTTCAGGCAGGTACTCAGGCCAGCGTGCTTTTTGCTCATTCTCTAGGGTTCGCAGCATTTGAGGAGGGTGCGGTTGAAATATTCACACGCACCATTGCCTTGCGGATGATAGGGTGTTGTCCTAGACTGCTCAATACCATACAGGTGATAAAGTTCCTTCATTAAGGCACCCTGGAAGCACGCTCCCTGATCGGAATGAATCCGCTGTGGACACCCAAACACTTGAAGGAAGTGACGGCATACCACCTCAGTGGCTGATTCTGCTATCTGGTCTCTGGAAGATACTGCCACTGCATATTTAGTGAAATGATCAGTCATCACCAAACAATACGAATGTCCTGAACTGGAGTACTCTATTTGCACACAGTCTATCATGAGTATCTCAAGCAGAGCGGATGTCCAGATGGTCTGAATGGGAGATGCTCTTCCAGACTCTTGCTCAACCCACATGCTTGACATTCTTGGCACCTTTCAATTACCATCTTTTCCAGATCTGGGCAGTAAATAATTTTCCGCAACTACTTATAAGTCTTTTCGCTCCCAAAATGAGCCCATCTCTTATGGGCCTCATGAGCAGCTACTGGACCTAATGACATAGGAATCACAATCTGGTGGCAGTGATATAGCTCTGATGGTAAGTATATCTCAGGACACAAAAGGCCCTGAATCACACTGAGTTTATCCCATTAACGCAACAGTTATTCCCCCTCTGAGGACAGCTGTGCCCGCTCCTCTGGCCGAGGCCAAATATTGGCCTGGACCCAGTGTTTTACCCTCTGTACATCTCTGTTGTCACTCTGGGCCGAGGACAAAAATAAGACCAGGCAATTTGTTAAGAAACTAATTTTTACTAACAACAAAAAGAGTGTTACCCCAGAAACGTAAGAAAGAAACACAGATAAATATCACACATACCTAGCCCAGATCAGCTAGGACCCTTGCGCTGCACAACCGATAGTCCCAATATGTTCTATAAGATACACTATAATTTGCCTGACCTGTGGTTATGCCTAATGCGGTAACCAGGAAATACCCAGAGCAGGGGTGTAATTAGATGAGTGCAAGAGGTGGCCCCTGCAGTGATGCAGCACAGAGATTCACAAACTTAACAATTCTCTAAAATTACAATTCAGTTAGGCTCTCTATACACAAGCTCACCCACTGAGGGGAGTATCTAGCTAATATTCACACAGCCCTATTGGCAAAAAATGTCTCTAAATGAGAATTTATGTTTGGCGCCAAACTCTCTATATAGACTGAATGCATATGCCCACCGGGATACCTGTGGGGGGCCCTGAGCTCAGGACTTACCAGTCGTTAACTGGTCACTGAAAAGGCTGTCTGATCATCCAAACGGCCTTTTAGCTGGGAGACTGTGGAGTGGATCCTGGGCTTGTCACCTGAAGCACAGTTTTAGCCTGACAGGCTAACAGAAGACCATTCACGTCACAGCCGATGCTTTTGGGAGGAATCAAACTCTGCATCTAACCGTAGTCATCCCTCAATGTGTTTCTTCTTCTCTGACAGGAATTACACTAACAGTCTGTCTCTGACAGGAACCCTCTCACGTCTGTCTCTATTCACTGTCTCTATTTACAACTATGCTCTAAGATGGCCGCCTTCAACCCTCAGAAATCCTTCAGTTTTCAACTGTCGCTTAGGACGGCTTAAACCGGTTATATTCCTGTGTGCCAACTGACATATGTATGTATATATGTAAGTATGTATGTATAGTATGATTGTGCAAACCACTGCCATGTTTATACATGTAATACATATCTGCTAAACACCTTTTATGTTTATAACATCTTTTATGTTTACACAGGTAATCATATCTACTAAAACAGTTTTGGATGGGAATGGGAATGGAGTGGGAATCTTCAACAACCCCCTCACATGCATATGCTTTTTTTTGTCCCCCCATTGAATCTTATGGCATTCGGAAATGTTCAAACATTTGACGAATAAATTTGGCGAATGTCTAAATATTCGGCAAACATTTCTGAACTGAACATTGAAATGTTCTCTCACCTTTAATTTTTAATCCCTTTTGTAAATAGACCATTATTAAATAATTATTTCTAATGCATACCTGAATGAAGTCTAAAACTACAAGTATGAATAAGAATGTTGTCAAAAGTGTAAAAACATTTACAACAACTTTTTTTGTTAAGACTCATTTTCTTTAGTATTACAGACATTTATCATAAGCCCTACCACATTTTAATAAATATAGTTATTGTGCACGGTATTTATGCAGTGCCCTTTATAAGTGTTTTCATTTTTTAAAACTTGCCACATAGCTTGTTTCATTTGACCATTATTTCCTCTCTTTCAAATACAAAGTAAAATGGTTATTACTATTAGTGTTGAGCGAGCACTAAAATGCTCGGGTGCTCGAAGCTTTGGCCGAGCTCACCGTGACACTCGGGTGCTCGACCCGAGCAATGAGCCCAATGTTAGTCTATGGGAGACCCGAGCATTTTTGCGGCGGCACCCCCGGCAGTCTGTAGGAAGCCTAAAAAGTGCCCAAAACGATAGTGACAGTGCTCAAATGACATGGGGACATCATGGGCATCGCCCCAGGAAGCATTTCTGAGCCCCAGGTCACTGCTGTCAACAACGTGGTCAGAGGTATTAAGCCACTTTTACGCGCTCACAATAAAACGTTCAAAAACGAAACAGAAACGGTTTTCCTGTGAAATATGTTAAGGAACTTCCTTTCCAAGGTAAAGACTTGTGTATAAGGTAAAATAAATAAACAAAAACAAAAATACTCCTCCACACCTTGGGCTATGTTCACAAGTAGCATTTTTTATGCGATTTTGCACTTTTGTATTGCTTTCAACCGTGACAAATGCACTCACCGGGAAATGTCATTTTAACATTTTACAATCTTATCTGGCCATGTGCTGTGTGACATATGCATAAAGTGCTGAAAATACATGGGAACGGCATGGGGAAGACCCCTGGAAGCATCTCTGACACCCAGGTCACTGCCTAAAAGTGTGCCCATCAAAAGTGTTCCTTGCCGCATCAGAAGATGCAGACTTGCAACTATCCCCGTGCAAGTCCTTGTCCCAGGGCAATGTTCAATTGTACCTCCCCCATTCCTTGCAATGCAAGCGCAAGTATGCAGCCTGCCACCCACCCACACCCAGGCAGCAATACCATACTGCTGGCTTGCACTTGAAATGGGGCCTATTAGTTTGGAGGAGGCCGAAGCTGGCCACTACCTCATGGCTACTTTGGCAGCGAGGTATCCATACTCAGTCCCCAGCCGCCGGGGGCGGCCGGGTGTCCATACTCGGGCCCCAGCCACCCCGCGGCCGGGTGTCCACACACGGTCCCCAGCTGCCTGGGGGCGGCCGGGTGTCCATAAACAGTCCCTAGCCGCCCTCATTTCTCCTTTGAAGTTCCCCCACACTTTTCTTAGCCCAGCCTGCTTTAGGGCAGCATTGGAAGAGCCCACCAGAGAACCTGACTCCTCCGGTGGGCCCTGGCTTCTTCATCAGGGCAGTTGAGAGTGCCAAGGTGAGGAGCATGATGATGATGATAGAAGTTAGCGTCTGCTTTGTTTTCTTGGAATGCAAGCGCATGTATGTAGTAGCGGCTAGGCCTGAGGTGGTCAGAGTTTGGGCACATATCCTACCTCCTCCGAGGATTGCTGGATGTTTTCCTGCTACTATTCCAGTTCTATGACTCCCGTTAAAACAAAGCTTCAGGTGATGAATAATGGATGAGGTGGTGGCAAATGAGAAAGAGCAGGAGGAACAGGGACCATTCACATCAATATCAGGCCAGTCAACCACACATGTCTTGTAGGATATGCTTCTGTACCAAAAGGAGCGGTTCGGCTACACAGATATAGGGCATGCAGTGAGTGCAATGCCTACCAAAAATTTCGAGGCACGCCAATGCCCCTTGGAAGTTACAAGGAGGTCAGAGGGCCTTAACTAAACCGTTTTTTCCATTTATAGCAACTGGGTCTCCTGTGCACTGTTGGCCTAAGCAGTGAATGGAAGGCTTTCCAAAAATTAGGAGGAACTGCAATGCCCCTTGAAACAGATGTGGATTACAGCATACTAAAAACCTTCTACCCATTATTGGGGAGTGGGTCTCCCTTAGTGTTCGCCTATGCAGTGAAAAGCAAAAGCTGACGAAAATGAGGAGGTAATGTAATGCACGATGGAAGTATGGTGGAGGTCACAGTGGAATAAAAAGACAATATCAATGCCCCTTGGAAAAGTGGTGGAGGTCGCTGTGTCTTAACAAGGCGGATTTAATGCCCCTTGGAAGAATGGTGGAGGTCGCAGTGGAATAAAAAGACAATATCAATGACTCATGAAAAAGTGGTGGAGGTCGCAGTAGCTTAACAAGACAGTGTTAATGCCCCTTGGAAGTATGGTGGAGGTCACAGTGGAATAAAAAGACAATATCAATGCCCCTTGGAAAAGTGGTGGAGGTCGCTGTGTCTTAACAAGGCGGATTTAATGCCCCTTGGAAGAATGGTGGTGGTCACAGTGGAATAAAAAGACAATATCAATGACTCATGAAAAAGTGGTGGAGGTCGCAGTAGCTTAGCAAGACAGTTGTAATGCCCCTTGGAAAAGACGTGGAGGTCGCAGTGGAATAAAAAGACAATATCAATGCCCCTGGGAAAAGTGGTGGAGGTCGCAGTAGCTTAAAAAGATGGTTTTAATGCCCCTTGGAAGAATAGTGGAGGTCGCAGCAGTTTAACAAGACACTTTTAATGCCCCTGGGAAAAGTGGTGGAGGTCACAGTAGCTTAAGAAGACGGTTTTAATGCCCCTTGGAAAAGACGTGGAGGTCACAGTAGCTTAACAAGACGGTTTTAATGCCGCTTGGAAGAGACATGGAGGTCGCAGTAGCTTAACAAGACCCTTTTAATGCCCCTTGGAAGAGATGTGGAGGTCGAATTAGCTTAACAAGACAGTTTTAATGCCCCTTGGAAGAGATGTGGAGAGTCGTAGTGGAAAAAAAAATACAATATCGATGCCCCTGGGAAAAGTGGTGGAGGTCGCAGTAGCTTAACAAGATGGTTTTAATGCCCCTGGGAAAAGTGGTAGAGGTTGCAGTAGCTTAACAAGATGGTTTTAATGCCCCTTGGAAGAATGGTGGAGGTCACAGTGGAAAAAAAAGACAATATCAATGCCCCTTGAAAAAGTGGTGCAGGTCGCAGCAGCTTAACAACACGGTTTTAATGCCCCTTGGAAGAAACATGGAGGTCGCAGTAGCTTAACAAGACCCTTTTAATGCCCCTTGGAAGAGACATGGAAGTCGCAGTAGCTTAACAAGACAGTTTTAATGCCCCTTGGAAGAGACGTGGAGGTCGCAGTAGCTTAACAAGATGGTTTTAATGCCTCTTGGAAGAGACGTGGTAGTCGCAGTGGAATAAAAAGACAATATCAATGTCCCTGGGAATAGTGGTGGAGGTCGCTGTAACTTATCAAGACAGTTTTAATGCCCCTGGGAAAAGTGGTGGAGGTCGCAGTGGAATAAAAAGACAATATCAATGCCCCTTGAAAAAGTGGTGGAGGTCGCAGTAGCTTAACAAGATGGATTTAATATACCTTGGAAGAATGGTGGAGGTCGCAGTGGAATAAAAAGACAATATCAATTCCCCTGGAAAAAGTGGTGGAGATCGCAGTAGGTTAACAAGACGGTTTTAATGCCCCTTTGGAAGAAAGGGGGAGGTTGCAGCATCTTAACAAGATGGTTTTAATGCCCCTGGGAAAAGTGGTGGAGGTTGCAGTGGCTTAACAAGATGGTTTTAATGCCTCTTGGAAGGATGGTGGAGGTCACAGTCGAATAAAAAGATGATATCAATGCCCCCTGAAAAAGTGGTGGAGGTCGCAGTAGCTTAACAAGACGGTTTTAATGCCCCTTGGAAGAATGGTGGAGGTCGTGGTGGATTAAAAAGACAATTTCAATGCCCCTTGAAAAAGTGGTGGAGGTCGCAGTAGCTTAACAAGACGATTTTAATGCCCCTTGGAAGAATGGTGGAGGTCGCAGTGGAATAAAAAAACAATATCAATGCCCCTTGAAAATGTGGTGGAGGTCGCAGTAGCTTAACAAGACGGTTTAATTGCCCCTTGGTGGAAGAGGAGAGGTCGTAGTAGCTTAACAAGATGCCTTTTAATGCCCCTGGGAAAAATGTTGGAGGTCGCAATAGCTTAACAAGACGTTTTTAATGCCCCTTGGAAGAATGGTGGAGGTCGCAGTGGAATAAAAAAACAATATCAATGCCCCTTGAAAATGTGGTGGAGGTCGCAGTAGCTTAACAAGACGGTTTAATTGCCCCTTGGAAGAGATGTGGAGGTCGCAGTAGCTTAACAAGATGGTTTTAAAGCCCCTTGGAAGAGATGTGGAGGTCGCAGTAGCTAAACAAGATGGTTTTAATGCCCCTTGGAAGAGACGTGGAGGTCTCAGTAGCTTAACAAGATGGTTTTAATGCCCATTGGAAGAGATGTGGAGGTCACAGTGGAATGAAAAGACAATATCAATGCCCCTGGGAAAAGTGGTGGATGTCGCAATAGCTTAACAAGATGGTTTTAATGCTTCTGGGAAAAGTGGTGGAGGTCGCAGTAGCTTAACAAGATGGTTTTAATGCCCCTTGGAAGAATGGTGGAGGTCGCAGTGCAATAAAAAGACAATATCAATGCCCTTGAAAAAGTGGTGGAGGTCGCAGTAGCTTAACAAGATGGTTTTAATGCCCCTTGGAAGAATGTGGGAGGTCGCAGTAGCTTAACAAGACGGTTTTTCATGCCTCTGGGAAAAGTGGTGGAGATCACAGTAGCTTAACAAGACGGTTTTAATGCCCCTTGAAAGAATGGTGGAGGTCGCAGTGGAATAAAAAGACAACATCAATGCCCCTTGAAAATGTAATGGAGGTCGCAGTAGCTTAACAAGACTGTTTTAATGCCCCTTGGAAGAGATGTGGAGGTTGCAGTAGCTTAACAAGACGGGTTTAATGCCCCTTGGAAGAGACGTGGAGGTTGCAGTAGCTTAACAAGACGGGTTTAATGCCCCTTGGAAGAGACGTGGAGGTCGCAGTAGCTTAACAAGACGGTTTTAATGCCCTTTGGAAGGGACGTGGAGGTCGCAGTAGCTTAACAAGACGGTTTTAATGCCCCTTGTAAGAGATGTGGAGGTCGCAGTGGAAAAAAAAGACAATATCATTGCCCCTGGGAAAAGTGGTGGAGGTCACAGTAGCTTAACAAGACGTTTCTTTTGCCCCTGGGAAAAGTGGTGGAGGTCGCAGTAGCTTAACAAAACAGTTTTAATGCCAATTGGAAGAATGGTGGACGTCTCAGTGGAATAAAAAGACAATATCAATGCCCCTGGGAAAAGTGGTGGAGGTCGCAGTAGCTTAACAAAACGGTTTTAATGCCCCTTGGAAGAATGGTGGAGGTCACAGAGGAATAAAAAGACAATATCAATGCCCCTTGAAAAAGTGGTGGAGGTCGGCGTAGCTTAACAAGACGGTTTCAATGCCCCTTGGAAGAATGGTGGAGGTCGCAGTGGAATAAAAAGACAATATCAATGCCCCTTGGAATACTGGTGGAGGTCGCAGCAGCTTATCAAGACAGTTTTAATGCCCCTTGGAATACTGGTGGAGGTCGCAGTAGCTTAACAAGATGGTTTTAATGCCCCTGGGAAAAGTGGTGGACGTTGCAGTAGCTTAACAAGATGGTTTTAATGCTCCTTGAAAGAATGGTGGATGTCTCAGTGGAATAAAAAGACAATATCTATGCCCCTTGAAAAATTGGTGGAGGTCGCAGTAGCTTAACAAGACGGTTTAAATGCCCCTTGGAAGAGACTTGGAGGTCGCATTAGCTTAACAAGACGGTTTTAATGCCCCTTGGAAGAGACGTGGGGGTCGCAGTAGCTTAGCAAGACGGTTTTAATGCCCCTTGGAAGAGACGTGGAGGTCACAGTGGAATAAAAAGACAATATCAATGCCCCTTGGAATACTGGTGGAGGTCGCAGCAGCTTATCAAGACAGTTTTAATGCCCCTTGGAATACTGGTGGAGGTCACAGTAGCTTAACAAGACGGTTTTAATGCCCCTGGGAAAAGTGGTGGTGGTCGCAATAGCTTAACAAGACGGTTTTAATGCACCTTGGAAGAATGGTAGAGGTCGCAGTGGAATAAGAAGACAATATTAATGCCCCTGGGAAAAGTGGTGGAGGTAGCAGTAGCTTAACAAGATGGTTTTAATGCCCCTTGGAAGAGACGTGGAGGTCGCAGTAGCTTTAGACGGTTTTAATGCCCATTGGAAGAGACGAGGAGGTCGCAGTAGCATCACAAGTAGGTTTTAAAGCCCCTTGGAAAAGACGTGGAGGTCGCAGTTGCTTAACAAAATGGTTTTACTGCCCCTAGGAGGAGACGTGGAGCTTGCAGGTTAATAAAAAGACATTCTTAACGCCCCTTGGAAGAGACGTGGAGGTCGCAGTGGAATAAAAAGACAATATCAATGCCCCTTGGAAAAGTGGTGGAGGTCACAGTAGCTTAACAAGATGAATTTAATGTCCCTTGGAAGAGGCTTGGAGGTCGCAGTGGAATGAAAAGATGGTTTTAATGCCCATTGGAAGAAACATGGAGGTCGCAGTGAAATAAAAAGACAATATCAATGCCCCTGGGAAAAGTGGTGGAGGTCGCAGTAGTTTAACAAGACGGTTTTCATGCCCCTTACAGGAGCTATGCAGTACAGCATATTAAAAACATTATTCCCATTATTGGAGAGTGGGTCTCCCATAGTCTTTGCCTATGATTTCCAAGCAAAAGCTGCCAAAAATTAGGACGGAGGAACTTGCAATGCTGGCTACATGGACCACGGTCACCCTGGTGGTATAGTGATGGTGGAGGCTGAGGATAAGGAGAAGAGCAAAATACAGCCGAAATGAGGAAGCGTATACCCATGTGTGGGTGTGAAGTGGTGCATGGGAATACACCTCCCGAAATAACACAGTGGATTTGACTTTATGTTACTCTACTGTCATTTGGTGGTGATGAGAAGTCTGGCCCAATCCAGCCCTTGTTTATTTTGATAAGGGTCAGCTTGTCAGCATTGTCAGTTGACAGGCGAGTCCGCTTATCAGTTATAATTCCCCCAGCGGCACTAAAAACACGCTCCGATAACACACTAGCGGCAGGTCAGGCCAGGACCTCCAATGCATACAAAGTGAGTTCATTCCAAGTGTCCAGCTTGGATACCCAATAATTAAAAGGCACAGAGGAATCACGGAGGATGCTGGTATGGTCGGCAAGGTACTCCCTCACCATCTTTTGAAACTTTCCACTACTTGTGAGAATACCCCGCGCCTCAGAGCCTGTAAGCTGGGTGGGTCTCAGAAAACTGTCCCAGAATATTGACAGTGTTCCCCTGCCTCTGCTGGATTGGAGTTGCGTCTCTCTCGCCTGTACGCCTTGGTTGGTCAACGAACTGTGACCTCTGGTGCTAATGTGTTCAGATGGGAATTTTTTTAGCAGTTCTGCAGCCAAGGCCTTCTGGTACTGCCCCATTTTTGTCGACCTCTCCACCTCAGGAATAAGAGAGTGAAAGTTCTCCTTGTAGCGGGGGTCAAAAAGTGTCACCAACCAGTAATGACTGTCACCCAACATTTTGACAACGCGAGGGTCACGGTTAAGGCAGCGTTACATAATGTCAGCCATGCGTGCCAGACTGGTAACGGGCAAGACTTCCGTGTCCTCACCAAGATGACGACTGACCATGCTCTCCTCCTCCTCCCCCTGTCCTCAGGCCACCCACGCTGAACCGACTGTATGACATTTGTACAGGTATCACCGTCTACAGTGCATGATACCAGCTCCTGTTCTTCTTCATCCTCCTCCTCTCCCTCATTGTCCCCCAATGCACGTTGGGATGAGATGAGGCTGGGCTGTGTGTAATCGCCCATTACGGGTTCTTGATCCATCTCATCATACTCTGGCTGCAATGCCTCCTCTTTAATTCTCTGCAGAGAGTGTTGTGAAAGACAGACAAGTGGGATGCTGACGCCAATGATGGCGTCATCGCCACTCACCATCGTGGTGGACTCCTCAAAGTTTGTCAGGATGGTACATATGTCAGACATCCAGGTCCACTCCTGAGATCTTATGTGTGGAGTCTGACCTGAATATCGACGGCCTTGTTGCAGCTGGTACTCCACAACTGCTTTGTTCTACTCACAAATCCTTTGCAACATGTGGAGGGTAGAGTTTCAATGTGTATGGACATCACACACCAGTCGGTGTGCCGGAAACTGCAAACACTGCTGCAACACAGCAAGTGCGGCGGAAGCTGTACCCGACTTGTGAAAATGAGCTGACAGGCGGCGTACTTTGACTAGCAGATCTGGCAACTCGGGGTACAATTTAGGAAACCGCTGAACCACGAGGTTAAGCACATGAGTTAGGCATGGTACATGTGTGATCTCGCCTCAGAGCCACGACCAGGTTACGGCCATTGTCACACACGACCATGCCTGGATGTAGGTTCAGCAGTCTCAGCCACAGATCTGCCTGCTCTTTCACAGCTGTCCACAACTCACAAGCAGTGTAAGATTTATCACCTAAGCTTATGAGTTTCAGCACAGCCTGTTGCCGCTTGGCTGAGGCAGTATTGCAGTGCTTCCAGCTTGTAACTGATGTGGTGATATCTGAGATGTAGGCTGAACATGAGGAGGAGGAGGATGATGCGCAGGAGCTGTACACTGTGGGGGCAACTCTGACTGACATAGGGCCCGCAATCCTCGGTGTGGGGAGGATGTGTTCCGTCCCAAGGTCCGACTGGGTCCCGGCTTCCACTATGTTTACCCAGTGTGCCATCAGGGAGATGTACCGTCCCTGGCCACAAGCACTTACCCATGTGTTCGTTGTCAGGTGGACTCTCCCAGTAAATGCGTTGTTGAGGGCACAGCAGATGTTTTGGGACACGTGCTTGTGTAGTGCGGGGATGGCACACCGGGGAAATAGTGTCAGCAGGGGACTGAGTACCGAGGGACGGCCACCGCCATAAGGTTGCGGAAGGATTCCGTCTCCACCAGCCTAAAAGGCAGCATTTCCAACGCAAGCAGTTGTGAAATGTGCAAATTTAGTACTGTGGACTGTGGGGCATTGGCTGTGAATTTGCGATTTCGTTCAAAGCTCTTGGATATGGACAATTGAACACTGCAGTGGGACGTTGATGCTGTTTCTTGAGAAACTGCCATAACAAGTGAAGACTGAGAGGAGGGGGCATCTTTGCATGCAGTATGGACAGGGGATTTTCTTGCACGCACAACAGTGGTTCTCTTAAATGCACAACAGTGGAAGATGCAGTGGTGACACCCGCTGACACTGGTCGTGGACCCTGGAGTTCGCCCCACAAAGTCGGGTGCTTTGCTCATAGGTGCCTGATCATGCTGGTGGTGGTCAGGCTGGTAGTTTTGTCACCCCTGCTGATGCTGGCCGGGCAGGTGGTACAAATGGCCTTTTTGGGGTTATCAGCAGAGTCTTTAAAAAAATTCCAGACTCTGGAAGACCTACCGGTTGTACTGGCAACGTCCCTCGTGTTGGTGTTACAGGGAACTGTTGCCCGCCTTCTGTCTGCGGCCACCACACTGCTTCTTCCTGCCTGTTGGGGTACTCTGCCTCCCTCCCCCTGTGTACTGCTCGCCTCGCTCTGCGTGTCCTCCTGCCACGTTGGGTCAGTTACTAGATCATCCACCACCACCTGCTCTTCCACTTGAGCACCACGATCCTCCTCCTCACTTCGTGGCAATTGTGTCTCGTCATCGTCCACCTCTAGTGACAAATTGCCAGCGTCGACTTCCTGTGGCCGTGGCTGTTCAAATATTTGGGCATCGCTACATGGGATCTCCTCTTCCACCACTTCAAGCGGAGCAGGCGAGGGGCACAAATATGGAAATGGACCAGTGAACAGCTCTTCAGAGTGTCCAAGTGTGGGATCAGTTGCTGTCTGACAACACTTGACATGGTGGGAGGAAGGATCATCAGGGTGAGGAGGAGTATGCGGTCGAGACTGACAGCTACTTAAACTTGACCGTGTGGAGGAAGACAGACCAGAGGTGGTGGTGCCCAGGTAACTGGAAGTATTATCTGCTATCCAATTAATAACCTGTTCACACTGATCAGTTTGCAATACTGATGTTGTAGTGTGCTTCCCTAGTATTTCGCTCAAGAAGTTGGAAAAGGAAGATGTGGCTGTTGGTTGTGGCACATTTTCACCTTGGACACGGCCCCATCCTCTACACGCTCCATCACCAGAATGTCCAGTTCCACGTCCCTTGCCACGCGCCTTGCCCATTGTAAATGAAGTAAAATAGCTTACACTCGCACTATCAATGGAAAAAGGGTAATAAAAAGGAGATTAGAACCGTGGAAGATGAAAACCACAGTTCTATTTCTCTGGCCTACACCTGTATCTTTTAAACAGATATATTGATGTCTGACCAGTCAGGGAAACACTATTAGTTTTCTTTACATCAAAAAATGCCAAAAGCAGGATAATACAGAGATTTGACCTGTGGAACTGCAAAACCACAGTTATAGTTATGTGGCGTACACCTCAATCTTTTAAATAGATATATTGGTGTCTGACCAGTCAGGGAGACACTATTTTTTTTTTTTTTTAGGCAAAAAATGCCAAAAGCATGATAATACAGAGATTTGACCCGTGGAACTGCAAAACCACAGTTCTATTTCTCTACCCACACCAGACTCTTTTAAACAGATATATTGGTGTCTGACCAGTCAGGGAGACACTATTACAGTTTTTTTTTATGGCAAAAAATGCCAAAAGCAGGATAATACAGAGATTTGACCCGTGGAACTGCAAAACCACAGTTATAGTTATATGGCGTACACCAGAATATTTTAAACAGATATATTTGTGTCTGACCAGTCAGGGAGACACTATTACTGTTTTTTTATGGCAAAAAATGCCAAAAAGCAGGATAATACAGAGATTTGACCCGTAGAACTGCAAAACCACAGTTCTCTGGCCTACACAAGACTCTTTTAAACAGATATATTGGTGTCTGAACAGTCACAGACACACTCAATTTTTTTTGTGGGGGGGGGGGTTAATGCCAAAAGGTTAATAAGACGTGTATTTGTACAGTCTGACTGAGGGAAAGAAAAAAAGGATTTAGATGAAAAAAAAAAGGATTTTTCCTGGCCCCTGAGACCGGGGGATACGTCTAGCAATTTGACCAACAGGAGCACACAGGACTGTAATGCAGCGTTTGCTGGTATAACCACTGCGTCTCCTATACAGCCTGCCTGCCTTATATCTGGGATGGATATTAGTCCTGAGATGAACTGTTTGTTTGATTTGGCAGGCTTTAGAGACCCTACACTAACTATTTCGGAGTATAAATCTCTCCCTAGCTCAGCAGCACTGACCCTACACTGGCTGATCTGGAGCGACTGTGTCCAAGATGGCGGCGCCTGGTTTTAAATACTGGAGGTGACGCTGTGCGGCCAGCCAATCACTGTAGTGCCCACAAACAACATGGCTGCGGCATTACAGTGACTGGCTGGCAATCCCTGCATGTTCATTGGCTCTGTAAAGAGCGCCAAACGTACAGGGTGGAGACCCGAGATTCTGCCCGAGTAATCAGAAATGCTCAGTGCTCGCCGAACATCCCGAGTAGTGAGATGCTTGGGCGAGTAACTAGCAGTGTTGAGCATGCTCGCTCAACACTAATTACTATATATTGGACTAAATGACTTAATCTAGAAATTTCAACATTGTGTCTACTTTAGTTGCTATCAGTTACTGTAGTCACATATTCTACAAACTTTGTTCAGACCTTTGCAAAAAGATTCTGTAAATTATAGACCTACTAGCTTTTACCGGCGGCTTCGCTCGTGTGAAATTTGGTCTGCCACATTAAGTTTTGTGACAGATCATTTTAATAGTAAAAAAAAAATAATCTTAATAGTAAAAAAAAATTATCTTAATAGTAAAAAAAAATAATTTTATTTAGTTACTCGTACATCCAAAATTTCAGATGTCTAACTTCAAAACTGACGGATTCCATACAATCTTTGAACCCCTATAATATGAAGAGGGAAACTCTTGAGGGTGGAATTATCAAAACTCCTTTCTTAGTGCTCATTTAAGCTATAAATAGAACCTATCTGCAAATTTCAAGATGCTAAGTTCAGTGGTTTCGGCTGTGCGTTGACCGCTAGGTGTGTCAATCAATTAGGTTTACAGTTTTATATAATCTTCACCTGTATGGTGTGTTTATAAAAAGTAGCCCTATGTCCTTCCCCATGCTTGAAATTATCCATATCAAATTTCATTACAAACGGATTACTAAACACTGATTAATAAACAGGACGGACTGAAGTTACTTGCGTTTAATATTGTTCGTGTTAGTAAAGAATTAGTATGTAATTGGAATAATGGACATCTGCAGGTAATTTATCTATGTGTTTTTACTGCAATATACTCCTGTAAACTATGTTATTTGATTTCTTTCGTTCAGCGAAAATATGTCGATTTTGCGATTTAGAAACACGTGAGCAAGCTACGTATAGCTGACCGTGGGAAAAACAGGGCGTGCCTAAATGTATCCCCGCTACCTTCAAAGTTTGCCCTTGCGATTTATTGATGGTCATTGAAAATGCAACTTTAAGTGGGAACTGCAAACGTTTGAAATTAAAGGGTAAGTTATTGGGTATTATTGGGATGCGTGGTATAAGAATATTTTCACCCTTAGCTTCTCCAGTTAAAATTGTGGCCTTTACAATGTGCCTGCCTAGTTCAGTGACTCGCAATCTAGTGCCATTACATAATCTCGGGGCGTCCAAGTTGCGCATTAACAAAACGGGTATACCGACCTTTAATTCGAGCTTATGAGATGGGACCCCGGATAGCTCCAAAGAGTTAAGAAACTCCATGGGGTAGCTCGTACAGTCTTCAGATGACATGACTGTGTCGATGGAGTTGTAGGTTGTTGCATCGCTAGTTACTTGGTCCAAGATAATTCTATTGATTTTCGCAGCTGTTTCATTTCTTGGTGCTAGTATAGTTCTTTCACATAGCCAATTTTCATCGTGGATGTTTTGTTGCAAATTTGGAAAAACTTGAGCAATAAGTGCGTCTTCCGAATCCACAACATGACAAAATTGGTTAGTGAATAGAACCATACCTTCTTCGTCAGTTTCGATTCGACCTTCACCGATCTCGAGCAGTTTCTCAGCGTATGCGCCCGACTCTAGATCACTGAATAACTGGACACGATGTTGGTGGTGAGGTGCAGCTTTTCAACTTTGGTCCATAAATATGAGGATTTCAGACATGCGTTAATTTCGTCTGCTGCAGTGTCTCGCTCGATGACAGGCAAAGTTTGCCTAAAGTCCCCAGCCAATAAAACAACCACACCACCCATTATTGTTTGTTTACTGTGTAAGTCTTGTAGACAACGATCAAGAGCTTCGATGGCGCGTTTGTGTGACATTGTGCACTCGTCCCACACGATTAGTTTGCACTGTTGCAACAGGAGGCCACGGGCGCTGCTCTTGCTGATATTACACGATGGGGTTTCTTCGTTCACCAGATCAAGAGGTAATTTAAAGACTGAATGTGCCGTCCGTCCACCGCTTAGCAATGTTGCAGCAATTCCAGAGGAAGCCACAGCTAATGCAACGTTATGACCGCTACGAATTTTTGCTAAAAGTAAATTAAGCAAGAAAGTTTTTCCTGTACCACCCGGGGCATCAAGGAAAAAAAGTCCGCCTTCACCATTCTCAACTCGTCCTACTATTTTGTGATAAATCTCTCTTTGATCAGGTAGCAAACGTGGCTTAGTTTCGCAAACGTGAGCGTCTAACTGGTTGGTATCATAGCTTAGCTCTTTTATCAACTCGTTCGACAGCTCTCCTCTACGCCGCGGTGAGGGTAGACCAAAATCAGACAATTTCTTTCCTGAAATTATTAATATTTTGTCCTCGATAAGCCCCAACGCCTCATTGAAACAGAGATCATCGTTAACGTGATCCATTCTTTCAAATCTGTGCATGATATCCTCTGATAACGCAGTTTTATACTTGTGCCAGAGTTGTAGAGGATTGGATAAACCGCAAGTGCATATCAATATGGCAAACAGCTCTCTTATTTGCGCCGGGGAGCGACATAGCACGGCCTCTTCTAAGGTGGTATCCCAGTGGTTATCATCTTCCAACAACCCCATCTTCTCACACACCTGCCGAAAAGTTGCAAGTTCTTGACCTTCAAATGTTTTTAAATCCGAGAAGTTGGTTGGACCCCTTATTACATTCAGCAGCATACGTAAGCAATAACATTCAAAATTGCTAACGTGCACCGTGTAAATGCGACCTAGAGCGTCTCCTGCCTTCACACCTGGCCAGCCATCGACAGGTGTTCCTTGTAAACGACGTTTCCATTGCTTCCGTGCCACATTCCAAGTATAGTAGCGAGGCACGTCAATGTAAAGTAATGTTTTTGCAAACGTATCACTTTGGCACAACAGGAAAAATGCAGTTAGTGTAGTTTTAGGTGGTGCTTCTAATCTCTCTCTAAAATTATTTTCCATAAAGTAAACCCTCTCGCCATTGGGTAAATGAATCGCGAGATGAGTGACAGTTGGGTGTCTCTCGTGCAGAGGCAGACCTAAGATCCGCCACGCTGCTTCGTTACTACTAACATATCGGCTGGTTCTAAAGGTCTGCACCTCATCTCTTGGGTCAATGTTAACATTCCCTTGCTGGCGGATGTTAAAAATAGCCTGGTCGCTACCCTTATTAATATATTTACAAATGTATTTTATCGCCTGTACCGTATTACAGAACTCTACATTTAAATGAGAATTAAAAATTTTTGATAAGAGTGGAGAATATGGGACCACCCAGCTATTGTCCACCAATATTTCCTGTGTTCCTCTACTGGTTTTTATAATCGTCGTGCGTCCACCATTCTCTGGTGCTCTGCGCCTGTACAAAGGATAACCTTTGTCATTGATTTGAGTATCTTTTAAAAGCTTCTTCGGATATTTTTTGGTACATTTTCCTTCCTTCATGCATGGCGATGAAGAATTGAATGTACCACATGGCCCGTGAATCATATTCTTTGTCACTGTATCATAGAGCTTTTGATCGGTTTCTGGGTTTGGTATCTCAGCACATATGATTTCGTCAATTTGGTTCGGATGCAATTTTTCCTTTAACCACAGCAGTAAGTGCACATGAGGCAAACCTCGCTTTTGCCACTCGATCGAGTGCATGAAGCATTGCAAATCACCAAATATGTTACCTTTTGTAAGTAGAGCTACCAACTTCTGTACTTTTATTCTAAATACTCGAGCTGTTAAATCATGTCTGTCCGTTGAATTTTGACCAGCCATAAGCTCTTTGGTGATTTCTGGCCAAGCGGGGTTGCAAGTCATTGTAATAAATAAATCAGGCCTCCCATAATTACGTACGTATGTGAACGCATCTTGTGTGTATTCGTGTAGGTATCTCGGGCTATTTACAAATGATGACGGGAGAATCACCATCTGACCTAAGTTATTTGGATCCAAATCCGCATCATTTCTTATTGCATCTTGCAAGTGAATATAATTTTCTGCGCGCAGTTTTTTTTTATTTAAAGAAATGAACCTTAAGCGCTCACTTTCCATCTTTACATACATGTCGACCAGAAACTGATGAAGTAGGAGCCTACACTTAAGCATCAAATTAAAATCGCTGCGACGGACCATCAAGTGAAAGACATAAAAATCTTTGCAGGACACCTTTTTGCTTGGCATTGCTTGTTTGGTAATTGGATTTATCTGAGGAATATCAATGCTGTACCCCTCTTGTCCTTTCCAAAAAATTATTGGGTACTCGAGAGCGTCATAGAATCTGTGTATCGGGAACCCTAGTGAGCATGCCATCGCGCGGCTGGACAACGATGTCCCGAGACATAGTTTGTTCGCTACTAACTATTGCAGCAGCTATTTCATTTGTAGTAGGGGCATTGAATCGTCTCTCATGTTGACCATGTGGTACACGGTCTGGGTGAATCACTACTTTTAAATGATCGTCATTGATCATTCTGTCTCTAGCCGTTTTAAATTCATGCACCAAAATGTTGTGGTCATGAAGTACTCGTTGTAATTTTTTAACTATGTTTCTATCTACGCTTTGCACGCACTCAGTACGCCTGTTGATTTGTTCTTCTTCGTCACCTATGAAATAAACTTGTAAAAATTGTGGTTGCGAAATGGACGTAGGAATTAAAGAACCGATACGGTGGTATACTTGTCCTTGTATTGTAAAGGTCGGGCAAAACCCTGGCATTGAGACAATTTGATCTGCTCCAAAAGACGTCATATGAAAGCACATGTTGTATTTTCTTATATTATTTAGAAAAAGGCGAGATTCACCAGTTTCATTAGAGAAAAGCTCTTTTAAAGGTTGAACTGGCTCGTCTATATAAGGAAGAGCTACTTTCCCGCTCAAACAACACATACCTGCTGCTTCCTCTTTCCACTTAAGAGCTCCGCAATATTTGCAATCTATGGTCATTGCTTCTATTTGTATAAGCTTGTGAGTAGAGATGAGCGTTGTTCTACTCGAACTGTTCGCCAATCTCAAATTCAAGCTGTTTTGGGCGGTGTTCGAGCCGGTCGGCGAACACGAACAATTTGAGAAAAATTCGGCTGTTCGAGGTTATGTTCGATAACTGTTCGTGCACCAAAATCATAACTGGATTTTTTCTCAGTAATGATGAAAATTAATGTTAATACGCAGTTTGAGTGTACAGCGGGGCGGGGGGAGGGGCAGGGGATGGATCTCTGCAGGAACAATGAAGATCTCCATTTTTTTTTCTCTTTCCCGCATTTGCAGTGGGGAGGTGCAATCTGTCAGCCTATCAGCAGCGCACACACGGAGCGAAGTGCTTTTTTTCACACAAGCAAGGGCATGTGTGATTGGCAGTGTATGTCACATGTCCGTACCCTATAAGACCAAGCCATTTTCCCCGTCGCCACCATTTTCTCACTGCTGCAGCTGCGTGTTAGACGGCACCGCTGTTGCTGTGTGCACTATACCTTGTTAATTTCAAGCCAATTTTCGCACAAATATACAGATAGCTTGGGAGTAGGGAATAGTTGTGATTGCAGTCCTTTTAAGGACTAGGTTACAGCATTTCCTACGACTTTTATCAAGCAGGTCTGTGCTCTTAAATAGATAGATTGTGGGAGTAAAGACTAATTGTAATTGGAGTCCTTTTCAGGACTAGGTTACATCAGTTCCTATCAGTTTTTGCCAGGCAGGTCTGTGCCAGTGCTGTGCAAGTTTTTTTCACAGCATTTGGCTGAATCTAGCAAAGCTAATCCTTTTTGGCCTATTGCAGAGTGTGTTAGTCAGTGGAGTAGCCTATCTGTGTTGCAAGATATACCACCTGTGTATAGAATACCAATTTTTTTACTGCACCTAGTGAAGTAAAATCTTTTGGGCATAGCATCATCCTATTAGTCCATCTATACTGACCTCCATCAGGTTGCAAATTAAAAATAATTTTTTTCTGCATCTAGCTCTGAAAAAATATTTGGGCTTCTAGCAGTGTGTGGGACTTGGTCTATTAGTCCATCTATACTGACCTCCATCAGGTTGCAAATTAAAAATAATTTTTTTCTTCATTTATCTCTGAAAAAATATTTGGGCTTCTAGCAGCGTGTGGGACTTGTTCTATTAGTCCATCTATACTGACCTCCATCAGGTTGCAAATTAAAAATAATTTTTTTCTGCATCTAGCTCTGAAAAAATATTTGGGCTTCTAGCAGTGTGTGGGACTTGGTCTATTAGTCCATCTATACTGACCTCCATCAGGTTGCAAATTAAAAATATTTTTTTTCTGCATCTAGCTCTGAAAAAATACTTGGGCTTCTAGCAGTGTGTGGGACTTGGTCTATTAGTCCATCTATACTGACCTCCATCAGGTTGCAAATTGAATAAAAAAATTTTCTGCATCTAGCTCTGAAAAAATATTTGGGCTTCTAGCGGTGTGTGGGACTTGGTCTATTAGTCCATCTATACTGACCTCCATCAGGTTGCAAATTAAAAATAATTTTTTTCTGCATCTAGCTCTGAAAAAATATTTGGGCTTCTAGCAGTGTGTGGGACTTGGTCTATTAGTCCATCTATACTGACCTCCATCAGGTTGCAAATTGAATAAAAAAAATTTCTGCATCTAGCTCTGAAAAAATATTTGGGCTTCTAGCGGTGTGTGGGACTTGGTCTATTAGTCCATCTATACTGACCTCCATCAGGTTGCAAATTAAAAATAATTTTTTTCTGCATCTAACCCAGCCAATAGTTTTGGCCTAATACCACAGTTTGGCCACTCAGCTCTGCTCGGTTACCATCCATTGTTTTTTTGTGCAAACAACTCCAGAGTTGTGAATTAGTTAACCACCAAAATGAGTGGAAAAAGGCCTGCTGCTGGTGGAAAGGGGAATAGGCGTGTTGGGAAGGGGAAAAAAGGTTGTGTCCATGGGGTAGGTGCAGAAGAAAGACCATCTTCCAGCCAAACTAAAATGTCTACTTCTTTTAGCGGACAATGTGATAAGATCCCTTTCTTACGGCCACGCCAATCGCTACAAATTCCAGATGAGGCACAAAAACAGCAGGTGCTTCAACGGATATCAAGTGCTCCTTTAAGTGGGCTCTCCTCCACATCAACTTCAACATCACAAATACTCCAGTCCTCAAAGGTGTCACCCAAATCGCACTTGCTTCCTCACAGCTCCCAAATCTCCAGCTGCCCGTCTGAGTATGAGGTAGAACAGATGGTTGAGTCTGCAGAGCTGTTTACTCATACTATAGCCTGGGAATCAGAGGTCGACTCCAGCGCTTCTGTGAATCCAGACGAGGAAATGATCTGCACTGATGCCCAGAATCTTTATGAGTCGGATCCAGGACCAGACGCAGAAGGTTCTGACCATAATGTAGACCCTCATTCCCAAACTGTAACTCCTGTTGGTGGAGACAATGAGGAAGACGATGATAAGACTCAAATACCTGATTGGAGCGACAACTTTAGTTTTTTGTCAGGGCAGGAACAGGTTGGCTCTGAGGACGACGGGTGTGATAACGCACAGGGTGATGATGATGAGGTCGGAGATCCCACTTACTGTCAACCCACAGTCAGCCAAGAGATGAGGTCAGCAGAGGAGGTGGAGGAAGATGCTAGTGACGACGAGGTCAGGTTGCGCCTTCCTGGACAGAGACATAGTACTGGAAGCACGTCAACAACTGCATCCTCAAACACAACTCTGCCTCTCACCACAAGTCGTGGTGGCTCTTCAGGTCGCATGGGTGCTAAGCCTTGCATAGCCTGGGCATTTTTTCAGATCGATAAAGATGACCCAACTCGTGTTATCTGTAACATTTGTCAGCAAAAGCTAAGTAGAGGCCAAAAAATACATAGTTTGAGTACTTCATGCATGAACCGGCACATGGACATGAAGCATAAGTTGCAGTGGGAAGCTCAGTGTGCTACAATGCGGCCTAGCCGGCCGGGCCAACCACCGTCTGCCATATCTTGTGCATCCGCGGCCTCTTCATCCTCTGTGACTGGGGGGACAGCAGTCACACCTGTTTTGGGGCGCAGACCTGCCACCTCTTTACCCGCAACAGCCAGCGTGATTGGCAGGTCATCATTTTCTTTGTAGGTGGTAACACCAGCTGGTCTTGAGCGCTGTCCGACATCGATAGCACCACCTTTGGATCAAGGCAACCTAACATGTCCACCTGCATCTTCCTCACAGACCGGCAGTTTGCCGGGAACACCCTTATCAACCCCGTCTAAGCACAATAGCCAGCCCTCGGTCCCTCAGATGTGGACAAGTAAAAGACCATTTCCTCCTAGCCATGAGAAAGCTAAGAGGTTGAATTTCACCATCTGCAAGCTCTTGCCTACAGAAATGCTGCCTTTCCGCCTGGTGGACACAGAGGATTTTCGAGACCTTATGTCCGTCGCAGTGCCCCAGTACCAGATGCCCAGTCGGCACTACTTCTCAAAGAAAGGTGTGCCTGCGCTCCACCAGCATGTCGCACACAACATCACTGCTTCTTTGAGAAACTCTGTGTGTGACAGGGTGCATTTCACCACAGACACTTGGACGAGTAGGCATGGACAGGGGCGTTACATGTCGCTGACTGGGCACTGGGTAACTATGGTGACAGCAGGACAAGGGGCTGCTGTCCAAGTCTTGCCGTCCCCACGAGTTGTGCGTCAATCCTCTTTATGTCAAAGTTCCTCCACTGCTTCTGCCTCCTCAACCTCCTCTCGGTCTTCCACCTGCACCCAAAGCCTGTCTGGTCATGCCACAAGCTTTCTAACTGCGCAGAAGGGATCCTGCACACCTCCTTACTATGCTGGCAGTAGGGCTCAACGTCATCAGGCGGTTTTTACATTGAAATGTCTGGGAAATGTGAGTCACATAGCTGAGGAGTTGTGGTCAGCTCTGGAGAACCAATTTCATGAATTGTTGTCTCCACTGGACCTGAAACCAGGGAAGGCCGTGTGCGACAATGCTGCAAACCTGGGTGCGGCCCTTCGCCGGGGCAATGTCACACACGTGCCTTGTATGGCTCACGTGTTGAACCTGGTTGTCCAGCAATTTTTAGCCCACTATCCCAGACTAGATGGCCTTCTGCAGAGGGCACGGTCGCTGTGTGCTCACTTCCGCCGTTCGCATCCCGCAGCTCAGCGACTTACATCTCTACAGAAGTCGTTGGGCCTGCCACTTCACCGGCTAAAATGCGATGTGCCTACCCGGTGGAGTTCAACTCTGCACATGTTGCAGCGACTGTGGCAGCACCGACAAGCCCTGGTGCAATACGTTCTGACGTATAGCCTGGGCCAACGAGATTCAGAGGTGGGGCAAATCACGCTGGAGGAGTGGTCTCAGATCAGGGACCTATGCACCCTTCTGCACAGTTTTGAAATGGCGACAAAGATGTTTAGTGCTGACGATGCCATTATCAGCATGACTATTCCGGTGATTTACATGCTGGAGCACATGTTAAACAGAATTCGGAGTCAGGTGGTGGCACAAGAGGAGGTGGAGGAAGTAGAGGAGGAGGAGTTGTATGCGGAAGGGCTAACATCTGCAAGGTCCAGACGGTCGGCAGCACCAAGGCGGCAGGCATGTGAGGGTGGGGGAGATGATTTTACCAGGGCACATGGTAGCAGCCAAACTAGTGAGGAAGGTGCAGGAGCCCAGGAAGAAGTGGAGGACGAACTGATGGAAGACTCATCAGATGAGGGAGACCTTGATCACATTTCTGTTGTGCGAGGTTGGGGGGAGAGGACAGAGGAAGGAAGCATGATTGTTACCTCGCCACCAACACAACAGGGACTTGGTGCTCCTGGATGCGCAACACACATGAGTGCCTTCTTGCTGCACTACCTGCAACATGACCCTCGAATTGTGAGAATTAGAAATAATCCTGACTACTGGGTTGCCACACTGTTAGATCCCCGGTACAAAAGTAAATTTGCAGAAATTATTCCTGCCATAGAAAGGGATGCACGCATGCAGGAGTATCAGCAGAGACTGTTGCAGAATCTTACATGTGCTTTTCCACAAAATACCAGTGGTGCACGTAGTGAATCTCACAGTTCCAACTTGCCAACCGTGGGACCGTCAAGTGTTCAGCACTCAAACCGTAACAGAACCACAGTATCTGCTGGTAACATCAATTTTGCGGAATCATTTCACCACTTTTTTAGCCCATCCTTTGCAAGGCCACAGGAGACAAGAAGTCTGACACATAGTCAACGCCTAGAGACGATGGTACAGGAGTATCTCCAAGTAAACATTGAAGCCACGACTGTGTCACTGGACCCTTGCTCTTTTTGGGCTTCCAATCTGGATAAATGGCCGGAGCTAGCCACTTACGCCTTGGAGATCTTGTCATGCCCCGCAGCCAGCGTTCTGTCTGAACGTGTGTTCAGCGCTGCTGGTGGTGTGCTGACAGATAAGCGCACGCGGCTCTCCACTGATAATGTAGACAGACTCACGTTCATAAAGATGAACAAATCATGGATCCGAAACGACTTTTCTACCCCTGTGTCATCCTGGGGAGAGTAAAAGCTTGATGATTGGTTAAAATCACCCTACCAACCGTTTTAAGCTTTCAAATTACTAATCATGTTTATCTGTATCTTGACTGGAAAATAATTTGGGCTTTGTAGCAGTGTGCAGCACTGATCCTATTAGGCCATCTATAATAAGCTTCACCAGATTTAAAATTAAAAATAATTTTTAGCTGCATCTAGCCCGGAAAATAATTTTGGGGCTCCGAGATGCGCAAGACACATAAGTGCCTTCTTGCTGCACTACCTGCAGCATGACCCTCATATTGTCAGAATTCGAAGTAATCATGACTACTGGGTTGCCACACTCTTAGATCCCCCAAACTTTTCGATCAACCTTTTCATTTTAATAAAGACCAAAAAAATGGTCATTTTTGAAATTATAAGCATTAGCAGGTTGTTAGAAACTGAAATCAAACAGTTTTCAACTCAAAACTTTATTCTAGGTGATGTTACATTTTCACATAGGACCCCTTGTTCGAAAGGAGCTTCTGAACTCTCTCGTCCATTGAATTTGTCAGGTTTTGGATGGTTTCTGCTTCAATTGTTTTGCATGAGGACAGAATACCCTCCCAGAGCTGTTGCTTAGATGTGAACTGCCTCCCGCCATCATAGACACTCCTTTTAATGATGCTCCAAAGGTTCTGAATGGGGTAGAGGTCAGGGGAGCATGGGGGTCACACCATAAGTTTGTCCCCTTTTATGCCCATATCAGCCAGAGATGCAGATGTTTTATGTGCAGCATGAGATGGTGCATTATCATGCAGAAAAATGATCTTGATGTGAAATACACGGTTCTTCTTCTTGAACCATGGCAGGAAGTGCTGTTTGAGAAAATCCACATACATTATGGAGTTCATCTTTAGCGCCTTCAGGGATCCTAAAGGGGCCGACAATCTCTCTCCCCATGATTCCAGCCCAAAACATTACTCCACCTCCTCCTTGTTGGCGCTGTAGCCGTGTTTGCGTGGGGTGTCCATCAACCAGCCATCCTCCACTCCATTCATCTGGACCATCGAGCGCTGCACGGCACTCATCCATGAACAAAACAGTTTTGAAATCAGTCTTCATGTAATGTTTGGCCCACTGGAGCCGTTTCTGCTTGTGTGAAGTGGATAGAGGAGGTCGACAGGATGGCGTATGCACAGCTGCAAACCTCTGAAGGACCCTGCATCTTGTTGTTCGGGGGACGTTGGAGGCACAAGCAGCTTCAAAAACTTGTCTGCTGCTATGACAAGGCTTTTTTGCCGCTGCTCTTTCAACCTGACGTAATTGCCTGTAGGAAAGAGTCCTCAATTTGCCCTTATCAGCACGCACACGTGTGTACTGTGAATCAGCTACATACTTCTTGATTGCCAAGACACTTCATCCTGATCATCGCACAATGTTGATTGTAGTCATGCCTTGACCTAAACACTCCACAATTTGTTGCTTCTCAGAAGCCGACACATCCTTTTTCTTTCCCATTTTGGCAGAAAATGTAGGCTGCTTAATAATGTGAGAGAGCCTTCTTAAGTAGTCTTGCCTTTCATTGGACACACCTGCCAAACTAATTAGCACAGGTGTCTGCAATTGCTTACAGTGATATAAAGAGCCCTGACACACATCACCATAAATGAGTTTAACTGACAAACAAACAAATTCTTCCCTTATCACTCCTAAACACTTTTTGCATAATAATTTGGAACGCGGTGTACATGTGCTTTTCCACAAAACACCAGTGGTTCACGTAGTGAATCTTACAGTTCTAACTTGCCAACCGTGGTCTGTATGGAATTGTTCAATAAAGGGCCCAAAATTAAGATAACATAGATGGGAGAGGTCTCTATGAATAGGAATTCCTAAGTATTTGATACCCTGTGAGGGCCAGGCAAAGGGAAAGTTGGACTGGATGGAATCCTATATGGATTTAGGGAGGGAGACATCGAGGGCCTCAGACTTCGCTGCATTGATTTTAAAATTTTACCATGTAACAAAGTGATCTATTTCAGCCATAACAGCAGGGATGGATATATGTGATTGAGTGATATATACTAGGACATCATCAGCAAATAGAGAGCACTTGTACTCGGTGCCTCCCACCTCAATCCACCTAATATTGGGGTTATGGCGAATTGATGAGAGCAGGTGCTCCGTCACTAGGATGTATAAGAGAGGGGACAGAGGACATCCCTGCCTTGTCCCATTGGTGATTGTGAAAGGTGATGAAAATGTTCTGACGCACCCCCTGGGCCTTGGGACACCCGGAGCCGGACCCTTTTTGGTGGATGCTGGTGGTTGTAGTCTTCGTGGCGGCGATCCGGTTCCGTGGCTCAGGGCGGTCAAACCAGTGGCGGAACTATTTATGTGGTTTTGATGTTTAAATGTCCGACTACGCCACCCGTGGATTGCGGTCAGGGCAGACCGCTAAGGCTGGTGTTGTGGGTGCAGCAGAACGTAGCATAACTCCCCACGGGAGGAGTATAGCCTCAGGGCAGTGTATGCGGAGGATGGGGGTGATGGTGCAGGGCAGCAGCAGTAACGACACGGAGTCAGTGATGCAGTTCAGGGCCTTTACTCACAGTTCTTATTATCCAGACCACGTCTGCAGGTAACGGCTGCCCACGTCATACTGTGCTCACCAGGTGAGGGGCTCAGACAACTCCCAGATAACTTTGGAGCGCTTCACAGGACCCCCTTTGTGTGTCCTTTGTCTGGCCTTTCTTACCAACACTTCTGTCCGGCTGCCTCGGGCCTCCTCTTGGTAAACTTGGCGCCAGTTTCCCTGACCCTATGTGGTGCCTTCCTAGCGGGTGTAGCAAGGGGCTGCGCCACATAAAATGTCAGAGCCTCCGGTTTCTAGCTGAGGGTCGTTTCCTGCCTCCACTAGTTCAGGGACCGGTCTCCCCCTTCGGCCTGACCCCTCCACGCAGGTGGATTCGGGCGTGCGGTGGCGACTCGCCCGTCCGCACCCCTGGGATCCCTTCATTCCTCGTTCCTGGAGCCTTCTCCGCTCCTCTTCCTTCCTTCTCCCTCTTGCAGGCCTGGGCCTCTGTTACTAGGCCCGCCTCCGGAGCAGAGCTCATGCAGAGCCCCTGCTCCCTGCCACTTCTGCTCAGACTTCTCTGCACTGAACTAAGATGGTGCCCACCTTTTATACTCCCTTCTCAATGCACCCAGGAACTGCTTCCTCCCTGCTCCTGCACTGCAGGGTTCCCCTTCCTCAGTGTTCCCTCCCCCCACTCCAGCCAGGGACAGGGACTGTCGTGCCCATCTCAGGGGCATATTGGTCGCCCTGCCCCACGGCAATGTGGTGTAATGCATGCAGGTGTCGGGTCCTGATCCACACTCCATCCTTATCTGAGAGTGAGATATCACACCTCTGGGTGAGGTGCAATACGTCTGTAGCAACCGAGCCCTCGGTGCTACAGTTCCATTTATCTTCAGCCTAGGTGACGTATTGTGATACAGGGCCGTGATTTTGGCTATAAAAGGGTCCCCTATACCCCTACCCCAAGCTTTTTAAGAGAATCATATATGGCGTGCCAGGAGACTCTATGGAATGCTTTCTCAGCATCCAACGAGAGTATCTACTTACAAATTTTTAACTGCATCTAGCCCAGGAAATACTTTGTGCCTAGTAGCAGTGTCTGCTAGTCAGCGGATTATCCCGGCTGTTAAGCAAGCTACACCACCTGTAGTTTGGACACTTAATTTTTTCAAAGGAAATGCTTCGGGACCACGGGATACTCAGTGAAGAGCATCAGGAGGCACCCCAAGGCATAGGGGCTGGGACTGGCACTAGGATGCCTTGCGGTGGACAGCCGAGCTCGATCCTTATAAAAGCTTTTTAACTGCAGCAGCTTTAGTGGACGCTACTGGAGCTGGAATTACGCGGCTGCTGGCATGAGACTTGCCCTCCAATAGATCCTTGTAAATGGATTTAAAGTGTATTCATTCAAATTAGAGGGACAATTTAAATTAAAAAGCTTAGAGCTGCCTCCACCACAGGGGGGCTCTCTCGACCCACCAGCGGACAGGCACCAGTATTGGGAGAGGGGGGCTGGCCGTCAGGGTTCACCGCGGCTCTGGCACAAACCCGGCGACACGGAGGTGGCACGGGCAGGAGCGGACTGGCCGTCTCGGCTTCTCACTTTTTGGATTTTAGAAGGGCATGACATGCCTATATCTGTGTCTCCCCCTCCTTTTACTCCTCCACCTCTTTTCTTTTCGCATGACTATATGTACTTGTCACTTTTCCATGTGTTAGTTGTGTCTTCTGAGCAGTTTGTCAGCTTTTGGACACCTTTGAAGGTGTTTTCTATGTGTTTCTATGTGTTTTTGTTTGCCTGCCATTGGTTTTAACGGTGTTCGAAGGTGTTCGACGAACAGTTCGACGAACAGTTCGGCGAACACACGGGTGTTCGACGAACCGAACCGAACTCGAACACTACGGGGGTGGCTCAACACTACTTGTGAGTTTCATAATCAAGAGTCTAGTCATACTCAAATGCAGCTTTATTAAACAATATCCATGTATTTCTTGTAAATGTTTGACGAAGCTGTTCTGCCCTTTCAGCAACAGTGCGTCTGCGAGATTCGGCCATTTCTTAAGTTTCAGTGGCTCTTTGGGACGCCATGTAAGTCGCTTGCTGCTGACGTCGAGCTTGGGACTGTTCTGGAGGTTTCAGCAGCCCATTGAGACGCCAGATACTCCGCATGCTGTTCACGTCGGGCTTGGGACTGTTCTTGAGTTTCAGCAGCCCGTTGAGATGCCAAAAACTCCGCATTCCGTTCACGTCGGGCTTGGGATTGTTCTGGAGCCTCTGCAGCTCTATGTGCCGCACAACGCACCGCCTGCTCAAGCCTTCGTTGCTCGGCTAGTTGAGATGTCTCATCACGTCTAATTATTTTCATAGCTCGGGCTTTATTAGAGCTTTGCGAAATGTTAGACTTACGCTTTCGTGGCATTTTTTTAAGTGCTAATTACAAAATAGGTACTTAGTAAAGTTCAAACAAAATACTAAAACAATCTAATTAGTTATATTACGATCGCTGTACAGACGATATCAGTTGTATATGACCCGTCTATGAGGAGCAGCTGTGGCGCGGTTACCCATAGCAACCATTCCCAGTGCTCTGTGGGAGCTGAGAGCAGCCTGCTGGTGCTGTGGGTGACATGCTGCGCTGCACACACACAGGGTTGTGCTGCACACAGGAGGGGAGGACGCCCTTTGTGTAGCGCTGCTGCCGGTGCTGTCAGGCTGCAGTGTGTGCATCCTCCATGGAGCCGCGCTCAGGTTACTGCCCCTCCCCGTGTGTGAGTCACTTCCCCTCCGCCCAGGTGAGGCGCTCGGAACTTTCCCGGCTGCAGCAGCTGGCGCAGGTGAGCGCATGTTTTATTATACGGTGTTATGTGGAGGGACAATGGCAGCGGGGACGGCCTGTGTGAGGACAATGACGGCCCGGTGCCCCCGGGCAACCTGCGGGAGGAAGCCTCACACTCCCCCCGGGCTGTGGGCGCGGGCAGGCCGTGCTGGGACGTGTAGTTCCCTAGTAACCTGTTGCTGACATATGGGCTGTTTTCTGTGTTTTTTTTTTGTTTTGTTTTTTTTTTTAAGTCTGAGAAAATATCATAAATTATCCTTCTCCCTTCAGCTGTTTCCAGAGTGTAATGTATCAGGGTGAGCTCATGACTGACAGCTGCCAAAGTTTCTAGGAAATGTCAGTCCCTGGGGGTCGTGTGTGAACCCCCTGTGCCACACTTGTACCTGGCCACGGTATACGATCACCCCTGTATTCTGACTGTGGACAGGCGGCAACTGTGACCTCACTATACAATGATCCACTATGGGCAAATTATTGTATTATCAATCTCTTCTGACTGCTGTAAATCAGCCATTTAAATATCACCTGTGTATGTGTGTATATAAGAGAGCTCTCAGAGGCCAGATTTTTTTCCAACTTAATTGACATGTATCGTTATATTACGACCAAAATTACATAAAATCATTACAAATTGTAGCCTATATGTTATTCCGATGTATAATCTATATTACTGTAAAGTTTCATGCAAATCCGTCCAGTAGTTTTTTCGTGAAAGAGTAACAAACATACATACTCACAAATTTTCGCATTTATAATATTAGTAGGAAGTAGGATAATCTGTTTTGAAACCTTTTCTAAAATTGCAATGTAATTATGTTTTTTTATTATAATTTGACATTTTGTTTATATTAATATCTCACATTTGATCATGGATGCATGATTTCATAAAAAAAGATTTAAAGAAAATATTTCAATGAGCAATAATCATACATCTACATTAATTAGGGATGTTTCCTACTGTAGACGTAGTTTATTTAACTATGATGCAGTTATGTATGACTCACTAACATACTGCTTCTGAGGCTAACGTTTTTCCAAATCCACTTAATTATTTCATCAGCTTTATCCTGCTATTATGCAAATATATAATAACTTGTTTCAATGTTTTATGTTCCCCACTGTTATTTTGGTTTCAATATTTTTAATAACGTTTCAGAAAATACAGTTCGAAATCAGCTAAAACAGACAATATAAAATTATAATCAAAGAGTTCAGAGTTCTAAACCTAAAATAATAACTGTAGACCTGTAGTTAATATTGGTCTGAATTAAAACCAAAACGTGAAAAAGTATAAACAGTACTGTGCAAATGTTTTAGTCAATTGTGGAAAATATTCTGCAAAATAAGAATGCTTTAAAATAGAGAATTGTTAATAGTTTATTCTTGTTAATTAACAAAAGTCAAAGTGAATGAACAAAAGAGAAATCTGAATCAAATCAATATTTTGTGTGATCACATTTTGCCTTCAAAACAATAATGGTGCATCAATTCTTCTAGATACACCAGCACACTGGAACTTAGCAGGGAGGTTGTTCCAAACATCTTGGAAAGCTAACCATTACAGATGAGCGGATCAATCCTCAGAGGATTGAATTTTCGTCAAATTTCCTAAAGTCCATGAATTTGAACAATCAGCCAGCGTACTAATCAGGACCGGCATCAGCACCTGGCGCACCCGGGCAATTGTCGGGGCCCTGAGCAGGCAGGGGGGGCCCACTCACCGTCGGGTACCCTGGCGTGCTATGGGACCCGTGAGCAGTGCAGTGCCCTCCCGCTTTCTCAGGGCCCCGGCAGCCAGCGGTACAATAGTTACTTCTCCCCGCGCCTCCGCAGCAGGTCTGGTTTCTTCAGTGGCTGCTGCACTGTGACATCTCAGGTCAGAGGGCGCAGTGACGTCTTTACACCATGCTCTCTCCTGAGCCATCACAGCGCAGAGCGGGAAGATGCCGGCGACTCCGAGGAGCCCAGAGCAGCGGCAGCAGGTGAGAAGAGAGGTGGGTATTTGATTTTTTTTTATATGTATGGAGGCATGGGGCATTATATGGGGGGGACAAGTGACATCCTCATGGGGCATTATATGGAGGGGAAACAAGTGACATCCTGCATGGGGCATTATATGGGGGGAGAGGTGACATCCTGCATGGGGCATTATATGGGGGGGAGTGGTGACATCCTGCATGGGGCATTATATGGGGGAAGAGGTGACATCCTGCATAGGGCATTATATGGGGGGAGAGGTGACCTCCTGCAAGGGGCATTATATTGGAGGGTGACATCCTGCATGGGGCATTATATGGGGAGAGATGACATCCTGCATGGGGCATTATATGGGAGGGTGACATCCTGCATGGGGAATTATATGGGGGGAAGTGACATCCTGTTTGGGGCATTATGTGGGGGCACAGCCTACATGGGGAATTATATGGGGACCAGTATTCTGCATGGAGCGTTATATGGGGTCTATTATTCTGTATGGAGCAATATATGGGGCCCATAATACTGTACGGAGAACTATATGATGCCCATTATTCTGTACGGAGGACTATGTGGGGCCATTATACTATACAGAGGACTATGTGGTGCCCATTATACTGTATGGAAAGCTATGTGGGGTCATTATTCTGTATGGAGCAATATATGGGGCCCATAATACTATATGGAGGACTATGTGGTGCCCATAATACTGTATGGAGGACTATACTGTCTGGTCTGCACTGTGAGCTGTGAGGATTCGCCGGTTTCTGAGCTTTTGTAGAATTTACAATATATATCGCTTATGTAATGTAAGAAGTGAAATCATCAGGATTGTACTAAATATATATATTTCTCTGCGGTATCTGTGCATCATGAATCGTGGTATGTGTTAAAGGGGCCCACTGAGACTCTTTCACCCAGGGCCCACAAAAACCTGGAGCCTTCCCTGGTACCGATGGTGTTAGATGCAGCAGCACATACTTCTCCATAATGCCCTGCAGCAATCTGATCTTCACTCAGTGTGTAACTGCGAATTCATACATCTGTAATATACTGCAGCAACAGCACCTTAAGAGCTACTTTTTTCACATAGTGCCAGCAAGCTAGGGTAGTCTTAAACCTTTCATGGCAGATTTTGCAACTAAATGCAAATTCTGAATTCAAGGCTTGTTTTTTGCTTGTAAATGAAAGTGTACACCTTGTTTTTGGAGATGCGCCATTTTTTAAAGCGAAAATTCCCAAATCTTGGAACTTAACCCCAAGTGTTTACCTACGAAAGTGTGCACGTTGTTAAAATATATTTTTTAGCCTGCTTCATTGCTTCAAAAATCTTATTTAAGATGTACACATGTCACCTGAATACAGTGGCCATTTGCATGTGCTTGCTACTAGGACCTGAATCTTTCTACACTTTCTGGTACATCCTATTTTGAAAAGGCACAAGGATTTTTTTAACTTTTAATATAAAAGCTCTATTTTTATATATTGCAATATCTGTTTTAATTGATTACTCATAACCTTACACCCCGTGACCATCATACCATTGTAGCCCCATGTCATGAACCTACGTGTAGCAACATGGCCATTTTATTTTATTTTTAACAGAAAACTTCATAATCCAGAAACTTAAGCACAGTTCCAAACTGTGGAATACCCTATCACAAGAAGTATTAATAGCAGGCCCTATAACAGGGGTTAAAGGATTTCTGGCATTCTGGGTTTAGATAATTTAGTGACATAGAATTTGTAATTGGTGGAGAAAGGTTGAACTTGGTGGACCTTGGTCTTTTTTCAAACTATATAACTTTGAAAACACAAATGTTTACCTTCTAAAGTATATGCATCATTTTATATAATTTTTGAGCCATCATCATTGCTCCAAAAGTCTGTTAGATGTGTATATGTGCCACATGAATACAGCAGCCAGTTGCGCTTGCTTGTATGTGGGAACTGATTCTACCTACACTTTCTGGATCCATCCTATTTTAAAAAGCACATAGCCTTTTTTTTCTTCACATTTAATATCAAAGGTCTCTCCGTTTTTGGAATAACTGTTTTAATTGTATACTCTAGATTCCATGCACCCAACGATCAAAATGCCATTGTTGCCACATGTAGTGAACCTACGAGTTGCAGCTTTACAAAATAGCATTTTAGGTTTCAATAAATTACTTTTCATTTTGGTTTAATATCATTATTTAAGAATTAAATAAGTAAATAAGTAAAAAATTAAAACAAATAAATAACAACAATAAGAGATTAATATTTTACAACTTTTTGACTAGTCATAACCGAAGTGCACTTCAGCTTGAGGTCACAAACAGATGGCCAGATATTCTCCTTTAGAATTTTTTGGTAGACAGCAGAATTCATGACTCCATTTACCACAGCAATTCTTACAGGTCCTAAAGCAGCAAAACAGCCCCAGACCATCTCACTATCACCATATTTTACTGTTGGTATGATGTTCCTTTTCTGAAATGCAGTGTGACAGGCATGCCAATGGGCGGGGTTTTTGGCGCGCTTCCAAGCGCGATCATGTTAAATGCCGCTGTTGGAGATTGACAGCAGCATTTAACATGTTAACAGTCGTGGGTGGATCGCGATTCCACCTGCAGCTGTTAGGGACACATAACAGCTGATCAAATCAGCTGTCATGTGCCGGAGAAGATGCGGGCTTGGCGCCAGAGCCCACATAAAAGGGAGAGACACGTCCTATGATATACCTATACATCATAGGTCGTGAAGGGGTTAAGTAACATTGTAAAGAAGAGTGGATGAAATTGTCTCCAGATCAATGTGATGAAATAGTATAAAAATTATAACTTAAATCTTTTGCTACTAAAGTTCATTCCATATTTATTCACTCGAGGAAATGTTTTACACTCTGCTTCTGCATTTTGGATTAATTTTTTCTACATTAATAATTATGCAGTGTTATTTGTCATGTGTTATTCATCTGCGGCAGTATTCACATAATTTTAACACCTGCTAAAGACTAGTTGTTTGTTTTTATTATGTCCTGATACGTAAAACTATATAACACAAAGCATGGACTTAGTTTTTCTCATGACTTTCTGATGTAAATTTTTCTTCAGAATTTACAGGCAGAAAATCTGTACTGCATTACAGTTGAAACAAAGTAAATGAGATTTTAAGAAATGTCATTCACATGCTATGATACAATTTCTGTTTAGAAATTAACATACAGTGCTTGTTTTAAATTAGAAGCTTGTCAATATTTGCTATGTTTTGTTATTGTGAATTACTCTATTTAAAATGTATCATATGGAAATTTTGCTGTAGGTTTGCTATAGATTATTTCTCTCATGTGTAAACATACCTACAATTTAGAGATTGTGGGTAACATAAAACTGGAGCAACAAGGAATCTGAAAAAAAAAACCTGTGTAGTTTTTCCACGGTTTGTGGTTTTAAGCTGACCTCAAGTTACAAGCATGAATACACTATTAGGCTGAGTTCACACGATGCGTTTTTCATGCGTTTCCGCGGCGTTTTTGCAGTTGCGTAAACGCCGCGGAAACGCATGAAAAATGCATGGTAGAAGGGACGCAATGTTCCCCAATTGAAATCCGCATGTGCTGTGCCCATGATGCAAATTTTTCCGCAGCGTAAACGCTGCGCTCAAAAATCCGCAGCATGTCAATTAATTTTGTGGAAACGCGGCGTTTTCGCCGCCATTGACTTACATTGAGCCGCTTCAAATCCGCAATTATGTCAAACTACTTGCGGAAATGAAGCGCATTTGCTGCGATTTTGAATCACAAGACTGCAGCAAAAGGGAAGTGACCTCATGTGGGGGCGTTCCTGCCATCCCAAGAGCATCCCATGAGCATCCCATAATCCAGGAAGACGAGAATCCCAGACCATTCCCATCTTCCTGGATCATGGCTGAGCACCTGGGATGGTACAAGAGGATGGACCTGAATGTCCCGCTCATGATTAGTGTGGTAGGTGTCTGCCGTGTGTGTGCGGGATGTGTGCGGGATGTGTGCGGGATGTGTGCGGGATGTGTGCGGGATGTGTGTGGGATGTGTGCGGGATGTGTGCGGGATGTGTGCGGGATGTGTGCCGGTGTGTGCGTGCAGGCAGACATAGGCCGATGTGACACTACTACTCCCATCGGCCTATGTCTGTCCCCCGTCCACTCGTGCCAGCAGGATCAGCTCGATGGGAGCAGTAGTTCCCATCAGCCTGATCCTGCTGTTTAATTGCCCTACTGTGTCGGCCCCCATATAATAATATTTTTAAATATACATACATACATATA